>NC_091635.1:30845304-31145721 GCF_027580195.1 Bos mutus | reverse complement strand
CTGTGCTATCCACAAGATACTTTGTCCATCCGTCTGTCTGCAGGGCCTTTGCCCAGGGATGCCGCTGTGTGGAGCTGGACTGCTGGGAGGGGCCAGGAGGTGAGCCGGTCATCTATCACGGCCACACCCTCACCTCCAAGATCCTCTTCCGAGACGTGATCCAGGCAGTGCGAGAGCACGCTTCACGGTGAGCCCCGGGACCCGCACACTCAGCCCCAGAGCCTTGCTGGCAACCCCAGCTGATCTCTGTCCTTCCAAAAGAACCACCTGGGACTTCCCTGGCAGTCTAGTGGTTAGGACTCCACACTTCCACTTCAAGGGGCATGAGTTCAATTCCTGGCCGGGGAACTAAGATCCTGCATGCTGTGCAGTGTGGCCAAGACAAAAAACAAAAGAAACCCCTGCCCAGAGACTCACTTTCACCAAGTGCTGCTGGGACAGCTGGCCAGTGGGGTGGAATAAAGCTGGACAAGGGGCTCCCTTCTCCCACCCTTAAGTTTAGTAATTGTATGAAAATCATAAAATTTCCAGAAGAAAACCATGTGGGTAGGGAAGGACATGTTAATCATGACTCACAAAGAGGAAATCATAAAACAGAAGCTCAACGTTGCACCTGCATAAAATTGCCACATGTGTCAAGGTATAGGAATCTTTCCATCAACAAATAATGGGCTGGGACGAAAAGTGTGTAACCTAAATGGCATGGTCAGTGTCATTAACATTGAGAGCATTTATTAAAAGAAACATTCCTGCAGCCCCTCTCAGCTCCCCAGACAGCCCACCCCCTTCCCCGGGGCCCCAGATCTGACCTCTGTCCCTCTATGGACACACTGATCCCGGTATGTCCCACATCCACCCTCTCAGTCTCCCCCAGAGTGGGTTTTCCAGACATCTGCCTGCCTATCCTGAAGGGGGTCGGGGGCTGGGTGTAGCAGGGGTCCTGGTGGGGGAGGGGCTAGTGTCTCTGAGCTGCTGCCCCTCCCCCTCACAGGTGTCCCCGTACCCCGTCATCCTATCCCTTGAGAACCACTGCGGGCTGGAGCAGCAGGCTGCCATGGCCCGCCACCTGCACACCATCCTGGGGGACATGCTGGTGACACAGACACTGGACTCCCAGAATCCTGAGGAGCTGCCATCCCCAGAGGTAAGGCTCTCAGACCCCCAGCCTGGGTGGGCGGAGGGTCTGGCTCCAAGGTCGACCATCCACCTTTGTTCAGGACCCCTCTCCTCTGTCTTAACCTTCTGTTTTTTTTTTTTTTTTTGGCCACCTTTTGTGGCATATGGGTTCTTAGTTCCCAGACCAGGGGTTGAACCCACGCCCCCTGCAGTGGAAGTGCGGAGTCTTAACCACTGGACCGCCAGGAAAGTCCTTTCTGCCTTAACCTCCTGTGTCACCGTTCATCTGACATCTGCACCCTGTGGTCTTGTCACTTGCCTACCTTCCATTTTGACTAGACGCCTCCCACCCTTGTTCCTGGCATGCAAGGCCCTCCATGACCTGGCCTGACCTCCCCACCCTGCCTCCTGCCCACAGAGTCCCTGAGGGCTTGGCCGTTCCCTTGTTTGACACTGTCTTCTCCACCTGGAGCTCCCATGCTCGCCAGGTGCCACCTGCTTAGAGTCTAGCTCAGTAAAGGGCCTCTTCCTGTGGCCTTAGCAACTTCCTCAGCGCTCTGGCCAGAAGTGGTCCATCTTCCTCTCTCCCAAACCCCAGAGCATTTTATCTGCCTCTTCAGGACACATCCTTTTAGGGTTCCTGGAGAAAACTCTCCTCCTACTCCCAATCCCAAATTACACAGGGAATCTGGGTTCACCTTTGTGTGTGATTTGACTTTATTAGTATGAAAAAAAACATACATATGGTAAAAGAAAAAAGAGAGCATACACAATGAAAAATGGATTTTCCTCCACTCCTGCTCCCCTTGTCGTATTTCTGAAGACGTGATCACCTTCAATGGTGTCTTGTATATTCTTCCAGAATTTTCCATGCGTCTATATACCTATATACCTGTGGACAGTGATCTTCTCTTTCAAGTCGTAGACAAAAAAGATCCTGTGAACACATGTTCTACCTGCACTTCTTTCGTGAGATCTTTTTTGAAGAGAAGGCCTTCTCTTTCAACCCTGAGCTGCCTCATTCATTTTATTGTCTGGCTTGCAGTACTCTGAGGCTTAGAGGCACCTCATTAGCCAGTCCCCTGTGGATAGTCCCATAGGCTGTTTCCCTCATAGGTTTTTTCCTGTTAGGAACATCACTCATGTGTGTCTCTTTCCCTGCTCACCACCCCAAGCCAGCCCCTCACACAGTGGTGTCTGAATGATGGACTGACACAGGGGCAAGGGAGCTTCATTCTTCCATGCTGGATCTACAGAGGCTGAAAGGCCGGGTCTTGGTGAAGGGGAAGAAGCTGCCAGACACTAGGAGTGAGAACGGTCGCATCCTATCAGAGCGGGAGGAGGAGGATGAAGAGGAAGATGAAGAGGAGGAATTGGGGGCCATAGAGCAGAGGCGGCGGGTGAGTGTGCCAGCCCGGGCTGGGCAGGCACTGTGGAGCTTGGGGACAGGTGGCCGAGAGAAGGGAGGTGGGACGACCAGGGGGCTGGAGCTGGTGGGTGGGGGGCAGACCCCCACTGAGGCTTGTCTCCCAGGCCAAGCAGATCTCCCCGGAGCTGTCGGCCCTGGCCGTGTACTGCTGTGCCACCCGCCTGCAGACCCTGCGCCCGCCCCCGGTCCCACCCCAGCCCTGCCAGGTCAGCTCCCTCAGCGAGCGCAAGGCCAAGAAGCTCATCCGAGAGGCAGGTGGGAGCCAGGATGTGGGGCATCTGAGGCAGGAGGGAGGTGGGGACCGGCGGACCCCGGGTGGGTGGGAGATGCTGACGTTGGTCTGGAAAGGAGAGTGAAAGGGCTTTGGGGGCAGTGAAGAGAGGGGCTTAGGGAATGAGTGCCCGGCACCGGGCCAGGTATGCATGCAAGAAGAGGGCACTGGGACAAGGGAGACTGCTGTCTGCCTTCACGGGCTCACAGCCTAATCCGGGGCCAGACATAGACGGATAACTGCGGTGCGGGGGGATCCACTGGGTCTGACAGAGGCTGGGGGAGTCCTGCAGCAGGGGGAGGAAGCAGCCAGATGAAGAGGGGGAGGGGACTTCCAGACTGGAGAAGCAGGTTGTCCCCAGGCCTGGAGGTATGACATACACGGAAGGGTTCCTGGAACCCAAGGTGGGGCTGGAGGAGTGTTTGTGGATTGAGCAACAAAAGATTGCAGCCTGGGGCCAGGGGCTCCACCCATGGAGTCAGGAATGTGGGGACTCTGGGTGGGGGGTGGGATGCAGTGCCAGGCTGTGGGAGGGGGTCCCTGTGCCCCTCTGGACTTCAGGAGCCTCCTCATGAGGACCCCCTGCCCCCTCATCAGAGAGAATGAGGAAAGGGGGCAGCGGGAGCTGACGATGGGAATTCTGCCCGTTCCCAGCTGGTCTCTGGAGGTGGCAGGGGGGCGGGGAAGGTGGCTGACAGGCTCTGGCAGCCAGTGAGCGAGTGATACCCCAGTGGCCACCACAGTCCCACCCCACCTCTCCCCCAGGGAACAGCTTCGTCAGGCACAATGCCCGCCACCTGACCCGTGTCTACCCGCTGGGGCTGCGGATGAACTCGGCCAACTACAGCCCCCAGGAGATGTGGAACTCGGGCTGTCAGCTGGGTGAGTGGGGACAGCAGAAGAGGGGGTGGGCAGGGGCCACTTTTGGGGGTGTGGCTCTGGGAGCCATGGAGGCCCCAGTGGTGATGGGGCAACACAGCTTTCCAGAAGTCAGAAACATGAGTCTCAGTCATAACAATTATTAAAAGACTTGTCAACAGGTGGGGAAACACAAATCAGGGTTGTTGGTTCTTGGCAGTGTAAAATCTCAATTTTTTTATGAAGGTAGAAATTAAAAGGGCTTCCCAGGTGGCGTAGTGGTAAAGGAGCCGCCTGCCAGTGCAGAGACACAAGAGACCCAGTTTCCATCCCTGCGTTGGGAAGATCCCCCCGGAAAAGGAAATGGCAACCCATTACAGTCTTCTTGCCTAGAGAATCCCATGGACAGAGGAACCTGGAAGGCTGCCATCCATAGGGTCGTAAAGAGTTGGACACAGCTGAGAACAGAAAAAAACTTCCACTCCCTTGTGCCCCTAACATAAACACACACACACACACACACAGAGGCAGTCCCCACTAAGTCCACACTGACGAGAGGGGGCTCTGGAGGACACTGAGCATCGCCAAAGGAGAGGAGTGTGCCCCTTGGGGAAGCTAGGGAAACCTCTCTCTGGCCTTGAGGGATTTCAGCCATGAAGTACAGGTGGTAGTGGGGCTGGGTCCCTCGCTGCCATGATGCCCCCAAGCCATGGTTGGGGTGGGATGGTACTCCCACCCAGGCAGGGGGACCCTCTCTGGAGAGAACCAAGTCCTCTCCACACCAAGTCTATCTGTGGGGAGGGCAGTGAGCCCCTGAGACTGAGCAGTGAGGAGAGGGCCACTAAGAGGCCCTGCCTTGCCTCTGCTGTGTCCACAGTGGCACTGAACTTCCAGACACCGGGTTACGAGATGGACCTCAATGCTGGGCGCTTCCTCGTCAACGGGCAGTGTGGCTACATCCTGAAACCCGTCCGACTGCGGTCGCCCAACACAACCTTTGACCCTGAGTGTCCTGGGCCCCCCAGAACGACTCTCACCATCCAGGTCAGAGGCCTGGGCCGTGCCCTGCCCGGGGTCCCCTCTGCGGGGGTGGCACCAGCCCGAGGACAACGGAGGCCTGGGGAGGGCCCGGGAGGGTGGTGTGAGCGCCTCGGGCCGGGCTGCAGCCCCCCTTCTCCCCGCACAGGTGCTGACGGCACAGCAGCTGCCCAAGCTGAACACCGAGAAGCCCAATTCCATTGTGGACCCGCTGGTGCGCATTGAGATCCACGGGGTGCCCGCGGACTGTGCTCGCAAGAAGACCAACTATGTGCTCAACAACGGTGCGTGGGGGCCCTGCTGGCGGGGGGCGGGGGTGGGGCGGGGGTGGGCGGAGTAGAGGGCGGTGGGGGACGGAGTAGAGGGCGGGCCGCAGAGAGCGGAGGGAGGTGCTGGGCGGGGCTGGCCCTGCGGGCTCTTGACTGCCAGGCCTGCGCCCTAGGCTTCAACCCCCGCTGGGGGCAGACCCTGCAGTTCCAGTTGCGGGTTCCGGAGCTGGCGTTGGTCCGGTTCGTGGTAGAGGATTATGACGCCACCTCCCCCAATGACTTCGTGGGCCAGTTCACGCTGCCTCTCAGCAGTCTGAAGCAAGGTTGGTGGGGGTTGGTGGGGTAGAAAGGGATGGGGGGTCCCGGCCTCCAAGACCCTGTTCACTGGGGCCACCCATTTCCTCCGAGAGCCTGCCCTGAGCCAGGCCACCCTGGGAGTGGGATGCGGTCTGCACCCTACATGCCTGGCCATGCGGGGCAGTGGACAGAGAAGCTGACGCAGGGCTACCCTCCCCGCAGGGTACCGCCACATCCACCTGCTTTCCAAGGACGGGGCCTCACTGTCACCGGCCACTCTCTTTGTCCACATCTGCATCCGGAGCTGAGCCACCCTGGGTTCTGCAGGTGCCAGTCTGTGTCCCACGCCCTCCGGAGTGGAGGGCGTGATGGAGGACCAGCCCCTCCATCCTCCCGCTGAGCCTGCCAGGCTCTGGTCTCAACTGGGTGCTGGGGGCTGCCTGCACCCCTCCTGAAGAACGGGAAGTTGCTCCTTGCTCTGGGCTGTGAGATGGCCTCAGCCCACCTGGTCGTCATGGCTTATGAAGAGCCAGGCCTGGTGCTGCCAGGAGACTTAGGGAGCGGGACTTGTGAGCCCTCGACCACTCTCTGCTCCCCAGAGGGGCCATCCCAGCCTCCTTCCCACGAGGAGTCCAGCCACCACCCCCCGCTCCCTCCCCTGGCATTAGCCACCCGCTAAGGCCCTCCTTCCCTCTCCAGCTCTTGAACCTGAGCTCCCTTCCCCTGTTAAATCAAGGAGGGAGAGGGAGGCTCAGCTCTGGGGAGACCTGGGAATCGGTTTCTAACTTGTGTCTTAGAAGAGCCCTGGAGAGGTCAGTAGAACAAAATAAAGCAAGTTTATTTTACCACTGCCACCCGCTAAGTACCGCTGAGGCCACAACCACAGGCCTCGGGGAGGGCCGGGGCAGAGAGAATGTCCCTTGGGCCTCTTCCCACCTCTGGGTCATTTGTCTAAGAAGGACAGGGCGCTGGAGGGGCTGCCACAGCTCAAAATAGCCCTGACCTTTCTTGGCTCAGAGCTGCTGCCAGCATCACAAGACTGTGAGGACAGCGGTTCACAAGGCCACCCCCCGAGAAACACACCGGGGATCTGGAATGGTGAGGGGGGCTTCTGCCAGGGTGCAAGTGTAGCTTTAAAGGGGGTGGTGACAGGACTCTGAAGGACTTCAGAAAGAGTCCCCCCTTTCCAGGCTCAGCTGGGTTCAAGGCCCCTGTCTCTTCAGTAGACGAATCCCAGAGACCTGGGACTCTCCTTCCACCAGCCAAGCAGCCTTTTTTGGACAAAGGCTTGGGAAGCAGGGGGCTGCTCAGGTGCCTCTAGAGATGCTGGGAGAGCGTGCCCAGACCGCAGATGACAGAATCTGGAGGAAATCCATCAGAGAGTGACTTTCTGGGATTAAGCGTGGAGCCCTGGCATCTGGGGTTCCTTGAAGCAGCAAGACCAACACTGAACAAGCACAGAGCTTGGTGCCCATTTCCCGGAGGGTGGCCTGGGGCTGGGCTGCCGCTGGAAGCTGCCCCATAGAACCCAGGGCTGGGCTGTCTCCACCTTCCTGCCATCCCAGGACCTGATGCAGAAAGTGATGGCCTCACCCTGCTCTGTTTACACTGAGGAGGGCATTTGGTTCTGATGAATCTGTGCATCTGAAAGAAGAGAACTAGACTCAAGCGGCCCAGATGCCCACCCCCCATCCAGGAACCATGAAGGAACGGGCCAGGTAGTCTGGATGCACAGTCTCAGGGCTGTCAGAAGAGCCGGGCGGCCACCCTGCAGCCCCACAGAGGGGGCAGGTGAGGCCCCAGGTCCAGTGTGAGGGTATGGAGAGCAACTAAGCGTTGTCCTGCCCCCACAGGGCCAGGTCTGGTCGGGGTCTGGGCCGGGGGTCCTGTGTCAGGTGAACCCTGGCCACCAGACTGAGGCCCCAATCCTGCCTCTCATCTCTGGTTTGATGCAGCAAGAGGGTTTCTGGCTAGAAGAGCCCCAAAGCTGGGAAGAATCTTTAAGGCAACAAAGTCGACAGGAACTGATTATGGGAGGTGAAGGCAAAGAAGAAACACAGCTGGTAATTCTGAAGACCGCTGGGTGGAGACCACCCGCAGGGCTATGTTTTTTTTTTCCCCCCAGCCCTGAAAGCCTGGAGTGAGCTGCTCCTGGGTGGGGAGAGACCTAAACTAGGTCTGGAAGGGTCAGGGAAAAGGCTTCAGGGATGATCCCAGGGGCAGGACCTCTCAGGCTGCTGCTCAGGGCCCAGGTTCCCTGGAAAGGGACTTGGAGGCACCAGCCGTGGAGGGGTACATGGATGAAAAGGTCCACAGGAACAGAACAGGGGTTGGGGTGGGGAGGAGTTCAGACATGGTTCCTCAAGACCCTTCCTGGGAAATTTTCTGGGTTCAGTGGGACCTAACAGCTTGCATTGTTAAGCACCCCTGGAGGGGACTTCCTTGGCGGTACAGTGGTTAGGACTCTGCGTTTCCAATGCAGGGGGTTTGGGTTCGATCCCTAGTCTGGGAACTAAGATCCCACATGCTGTGTGTCAAGAAAATAATAATTAAAACACCCCAGGTGGCTCAAAAGAACCACCTGGCTCCTGCCCTGCAAAGGGAGGGGTGGCATCTGGACAGTGGGAGGGGTGGTGCCCGCACCCTCTGTCAGAGGAGCCATGCTGACCTGGACTGAGGGGGCGGCTCTGCCAAGGTCCTGAGTGCTGGCCTAGAGCCTGGCTGCTCCTCTTACACAAACTAAACCCGAGTCAGTACTGGCTCCTTGCTGGCGGGTGGGAGAGGTTAGGGGAAAAAGAGCCAAGCTGGCCCTCAAAGGGTAGTCTTGCCAAAGGAAAGTATTGAGAAGCGTCTCTGGTCACGAGGGCCCTCCTTGCAGGGCGAGAGGGCTCTGGCCCAGATTGGGGGCTCTGGGGTTCCCCTGCCACCTGCTGACCAGAGGAATACCAAGAGGGCAGAAGGCTGTGTTCAGCTGCTTCCTTTATTAGAAACAAGTGAGATGTACCAAGCAGAACAACAATGCATTTGGTATTTCTTCCCCCACCCCGGAAATGGATGCCCCTCCCACAGCCCGGAGCAAAGCCAAGACACAAAGGTGAAGCCTCCCCTTTCCCGTTCCTGGATGCGGGTGCCTGGTTGGCAGTCAATCAGTATTTTTGAACTGATCTGAATGAAATCTTCCCCCACAGCCTCCCCAGGGACAGTCTGTTTGCAGGCCTGCCTTCCCCTGACAGTAATAACCCGAAGCTCTGCGTCTCCTCTGGTTCCAGGGCAGGCGGCCAGGCCTGAAGAAGGGAGCCCGGGGTGGAAAGGCCCTGGCCAGAGATACGCCCCACCCCGTCCCCTGGCCCAGCAGCCACCCTCTCCAGGGCTGAAGCTGTGAAGCTATCCAGGCCTTTGGGCCATCCCTTCAGTTGGTTAAATGCTGGTCATCTTTGGGCAAAGAATTCAAGAGCGCCGGGACACCCACCCTAGGCTTCAAGTGAGTCAGCAAGTGGGTGACGGCAGTCAGAATGGAGTTGCAGGCAAGGCCTGAAATTTTCCATAAACCTAGGTGTTGCGGTGGCTTGATGTAGGCCGGCCTTCAAACGAGACAGCAGCATCTTCGGAAGCAGGCGTGCGTGGGGACACCAGCCCTGTGCAGACCTCAGTCCAGAACCGAGACCTCCTTTCTCCCCAGCTCTCTCCATACAGAGACAGGAGGCCGTGGGAGTGTGCTGCGGGGTCATTCCAAAGGCTGGAGGTAAACATCAGGAACATGGAGTCTGAAAGCCCAGCACTGGAGGCAGAGGGTGAAGCCACACCCCGGAGGCCCACTGTGAGCGGCGGCCTGAGGCAAGTCCCAGCTGATGAGCTTGGAGGCCCTGGGCTCTTCGCCTTGTTTGGTTTAAGCCAGTCACGGCTCCACCATCCTGCAAGGCCCCAAACCCCAAGCAATGGTTCTCTCTGCCCAGAAGTCCTGGAACGGGTCGAGTGAAGAACCCAGGGAGTGCTTGGGCAAAAAGAAGACTAAGAGCAGCCACAACCCCACTCCTGCAGACCTGTGGATGGTGCTGAAGGCAGGGCAGGGTCCCTACAGAGGGCGACAGCAGAGTCCAAGGAGCAACTGCAGGGAGACACTGGGACCTCCCCAGGCAATCGCTTTCTTCCAGAGCGGGCATGGGCCTCACAGTTTCCATCCCATGACTTTAGTCACCAAGGCAAAGCTCACTCCTGGGGCCGTCAGGCACCCCAAATTTCAGAGGCAGCTCAGGCCGGGACCTGGCCCAGAGCTGAGCAAGCTCGTGACAGGGAGCCTGTCCAAGTTCCAGTCCTGCCTGAGGTGGGAGAGTCGGGAACTTTTTCTCTGACATCTTTAGAAGCACGCACAGGGTGGGCTGCTCTGGGCCATGGGATGCCATGTGTCTGATGTCTGTGAGGCTGTGTGGGCAAGCCCCTGCCTCTCCGACTCCGCCGTCTGTGGAATGCAGTGCACATCTTGCTGAGAACAGCAGCTTCTTTGGTCTGGGTATCTTGGAGTCAAGGAGTCAAAGGTCAGCCACGATGGGGGCCTACAGTTTGCAGCACAGGGACAACGGGGAGAAAGGAGGCCCCCTAGAGGCCTCTGATGAAAGTGTGATCAATGGAGTTGGGGGTTCCGTCTGCAGGAAGCCTGGCCAGCAGCCCTGCTTGGGCAGGGGCAGCACGGCCCCATCCCAACTAAGCACATGATCCCCTCCAGCTCTGGGGACTCTGCACAATCAGTCTCTGGCAAACCTCACCAGAGCCCACAGCCTGCAACACAGCCCTCCTGGCCCATGGAACACGATTTCAGTTCCCACAGCTGGGCTGAGCCTGGCCTGCCGGCAAGACTTCCTTCCCTCTACAAGTAGAGGTAAAAGCAGCCAGGAAACCCCCTACCTCACACGTCACACCATCCACCCACTGACCTCGTCCTAGAGCAAAAGTTACATACAAGTCTGGATATGAGTTGCTGCTGCTGACAATTCATAGCCCAACCCTCCCCAAACCACTTGGCTGAGCGAAACTGAGGAATGCCTACGTGACAGTCATGTGACTGGAACCTCCATTATTTGGAGGGCCATAGGCAGCATCAGTCACCATTACCACCGCAAAAATCCACAACACATCATCAGTGGAAATCAGACTCTGACAATGGCAACAGGAAATCATTTCTGTTGCCAAGTGCAGACTGGCATCTCATCACCACTTCCTGCCGTGACCTGCAGGCTGTATGTCTTGGAAAGGAGCAGAGACGGCTAATGGGCTGGAAGGCACCGGCCCAGGGCTGGAGGCTGAGGTCTGGGTATCAGCCCCACACCATCCTTGCCCAACCAATCCTGGGGGCATCAGGTCCTGGTTCTTTGCTCTAAGATGAGCTAGGCAGGGCCTGCACTGACATAGTCTCCACAAGGTCCCAGGTGCTATACAAGGAGGTCAAAGGTCTCCTTCATACTGCCAGTCACCCCAGGCAGTGGAAAAACAATCTCACAGGACTTATCCCTGTCATATAAGATTGGCAACAGTTGGCTAGAGAGCCTGGATGTAAAAGTCAGTTGTTGGCAGGATGACTTCCTACAGGGAGCAGGCCAAGAGGACTAGAAGAGGGAACTGGATTCATGAAACGCACTTTCACAGGTCATCCCTGCTGCGCAGGTTCAGGATGCAAAAAAGGTACAGCCCCTGCAGGAGCGCCTCAGAGTCAGGTCTGCCCCAGCCAGGCCTCCACCTGCTCTTCCCAGAGAGCGCTGAGCCCTCCCCAAAGCCCTGCACAGCCCCTCCACCCGACGCTGCCATTGCCAAGCCAATCAAACCCAGCTGACTCAGAAGGGGAACTGGGTAAGCCTCCCACATCCTCTTTCTCCTGCTCCCCTGAGAAAAGTCCATGCCTGCTTTCAGAAGGAAACAATTCAATTGTACCGATATGTGTCTGTCGGGCACTGGCCTTAGAGTCGAATTTTGAGGAATGATCTGGATTCAGTTTTTCATTAGAGACCAAACATCCTTGTACATTTGGAACATGAAAGATATTTAAAATATTTATATATATATATATAATATATATATATACTTTTATTATTCACCCGTTAACTCCATAATATGCCAATCACGAGCTAGTTTTCAGCAGTTACATTCCCTTGATCGCGGCTGCATAACGATGCGATTAATTGGAAAACAGGGAGACCAGAGACACGGCCAGAGATGGCATCTCGCAGCCTACGCCATTAATACAATCATCAAGTTCAGCGGCGGTCTGTAAAGCCGGTTCAGTTCTGCTCCCCTTGCCAGGGATTCTCACGTTTGTGAAAATTGGACCAACAAGTGGTGGGGCTCCATTTCCTGGTAATTCTCAGTGGCTTTATCCAGAATCTCACTGGCAACTGGTTACTGTAACACCAGCCCAACCTAGGAGAGCCAAGAGGGGAAAGGCAGAGTTGAGGGGGCAGCTATCCGGACTCCCCTACTCCCCGTGCAGTCCTGAAGGCCCAGTGACAGAGTCCGCAGGGCGCTACTGTGCGGAGTGAGCAGGCTCCGGCGAGTCCTGGGCTCTCACTCAACCTCTACCTGATGCTTCAGACATCAGAGCCTTTATCTGCAGCACCCTGAGGAATACTGGGCACCAGGCCGCACTCCAGTTCATCTGCCAGGTACCCTATAAGTGTCGGCTTCCCCTGGCCCTGAGCTGCCCTCTGGAGCTGGTGGAGGAAGGGCCATGCTGGGACGAGGGCAGCAGCCCCTTGAGTCAGACTCTCTCTTCCTGGCAGACCACGGGCATGTGACTGGCCAGTGTCCTGGGACAGTCCCAAAGCCCTGCCGCATTGGACGAGGCCACTCGCCTGGTGGGAGGATGCTGACAACCTTCCCACTTCCGTGTGGCTCAGGGGCCTGTGCCCTCTGCCCCCCTCACACCTGCTGCTCACAGGGGAACACTGGCCCTGCTCGTGTGGCCACCAGAGGGAGGGGACTCTTCCAGGGCCCAGACTGATGCTGGATCCCAGACCCAAGGCCCTGCTTCTATTACAGGTACCAACACCTGACCCAGGCCAGCCCCGAGTGGGCCCAGCTGCCAGGGTGCCCAGAATGTACATACCTTCTCTGCCCCCATGCTGGGGCACTTCCAATTGTACAGGTAATACTGTAGGTTGCCATCCCCAATGCCGAACTTGAGCTTCTCCAGGAAGGTTTTGTTCTCCATGAGATCCAGTGCATTGAACACGTCAAACCCTTTCTGCGGGGCAGCAGGGAGAAACAAGGACAGGTGAGGATGGGTGGACGCCGCCTCGCATTCCTGCCCTCTCTCTCCTGTTGTATCAGAACTGCCTCACGGGCAGGCGGCCAGGGCAGCGATCTGCCTTCAGAGGCGCCTGCTGCTTCTGTGGACATCCAGACTCCCGTTAGCGCCCTGCTCTCTGGTAGCAGTTCTCATGACGTGCTGAGTGCCACCTTACCTGGCCTCTCCGCAGCGTCCCCACAAGGACGCATTTGTGCACCCAGAGTCCAGGCCGCCGCTCCCATTGCTATGCTTCCCTGAAACATGCAGGTAACTTCCACAGTCCTCTCTGGAGACCAAGGCCTGAACCTTTTCCTAAGAGAAGGTGCTCAAGAGCACCTCTGCTCTTGAGCCTCACTGCTCCCCAACTCCCTGTCGCCCCAAGTCCCAGGCCTTGGCGCACCGAGGGACTTAATGACATGTGACATGCTTCTCTGAGGCTGTGACAGACTTGATCAGGGACTGGATGGTGGCTGGCAGCCGGCGCACAGTGGACCAGGCCGAGCGCAGGTAGACCCCACGGGCTAGGGCTGCCCAGTGACCTCTCAGGTGAGAGAGAAACCTGGACCCCTCTCCGCCATGCCCCACCAGTCAGCGGCTCATGACTCACCACAACAGACACCACCAATCTTCCCATTCCCACATTGGGGAGGTCGTAAGGAGAACCCCTCACCTCCCCGTGCAGGCCTGGCTATTCAGGCTCCTTGGCAGCACCTCCCGTGAGAACAAAACTCACTGAAATACATCAGGAGTTCAATGCCTTCACCTGGTGTGGACACTCCTTGCTCCCTCCTAGTTTTTGAGCTGAGGGCTGGAAACCGCTAGGCTGCTCCCAGAGTGAAGCAGGAAGATGACGAGGCCTTGAAGCCCCCCCGCCCAGGAGCAGCTCCTGAGAGCTGTGCTCAGCACTGCCCCACCGCCCCTTCCCTCTGGTTGGCTCCTCACCATTTTGGCGAGAACGAGGGCGTCGCTCATGAGGTCTAGGAGAGGGGTCTGAGTGTGAACATTGTAGAAAGAGTAAGCAGCCTTCAGACTCTTGTGGGTCGGGTGGTTCATGATGGTGGACGGAAGTGTATAAAAGCTCAGGAAATCAGTCACCTCCCCGTTTGCATTCTGATGGGAAGACAATAAAGAAGGCAGGGTCACACCGGCACGGGGCCGCGCAGCCTGGGAACAGAATGTTCCCATTGCCCTCCGCCACCCTCGGGCAGCTCTGTCCCTCCAGATGAATGAGTGGAAACTGAAACAGGATACACAGGGAGGAGAAAACACATCAAGAGGGAACCCGAGGACGGCGCTGGGAGGAAAACCCAGGCTGGGCCGGGAGACTGACTCTGCCACACTCCTTCCCCACCTGCAGCAACAGGGCCTTCTCACAGCTCATGGCCCCACAAACGTCCAGCCAGCTCCAGACCCAGCAGAGCTCACCTGACCAACTGGGGCTCAGCTCTGTCTGCTCAGGGTCAGCAGCGGGGAGGGAGAGATGAAGGGCTCACGCCAGGGCCAGAAGAGCTCTTTTTAGCAAATGCAAGCTACAACTTCCTGCCTTTAGTGGAGCCCAAGCACAGGTGGTCCAGGAAGGCTAGGGTGCCAACTCTCTGGTCAACTGCTCTTCGGTTACCGAGCCCGGGGATACCCATCACTGCGGGAGAACGCCTCCCTGTCCACGGGGCCAAGGCCCAGAACACGCGTCCCCGCTCACCTCCACCACAAAAGTGTCAATGATATTCTCCTGGGGGTAGAACCAGTGCTCCACCTCCTCCTGGCTCATGACAGGCGTGAGGTGGAACTGCTTCAGGTACCGGCTGAGGAGCTGGTGCACTACTGGAATGTCCTTTTTCTCCATTGGTCGCAGCCCAGCTGTCTTGGGAGTCTGGAAGAAAGAAACCAGAGAGCATGAGATGTGCTGACCATGAGCGCCCTGGCTCCCTCTCAAGTCCTCCACGAACCGAAAAGCTCATGCTGTCTGCCTTCCTACCCTGACCCTGAGTCTACCCCCCCACGCCCTCAAGAGAGCCTCCTCGATCATCTCAGGTAGCCCCCTCTCACCCCCTGTCCACATCCGCAAGCACAAGTCCCACCCTCATGGTGAATCTGGCCCTTTCCCTGCCGGTTAAGGCTGCCATCCTTGGCTAAGGCTGTTGCGTCAATCTCTTATCCACATGGCCCAGGCTGGCTTCCTAAGAAAACACAGCCCATCACAGCCCTGCCTGCTCCAGACGCCCCAGCACAGGGCCCAAGACCAGCCACCCTCGGAACCAGTGGTTGTTGTAGCTGTGACCGTCTGTATTTCTGGCCCAGGAGCGCTCAACAGAAGCGATTTTGCCTCCCAGGGGACATCTGACCATATTTGGAGATGTTTTTGGGTTGTCACATTAGGGGCAGGGTGGCTACTGGTATGGAGAAACCAGGGATGCTGGTAAACATTCTGCAACATACAGGATGGTCTGCTTGACCAACAACTACCTGACCCAAAGTGTCAATGGTGCCGTGATGAAGAAGCCCTGGCCAACGCATGGATGTGCTGAAGTGGGTCCAGCCCAGGGCTGTTCCTGGGCCTCCCAAAGGCTTTCTTAGCTCCCCACCCTTGAGCCTCACAATCCTCTCCCCCTCAACTGCAGCTCGTCTCTTTCTGCACGGCTCCATCTCCTACCGACTTAGGGCACTTCACAGGCACCCAGCCACAGGCACCGTGGAACCCTGGGGGCCCAGCAGAGTCTACCCTGGATGCCCACTTAGGGATGTCCACTAGCACACCGTTGGACCAGCAGCACCCCTGGCAGGACAGTGATGCCAGTTAAATTCAGAAGAAAAGCATTAAATTCCCAGGACTTAATCTCCTGCCAGAATCCCACTCCACAGCTGCTTCTCCTTAGAAAATGCTTAAGTGGAAAAGAAGCCATGTGATGCTCGGGAATAAATACTGTGGCTGAGGGAACATCCCCAAGGGCTTAATACACAAAGGTGAAAAAAATGAAAGTGTCAGTCACTTGATAGTGCCCGACTCTTTGCGACCCCAGGTACTGTAGCCCGCCAGCCTCTTCTGCTCATCCTCCAGGCAAGAATACTCAAGTGGGTAGCCATTCCTTTCTCCAGGGGATCTTCCCGACCCAGGGATTGAAACTGGGTCTCCTGCATTGCAGGCATATTCTTTACTGTCTGAGGTGAGGTCAGCCAAATCTGCAAATGGGGTGGAGTAGGTTTATATGGGGCTTCCCTGGTGGCTCAGTGGTAAAGAATCTGCTTGCCAATGCAGGAGACAGGGTTCCATGCTGAGGCCTGGAAAAGAAAATGGCAACCCACTCCAATATTCTTGCCTGGGAAATCTCATGGACAGAGGAGCCTGGCACGCTACCACCCATGGAGTCAGAAAAGAGTCAGGACACAACTTCGTGACTAAATAATGACAGGTTTATATACCGCAGTCACTGCCTGACACAACCGATTCCCAGTGCAAGACCTGCTTTATCTGTAAGTTTACACTGGAGTATACTTGAGTAGCACCGTTGTGTTAGTTTCAGGTGAACAGGAATTGCTTTTAAAACTGCAGCTCCACAAACTCCAGCTGCCAAAATTCCTTGCTAAACCTGATGTCACTAGGGAACACTCACTGACCTTATTTCTACGTGGCACCACCCACAGTGACACCTCAAATCCTGGACTGAAAAAGCAGCCCTGCTGGGGTTCTCCCACAGGCAAGGAGATCCAGAGACATTCTCCTAGCTGCAACACCACTTAAAAGAATGCTCTCTGTCTGCCTAGCAGGCGGGACCAGTCTAGCATGAGAACAGAAAGGAGGGGACACTCATTGTGGCTCCCTAGTCTGGTCTCCTGGGCAGTGCCTAACTGTGCTGCGGCGGGCCCTCCAAACTGGACACTGATGACCCTGGCCCAGCGGTGGGTCGGCCCTCGGGTCAGCCGGCACCCAGTGACTGCGCTGACCCTGCCTGGAAGGGCTCTGAGGGAAGAGAAAGGACTGTAAGACCCAGGAGCATCCATCTCACTGGCAAACCAGGCAAACCAAGGCCCAGAGTTGAAAACCAGCTCACCGAAGCTGCCTGGTCCTTCAGTGGCAAAATCTGAGCAGGAGGACTGAGCCTGGAAATCTCAGCTCCCCTCGAAGGCTCAGTCACCCACCCTCTACCCGACTCAGCAGAAGTAGCAACAGATACTCTATGGCTCGTTTACACTGGTCCTGGGATGGGCTGCAGTACAGCAGATTCCTCTCCCCACTGTGCTGCCCTCAGGCTGAGATTACAAAATAGGCGCTCTCTGAGTCTGCCAACAGATGGCAGAGAAGCGAGTCCAGGTGCAGGCTTGGGAAAACAGAAAGTCCAACTAAAATAAAACCCAGGCTACAGATAAGAGGAGGAGAGAAAGGGCAAGGCCAGGAATCCGGAAACCATGGGCTGGGCTGCTTTTCTGGTAAGAGAGCCCCCTGCCCCTGGCTCAGGCCCCACCAGGCTCTCCCGGTCTCCAGGCCTCCCTCCACCGCCGCCCCCCCACCCCCGCCGCCCTCCCGCTCCTGCCCAGGCCCCGGGGCCCCACTGGCCTCTGGTAGTCGGTACAGCTTCATGGTGCGCTGCATGGTCATGTTTCTGCTCAAGTGGGAGAACTTCACTTCAATCAGCTTCCGGGGATTTAGGGACCGATGCCAGTACCTGTGGGGACACAGACCTCCTGTCCTCAGAGGGCCGTGGCAAGTCGCACTAAGAGGACCTCTCCAGATGGCCAGCAGGTGGCATGAGAGAGCCATCAGGCCCCACTTGAGCGGGCCACCCAGGAGCTCCGTACCCCACAGTGAGTGCAGAGCGTACCCCACAGTGAGTGCAGAGCATACCCCACAGTGAGTGCAGAGTGGCCACAGTTCTTCCCATAATTTCTTCCTCAAGTTCACAAGCCCCTCCTCCGTACCAGCAGTTGTCTTGGGACAGGAGTCCTCACTCGGGGAATCAAATCAGTGGAAAAGACCCGAGGTTCTCCAAACGTCCGGCCTCTGCCTCCCTCCTCTTTGGCACCTAACTGATGTTTTCACTTTAGAAGCTCTTAAGGCAGAGAGTACTCAATTGTTCCAAAGAACTTTCAAAGACAGAGGTTTTGCTTGGTTCACAGAGATGAGACATGCTCTCTTTGGCCCACATAATATTCAGAACAAAACAGAGCCACTCATTTAAAACTATAGGACATTTACCATAAAGAACCAGATTTGGGCTCAGCCTTTAAAACAAACCCCCAGCAGACTGACCCCCTGCCATTTCCACATGGCAGGAATCAGAGGGAGCTAAGAAAGCCTGACCCCTTTGGACAGGGCATGCGCTGTGCAGGCTGTCGTTCCTACTGACTCCCTTTCACTCCCCGTGTGCCCTACTCGGCTCCTGTGGGCACCACCCCCCACCTTTTCAGACACCAGAACAGCGGATGCTCTCGGCCATGCACTGAGCTGAGGGGCAGAGCTGTGACTCATGGTGACACAAGCTCCCCAACTAGAGTGGGCACACCACCATTTCGAGAACCTCTCCAAGAAGAGGTTTTTACCTGCAGGTGCCGACAGGCTTTGGTAACACCACCCCGGCAGTGTAAACAGCTTGGAAGATGCCCTCCAGGTGAACCCGCCGGGTTATCTCACGGATCAGCACTGGAGCCACTCTCTTGGAGCGCAGCTTCTTGTGGACACACAGGAAGTTGATCTCTACCATCTTCTTCTCTCTGCAGAGTCAAGAGAAAACCCAGGGTCGAGGCTTTTACCAGGCGAGGCCATCCCTTAAAGCATGGGAGGCCCGTGTAGGGAGCGGGGCCCCCAGCACAGGCTCGTGTTCTGGCCCCACCTGTGCTCAGCAGCTAGGAACACCCTCCCATCGCCCTGCTCTGCTGCACTAGGCAAGGAACCTGGTCTCTCCTCAACACAGACTCTATTTCCAAAGAGGGACTCAAGCAAACTCCTTTATTTAAGGCACCACCGGCATCTTCCTGGTGAAGCCCCCAGAGCAAGCTGAGCGAGCCCCATCTTCAGCCATCAGGAACCCCACAGAAGTCAAGGACTATCCTACGATTTCAGGGGTTCTGACTCCCCCAAGCGCAGAAGGCTGTGGTAGATAAATGGTTCTGACATTTCCAAAGAAACGAAGAGCAGAGCTGGAAGGCCCCACGACCGTGGGTATGAGTCACACCAGCCCACTTCTGAGTGGCTCGAGCATGGCGATGCGTGACTGGCATAAGTGCCAACAAGCTGGTCAGGGAGTGGGTCAGCCCTCAGGGCGGACCCCTTCCAGCCCAGGTCACAGACAAGAGCTCCAGCAACAATTCAGAGCAAGATGGGCAGTTCCTATTATGAATTTCTATTCCTAGGAACCCAAGTTCCCTCCCTTCAGGGGAACTTCCCTCCTGCTTCTATGGAAGCTATGTATATGTTTTCCCCCCACTTTCCACGGTGGGGACACGGGTCGGGGGTGGCGCTGGTGCTTACGTGTCGTAGATATGGATGTTTGCCGGGATGGCGCTGATGAACCCAACTAGTTTCCGACTCGAGACCACTCGAACCCCACAGTGCCACTGGGGGAGCCAGCCAGGCGGCCGGAGAGCCCTGGAAGAGAGACAGGAGCTGTGGGCACGGGGCTGCCTGCCAGCGGGCTGGGCAGACTGTCTGGGCCCACCACTGAGTCTGGCTCTAACCTCATGCTACCATCTCCCTGGGGAGAGAACAGCTCAATTCTCTGAAATCCACTTTCAGGCCAAATCCTCCTGGACACCAATGGGACCAAGTCACAGCCCTTTCTTGCTGCTCAGTCCACTTGGCCTATTTACCCAACCCAGGGCTGTCACACTGAAGATTTCATACTGATCCAGTTTCTTTGTGCTCACTGACTCTGACAGCCTGAGCTGGAGCCCCAGCCTCCTTGGCTCCAAATCCAGCGGGTCCCGTGGTCAGGAGCCGGCTGTGGAGCCTCTGGAGCTCTGGGCTCCATCTCCTCCCCGCCTTCCACTCTGGCGGTCTTCCTTTCCCTCCCCCTTCAGACAGGTCCCCTCTGTGCCAGCCTCATGCCCTACCTCCTTGGATATTAAATGAGGCCGGAAAGGGGAAGGAGTGCTCAGCCAGGCAAGGCCATTTCTATACAACCAAACATGCTCAGGAAATAAGACTGAAAATGACCCTCTATTCTTTTAAATCTTAGCAGGTCTCATCCCTCCTTCCCTTCTCACCTAAAGTCATTATACAACAGACGATTTTTTCTTCTGGGTACCAATTCCATAAAGGAATTTCTCACCCAGTCATTGTGCCTTACATAAAGTTTCAATTCTGAGCTCCACTGGAAGCAATCTCCAAAACCACACACTGATTTGCCATTAAAAGGCTGGCACTTAGGAGGGATGAGCAATCTGGCGCCTTGCTTTTCTGCTCTGTGGCCTCAGAACCGTAGGGAAGTCCTTACAACTCACCACAAAAGAAATTCTGGGGAATAATCAAACCGGAACATGTTATCATCATCTTCCACATAGTTCTCATTCAGGAGAGTGTAGAGTTCTTTCAGCTGCAGAGAGAAGAGGAGCCGCCTTAGAAGTATTCTGCCAGAGGCGGGGGCGGTGGGGGGGGGCCATGGAAACCAAGGCCAATACCCTGGGGCTCCAAGCTGTTGGGAACAAGGCAAACTACCAAAAACTCTATTTAATCTCACAAATCCTTTTCATCCGGGCAGGGCAGGGACTCCTGGAACAAGCAATCTAGTGCTTAAGAGGGAAACTGAGTCACCAGGGGTAGAGGGGCAGACTTAAGCACAGGAAGTGTGGCAGGCCAAGAATGTCATCCAAGTAACAGACCACTCCATCGCAAAGACAAGGGACTGAATGAACGGACGAACAGGGAAAATGAAAGCATGAAGAAGAGGTATCCACCTTGGGGAGCGAGCTGCAGGGGTTAACTCTCAACGCGCCAGAGATGCTGTGTGCTATTCAGGCGGAGTCGTGGGCAGATCCCAGAGGCAACAGATGGGAGGGATCTGCTAGCCCTGCTTGGCTCGGCTCTTCTTAGAAGAGTCCTCGAGGAAGGCCCGAGGAGAAGCCACCTTGGCTGCGTTCTCGGTGAACGCGGTGCCCTGTCCATGCTGGTGGTCAGCCCAGGCCTACTCACCACACCACGGTCCCCCAGGTCCAAGGCGTCCCAGGTGAAGCCCTGGGGCAGCGTGTAGGGCTCCTGGCGGATGTTGTCTTTGTCAGGCTCCACAGGACCATGTGTGTTCACAACTTCTCCTGCAAGCAGAGCACAGCCATGAGTTTCATCGTTGGCTTTCTTGGGGAGGGAAGGGGCTCAGCTCAAAAACTGACCTCAGCAAATTCCTCCTGTCCCCAGGAGCCCTCCATCCAAAGAACACTCTCTCCTTGGCAATGGCAGACCGTCTCTCCGGCTACCCTTGGCCCCTAACTGAGGGCCAATTTGTGGCCAAACTTCAGAACAATCCTGGGAGCCAAGGTGGCTGGTGTCTTGGACCTTCTTTTAAATCCCCCTTCAGTTACTAAATGACAAACATGTATCTTGGCTAACTTGGCTTCCTGCCTCCCAGCTGGTATAGAGTGTTGTCATGGCTCTGGCCCAGGCCCATAGACCTGGATGGATTTATAAGGAGTTGCAACAAGGCAGCTTTTGTGTCAACAGCAGTGACAATCTACCAGGCCCATTCCTGAGGTGGACAATGGCGTCCAGGCGCCAGGCTCTCTCTGGGTCCTGCCAGCCTGGGCCTTCACCGACAGGGGCCAGTTAACTGCAGCTGCCAACTCGGGCCCACGGTGTTTACAGAGCCCTGTGAGTGCCTCTGGGCTGAATCACTGAGTCTACACCACACTGCTGGGAAGTCGCCCCCTGACACAACATCCCCGCAGGATAGACACCCCTCCCCTGTGCAATACACAAGGGGTACAGGGGATGCCGAGAAGACAGAGCCCTGATTCCTAGCCCCAGCCAAACCAAACCTATCTGACAGAACTCGGACGCATCAGCCACATCATTTCGGCCCCTGGAATTATTTGGCCCTGGTAGTTTCTACAGTTCAGAGCTTATTCGTTCATGCTCACAACTCAGAAGAGGGAATGTTTAGTACACTTTAAACACGGAGTCTTCGGGACTTCCCTGCTGGTCCAGTGGTTAAGAGTTCACCCGCCAATGCAGGGAACATGTGTCCCATCGCTGGTCCAGGAAGATTCCACATGCTGTGGAGCAACTAAGCCTGTGCAGCACAACTACTGAGCCCGTGCTCTGCAACAAGAGGAGCCGCTGCGATGAGAAGCCTGCGCACCACACCTAGGAAGGAGCCCTGGCTCACTGCAACTAAAGAAAGACCTTGTGCAGCAACGAAGACTCAGCACAGCAATAAATACATAAAATTTTGGAAAAAAAAAAAAATGGAGTCTTTGAAGAGAGAGAGCAACACTGACATACATACACCACCACGCGTAAAGCAGCCAGTGAGCTAGTGGGAGGCTGCTGCACAGCACAGGGAGCCCTGCTCGGAGCTCCGTGATGGCCTAGAGCGGCAGACAGGGGTGGGGGAGGGAGGCTCAAGAGGGAGGAGATAGATACAGTGCTAACGGCTGGTTCGAGCTGTTGCATGGCAGAAACCAACACAACACTGTAAAGCAATTATTCTCCAATTACAAACAAAAACAAAGAGAAGACAACAAAAATTTTTTAAAAATAAATAAGGAGCCTTTACAGAGGACCCACTGAGTCCATGGCTCCCAGCACAGGGCTCTGCACATTCTTGTCATTCAGCTCAAGCTGTTACTGATGGTCAGACTCCTGACCCAAACACACTGTTCTAATGTGTAACAGGCAACTGTGGACCCTACCAGGGATGGATCAGTGGGGCAGGTGTAGTGGAAATGGTTGCATCTGGCCATGAGCCAAGGAAAACACCATGAGGACTGACCATCTAACTCTCGCCCAGCACATTTACTGAACACCGGCTGGACATCATGCACCAGGACAGGGCTGGGAAAATGTCCCTGGCCTCACAAGACGTACCATCTTCTGGGGAAACAGTCAAGAAACAAGTCACAACCAATGTGCTAAGGGTCAAAGACTGCAAACAGGCAACACTGGGGTCACAGAAAGGAAGAATCCGGTTGACTCCTATTTATAAGCTGCTCTCAAGTGAAGGTTTCCTTGGGAGAAAGGCTATATTTTTCTCCCCTAGTTTAGAAACTGGCCTTTTGATTAATTTATAAAGTAGTCCTTGTGAATTAATTGACTAGAAGTCAATCCACTTTCATTTCCTTGCCATGTATAATTTTTTGAGCCTTATAAGCCAAGGGCCAGACCCCTGGGAAACACCACGGATCCCTACTCTAGTCTTGAGTAGGTGCTAATCTATTTTCCCTATCTTATTTTGAGTTTATACCCCCTTTTATTTAAACTTCAGAACCCTTTATCATTTTTCTCCAAGATGATCTCACAGACAAGATACAAGTGATCCTCCTCACCAGATGACAATAGTCTCAAGGCCAAATCATTTCATTCAGGCTGGCTACCAGGTCCTGCCCACACCAGGCACTGCCATTTGCACCTTCACCATCTGTTCTCAGAATCCTAGACAGCGCCAGCTCTGGGGCAGGAGCTGGTGAATGACATGGATGCAGGTCCTTGTCATCATGGGGCCCAAAGAGACAAAGCAAGCAGGCACTTGCCACTCAGCATAATGAAAGTCCGCAATAATGAAGTATGGGGGGATGAGGAGGAGATGGAGAAAAGACCTCTTAGAAGAAACATCTAAAGATGTGACCTCAGGGATGTTCCTGGCGGTCCAGTGGTTAAGATTCCGTGCTTCCACTGCAGTGGGCACAGGTTCGATCCCTGGTCAGGGAACTAAGATCCTGCATAAAAAGAAAAAAAAGATGTGATTTCAAGGATAATTAGGAATTAGGCAGGGGTAGACTGGGTGGGGCAGGGAAGGTGGGTACACTGCGGAAGAACAGAGTCAAGACCTGGAGATGAAAGGAGGGGAAGAAACTAGGAGACAAGGCTGAAGAGAAGAGCGGGGGCCAATCGTGGAGGACCCTGCAAGCTGCGAGAGGCTGGACTTTATCCTAAGGGCTGTGGGACATCCTGAATGGGTCTTTAAGGGGGATGGTAGGGAGCAGTGACATCCTGAGGTCTGAATTGTACAAAGAGCACTCAATAAGTGCTTGTCAACTGAGTGAATTTGTATACAAAATATTCAACTGGTAAGTCTTGATCTGTGTGTTGACAAACTTGTTCTCATAGGTTGCTGCTGCTGCTAAGTCACTTCAGTCATGTTGAACTCTGTGCGACCCCATAGACGGCAGCCCACCAGGCTCCCCCGTCCCTGGGATTCTCCAGGCAAGAACACTGGAGTGGGTTGCCATTTCCTTCTCCAATGCATGAAAGTGAAAAGTGAAAGTGAAGTCGTTCAGTCGTGTCCGACCCTCAGCGACCCCATGGACTGCAGCCTACCAGGCTCCTCCGTCCAGAGGATTTTCCAGGCAAGAGTACTGGAGTGGGGTGTCATTGCCTTCTTCATCTCATAGGTTATCTCAAGGCTATTTACCATTTGCAAGACAAAGCTGACAAAGCAGAGTGAGAGGAAACACTGAGAAAGAAGCAGCCACTCAGAACAGACTCGCAGTTTGGGGTGCCGGCAATGTTGAGAGCGGCCCAGGGGTCCTGCCCGCCACCTTCTACTGGCTCACAAGCACCTCTGGCCAAGGAGGTGGGGGCTGCTTCTCAGGGGGCAGAAATGCAACCAATTGTCTCCGGGCTTCCATGAACCGGCTGTGGAGGACACTGGGAACTTTGAAAGACAAACCTGGGCTTTCAATGGTTCCTTTCTGCACACTCTACCCCTAAACTCTCTCTTTGCCTTCTAATACTCAAGATCCAAAAGTAAGCACCGCAGGGCAACTGTGAAGGACTTGGGAGAAAAGAATGCGAGACCTGGGAGACCTTAAGCCAAGCAAGCAGGACAAGGGAAGGACAGAGTGAGGAAACCTCTCTTTCAGGGCCCAGGGCAACCAAGTCCAAGTCGGCGTTCTCCCTTTCTTTGGTAGAGTTACTTTCTAAACTAATCTAACTGTGGCCAGATTCCAACCCACTAAGGTCAGGCAAAGAAAAAGGATTCCTCCTCCTTCCATTAGTGTGGGAAAAGCAGTGCCTTTTAAAAAGAAGAATGACACAGTCTGAAAAAGGGGATGAGAAGCTGATTTGGGCACACAAGAGAACTATTATACAGCTGAAAACACTGGCTGTTTAGAAGCCTTTCAATGGTGAACTTAGGATGATTGTCTACTTGAAATTAGGAGGATGACTTTAAAGAATTCTGGGTCTCTTGAAAGTGTTAGTTGCTCAGTCGTGCCTGAGTCCTCTGAGACCCCATGGGCCTGCCAAGCTTCTCTGTCCATGCAGCTCTCCAGGCAAGAAGACAGGAGTGCGTAGCCATTCCCTTCTCCAGGGGATCTTTCCAACCCAGGGATCACACCTGGGTATCCTGCATTACAGCCAGAATCATTACCGTCTGAGCCATGAGGGAAGCCCCTAGGTCTCTTGAGTGGAATACAATCTAATTCTAACTCTCCCCACAAGTCGGGCAGTGCGGCAAACACAGGACATTTGATATGCTTGAGATTCAAAATTACTAGCCCTCATTTAAGTGGAAAAAATGAAAGCAAGAAGCTATAAATGACACCACCCAAAGGACACTCAGAAGCAGAACTAGGGTGACACCTCAGCCACGTGGACCACCCGATGCCTGTGATGCAGTACTTTCTATCGGCTAACTCAGACACAGAGGAGGAATCCTTTATTTGGACTTGACTGACCTGAAAGGCAGACTGGCCAGACACTCGCAGTGATCCCTCTTCCAAAAAGTCCCACACTCCACGCTGCCACAGGCACGGGGTGGGGAAACAAAACTGAGCCAGGACTTCCCTGGCGGTCCAGTGGCTAGGACTCACACTCCCCGTGTAGGGGGCTGGCGTTCAGTCCCTGGTTGGGGAGCTGGATCCCATATCCCACCACGAAGGTGAGAGATCATGCATGCCTCAGCTAAGACCCAATGCAGCCAAATAAATAAATAAATAGTAAAAAAAAAAAAAACAAACAAAAAAAACTGAGCCTCATTTCCCCTTTCCGAGATCATCCAGGTCCCGGTGAGGAGTACTGTGGCTTTTTCATAAGCTTTCTGAGAATAAAACTGGAGCGCCCTCTAATTTACAGGTGGAGAAACTTTGGCAAACAGCAAAGAGTAAATGAGCTGAAGCAAGAGAGAAGCGAACTCCATTATGCTAACCTGCCTCCTGACCAGATGCCATGTCTGTGAAGAATGAAGTCACCCGTTTGCAAATTCTTAATGAAAAATCAAATCAAACCAAAACTCCATCTGAACACAGCAAAGGTGGAGGCTTCCCTGTTAGTCCAGTGGCTAAGACTCCACGCTCCCAGTGCAGGGGTCCCAGGTTTGATCCTTGGTTGGGGAATTAAGATCCCACATGAGGCAACTCAGGAGAGTTCAAACACGGAACTAAAGATCCCACATGCCACAACTAAGACCCAGACCAGTCAAATAAACAAACAGATAAATAATAAATATTAAAAAAACCCACAAAACCCAGTAAAGATGCATATCAGCTTCCTCTGAATGTCTCTCTGTGTAATCCACTTAGAGGTGGAGCATGTAGCTCTTGATTCTTCCTGGGGGAGTGGTCACTGGGACCCATTACTAGTAATGCCCGACTAACAGCATTTATTGTTCGGTCGCTCAGTTGCGTCTGACTCTGTGACCCCATGGACTGTAGCATGCCAGGCATCCCTGTCCTTCACTATCTCCCAGAGTTTGCTCAGATTCATGTCCATGTGATCCAAAGCCTTGCTGGAGGGCTTAGCCAGTGGCCTGGAACCTGGATGGCCTGGGCAGCCCGACAGACCTGGTGGATGGGTCAGGGCAGGGTTCTAGTCAATAGACTTCAATAGAACAGTGCCTGCTGCCCGTTCACCACCCATAACGACCTGGGCACTGCTTTGCTCTCCACCCCATAGGGACACATCTCAGCCTGTTTCTGGACTGTGACTAAGCTGCCTGCAAACCATGTGCTTCAGAGCAGAGCTTCTCAAACTTTCAAAGTGGACGCAAAGCCCCTGCAGGTTCTGATTCTGCAGGCCTAGGGCTTGAGCGTCTTCGTGTCTACCAGCTGTTCAGCAATGCCCGCCCACCCTGCTGTTTGGAGGGGCACGCTCTGGAGTAGACGACTCTACTTGGGCACAGATGCCCCCTCCCCACCACACACAGTCAGCTCTCACCGTGTCTTAACACGGACAGCCTGAAGGTTACCTACGTTTGTGGTTCACACATTTTTTTTTTTTTTAACATACCTACTTTTCCAGTCACACAGAAAATAGAAATTGGGCTACCGATGGGTCCAGAATCATGACGCAACCACTACAGAAACTTCCTGGCAATAATGCCATCTGCAGTCACCATGGAGGCGAGCTGTGGCTGGGTGTCAGCAGGCATCTCTAACCTGCTACAACCAGTCCCTTCTGGAATGCACTTATTTTCTGCTCGTCCCACCCTTCTGAGAGTTCATCATAGCTTTTTGAAGAGGTGCCAACCAAACCTGTATATAGTAGTCCAGGTGTTAAGCCATAACCGTTAATCAAAATGTCAAGTCATTTTGCATTCAGTCAGCACAGCACACACTGTCTGAAAGGCAAGGGAGGAGGTGGGGGACTGGCCCATTCCGGATTAAACACCTGCCCAGATATACAAGACAGTCTCTATAAAATCTGTGTGAAGCAATACATACATGGGCGCACATCCCCACTCATCATGTGCCAAGGCAGTCTTTCTTTGCAGATTTATACTGGATGATGATGGACTAAAAGGACCATTGTTTATCCTCCATATGGGCTACTGTGAAATGATAAAGTCCCTGAACATCAGTCTTTTCTGAACCGCACTGTAAAGACTACCCTCTAAAAATGGCCACCAAGGAACAATAGGACTCTCTTGTCCTTCCCCACAAATCCCGAGTGGAACCCTTAGCGTGGCTCAGGCGCTCCCGTGCCCTCTCCTCGGGAAGAAGGCACATACATACCCAATTTGGGGACAGGCTGCGTGTCCCAGAACTGGTAGCTTCGTTTGCTAGCCTCTTCCATGGTTTTCGCAGGTCCCTGACCCACTGAAAAAAGTTCAATAGCCTTCTGTATTTCCTGGATCCTCTCTGCTGGCAAAGAGTTCATCTGAACAAGACAAAGTTGGGGAGAGAAAAGGTTCATTATGTTAATAAGCATTTTTGATTCATTCACGTTCAGGAGTTAAGGGAGTACAACTCAAAGAAGGGGTGTGGCTTCTCAGAGGTTAACTGCTGTAGGACAACTGGAAAGAGTGATTGATGATGAGCCGTGTGGTGGGTGGGTGCTTCCTACAGGGTTTCTCCTCTTCTTAGTCTTATGATGTTTGACGGCAAAACCTGGCTTAGTGTAAAATTTCAAACATGCGGCAATGTAAATACACACAGAAGGTAAAAACCCAACAGTCCTGTCCCTCAAATATAACCCTTGTCATCAGCAGTCTTAAATTTGGGAGGTGGGGTGGGAAAAGGAAAATATAATCTCAGACTTTTCTGCATACAAGTTCCAAACACACACACGATTTTCAAAAACTCAAATTGAATGGCAGAGTATTATTTTACTGACTGTTCTTCTTTAAATATTGAATCTTACAGGCCATTCCAGGGGGTCACATGGACCTGCCCATTCAACAACTGATTCCCCTATGAGCACAGACCACAATGTATCTGGCCAACCTTCTCCCACTGGGCATTTGGTGATCCTGGTCTTCAGTTTTACAGACAGTGCTATAATGAACTTTCTTCTGCATCTATTTTTTGCTCACTGAATAGGTCCTTCTGCAGGATAAAGTTTAAGAAAGGAAGATTGCTGGATCAAAGGGGATGCACATTTGAGATTACATATATTATCAATTTACTCTTTAAGAAGAGAGTATCAATTAAGAAAACAATGAACGGTATATGAGAGTATGTTTCTCAAGACTCTCATCATTAGATTTACCAAATCTTAAACTCTGCCAATCTAGGGGGGGAAAATAGTTGCTTTAATTTTCATTGTAAGTTGAACCATCTTTTCATATAAAAACCTTTTTCTTTGTGAATGGCCTGCTTATTTCATTAGTTTAAACTGACTTATGTAGTGCAAATAATTGCCCACTTTGTTATCTTTTGACTTTTTCAGAGAAGTTTGATAGTTGTCACTTTTTCTTTTATGGCCTCTGGATCTTATGTCCAGTTTCAGATTCTACAAATACCTTTAGGTTCCTCTAATACTTTACTGCTTCCTTTTTTCATTTAAATTGTAAAGGAAAGGGAGACTACAAACCCATACATTTATATTGCTCATTCCTGGGAGGCAGAACTCTTAAGTGATTTTCATTTTGTTCCTGTTGCTAGGTTTTCCCTACACTCCTTATAACGTATGGCATCATTCTCATAAAGAGAAAAACAGAAGGGCTACGCAAACGGTGTTTTGCTGCGATTTTCTCATTTTGAAGTGAACCAGTTTGATAAAGGTTTGAGTTCAAACCCCCACCATCCAAACACCCACTCCCAGAGAAAGAAACAAACAAGAATCCCTGAAACGGAAGTAGGGCTTGGGCTTGGATTCCTGACTGAAAGACCTGGGTAAACCACTTCCTCACATCTTTAAAATGGGAAGACAACCACCTACCTTGTAGAGAAGTTGAAGGCACCTCATTAATTTAAACGATGTGCCTGGCAAGAACCTAGCTAGCCAACATTGTAGTCAACAATGGTGACTTCTTTTTTTTCATAGTGGGTTTGGTATTGAAAATATTAAAAAAACTGCTTGAAGCTGTATTTCAATAAGGTAGAAGATTTGAGGTGGAGTATAACTTTTGAGGCATAAAGCAAAGGTGGGTATACTGATGAGACTAGATTTTTTGTGAGGCTTGTAAACTGAAGTTAATACCAAAAGGAATTATGGATCTGTTTTGAGCTTCCTCCAGGGCCTGCTTTGAAGAGGATAGCACTTATCTGAAATAAAAGGTTTTCTTTTCTTTTTAAGAAACGTTAATCTTTATTTCTTTATTTAAGGTCTTAAGACCAGACTGTGTGTGGCATATGGGATCTTAGTTCCTGACCAGGGATCAAACCTCCTGCATTAGGAGCTCAGAGTCTTAACCATTGGACCACCAGGGAAAACCTAAAAGGTTTTCTTTTCTTAATGTTATTTTATTTACAAAACAAAACAATCTTTACCCACACTTCTGTGTTTCGTGTCCGCATGTCAGCCTTAAACATAAGCTTTAGGCCAGTGGTTCTCACCTACGGAACTCAGAAATGGGCTCTGTGGGGGTCTTAGTTCTCAGTACTGTGACTATGGCATCAAGAGAATGCTTGAGAAACATAAAGGTCTGCCTTAAAAGGAACAGACCTTCATTTTCATAGTGGTGGGGACTGAAAAGGCCAGGAACCACTACTCTAGGCCGCAGGGGGCTGTCATAAGGGAATTACTCTCCAGCACCTAGCACAGCACCACCTGCAGCTGTGCACCTGTAAATTCTGAGGGGGCGCTATGCTCGGGGGTCAATGTCGCATCTGCTGTGCCTCTCAGGGTAGGACAGCAGCTTCATCACCTAGGTCTAGGGCAGCAGGGGGAGCCTACCCCTCCATCTTGAAGTAATACCAGTGGAGACTGGCAATCTATTACATTGTTCCCATGCATTTATCCCAACGCACTCTCTTCTGAAAGAGCAACTCTCAGGCCCAAGAAAACAGAGCCTCCTTGTTACCTTCACAGGCTGATCCTGGGCTGAATCTGTCTCGCTGCCTTTCTCTTTCTTCTTTTTTTGTTTCTTTTTCTTCTTTTTGGCTCCAGTGTCATTGGCTGGACTCAAACCACTGTAAGACAAAGTAAATACTGATGCAGGTTTTTTAAAAAATCATCTGTTTTGAGCTGCACTGACAAAGAGCTTTCTGTGGAACCAGACCTTTCTTAATCAAGCCTGTGGGCTTCAGAAGCAGACCAGAGAATCCAGGCCCCAGAAGGGGCATTTGGAGAATGCCAACGGACACAGCTCTCCTCTCCACTCCCAGCAAGGAGGGAGAGTGCCCAGGGAGGGAGCCATGTGCAAGGAACAGCCTATTTGTTTGAAAGGACCTCTTCTGTTCTTGCTTCTATTTTATGTGGTTTATTTTCTTTAGTTTTTTGGCTGCGCCAATTGGCTTGAAGGATCCTAGCTCCGTGACCAAGAATGGAACCTGGGCCCTCAGCAGCGAGACAGTGTAGTTCTAACTCCTGGACCACCAGGGAATTCCAATGGTTCCTTTCCTTTAGATTGCCAGGATGCTCGCATCAGAGGTAAATGTAATTATTAACAGGGCATTCATGTTACCAACTCTTCCTTAGAGTCCAAAATTTAAAGGGATGACAGCCCAAAGTGATCTTTTGGAAACTCTTCCTCACTTCCACTTCCCCCATCCCACTGCACTGGGTTCTCTGAGCTGCCCTAGCTGAACCTAAGATACAAGGCGGCTCTGGAAGGGAGGAAGGAGCAAGGAAAAGGGTAGCTTAATGTTGCTGTGATCTGTGTCTAAAATAGTCAAGCGATCATGAGAAATGCCTAAATCAGGCCTGTAGGATAGAGGACAACTGTCAGCCGGCAAAACCCAGCGCTAGGAATCTTGGGAAAACATCAACAATGAACACCCAGCCAGCCCTGCTCAGAAGAGATTCACAGGCAACATGTGTGCGTGTGAACCACAGCAACGGGGATTTCCTCCTGCTGCTTTCCTTCTGCATGACTCACCCAATGAAGGAAGCAAAAACAACTTCTTAGCCATATTTAATCGTTTTCTACAGGCTTTTAAAAAATTGTTCTCTGTATCCTCTCTCCACACTTCTACTGAGACACAAATCACATATTACACTGTGTTTTGCTAACATTTTTTTCATTTATTCGCTCCCAAATGCTTTCTCCCAATTCTTGTTGAGTTTCGGATATTAGTTTTGATTCTGGGTTTCCTTCATTTTACTGATGAATTTTAAGGTTCACTTTGAAGCCTGCTTTTCCTAATCACCATCAAAGTTAAGTTCCTGCCATGTTTTCAGTGATTTTGGCATTGTCAGACTGGGAGTAATGCCGGACTCTCACGCTGCCATTCTCTCTGGAAATGTTCCATTAAATAAGGTAAAAAAAAGGCCTTCTCTGGTGGCTCAGTGGTAATGAGTCCACCTGCCAATGCAAGACAGACAGATTCAGTCCCTGGTCCAGGAAGATCCCACATGCCTTGGAGCAACAAAGCCCGTGCACCACAACTACCGAGCCTGTGCTCTGGAGTCTCAGGAGCCACAACTATTGAGCCCACCTGCTGCAAACACTGAAGTCCCGGTACTCTAGAGCCCGTGCTCTGCAACAAGAGAAGTCACTGCAATGAGAAGCCGGCACACCATGTCTACAGAGCAAGCCCCCGCTTGCTAGAGAAAAGTCCGAACAGCAACGAAGACCCAGCACAGCCAAAAAAGAGAATTTTTTTTTTTTAAAGAAAGTCAAAATTAGGAGTCCAATCAAAGGGTACCGTAAACCCTAATCTGCAGATCAGCTAAGTGCAGGGTATTGTTTTTGCTGTATAGGCTAGATAACCAATTTTCAAAGAATTAAAATAGTATAAAATACATTTTACATACCATTGTGGTAAGTACTATTTAAGCTTTATTTTATAATTCAGAAAGGTTTCATGGTCTTAAAGTGCCTGCAAGTTGTTATGAATATTAACTCTCATCTCCTAGTACGTGAGGTAGGGAGCAGGCAATGTGCTGCCATTTCCTGTTGCAGAATGTCTTCAGATTACTGTCTTCCTTGTCCTGGCTGGCGGACAAGGCAATGGCACCCCACTCCAGTACTCTTGCCTGGAAAATCCCATGGGTGGAGGAGCCTGGTGGGCTGCAGTCCATGGGGTCGCAAAGAGTCGGACACGACTGAGCGACTTCACTTTCACTTTTCACTTTCATGCATTGGAGAAAGAAATGGCAACCCACTCCAGTGTTCTTGCCTGGAGAATCCCAAGGATGGCGGAGCCTGGCGGGCTGCCATCTATGGGGTCGCACAGAGTGAGACATGAGTGAAGCAACTTAGCAGCAGCAGCAGCAGTCCTGGCTGGAAGCACTCCCATCCACACTTCATGACCTTACACTTGGACTAAAGGAATCCCCAGCCTTTCCTGGATCTCCTTGACTCACAACTGCTCTGCCTTATCCTAAACTCTGCATGGCAGTGGGACTCGCCAATGTGAAAATGGCTTTCCACGTGTCCCTCTCATGCTTGAAAGTCTACGGTGACGGCGGCTTCTAACTCTAGAAGGTATCCGACCCAGCTTTCCCCTTGGCCCCTCACATTCAGTCCCCATCTAGCTCATCCACCCTCACCACCCCTGCTCTGGAGTAAGTGTGCCTGCACCCATGGGGCCAGGCCTCTCATCAGGCCCCTGGTGCAGAAAGACTGAAATCAGAGAGATCACGTCAAGGCTGGAGGTTACTTTACTCCCAGCATAAGGTCATGAAGTGCAGATGCAAATGCACTTCCTAGGTATCATATCAGTGGGACCCAGAAGGCACAACACAGAAGGAAAACCGATAACACTGAGGGCGGAATAAGGCAAACTCCCTAAAACTAGAAGCTCAGCAGAACCCCCAAGGCCATGGCAAAGAACAGGAACTTTGAAGCCATTTATAAACTGAAGATAAAAGTTTTTCTCTTATTATCTCAACTTTGATATCTTGCACAGGCCTGTTTGCAGTCTATGACAACTCTACTGTGGTTTGCTGATTCCAGAGACATTCTCACTTCAGTCTCAGGATTATAAGGTTTAAAAGCTGGTTGATGGCAGGAGACAAAGCAGGGTTCCATTGCTGATACAGTTTATAAGTCCCTACTCATTTCAGCTTATGGGAGGAATTCTCTGGTCCCTGTAAGTGAATTACAGTAAGAATTGTTTTTTATGGGAAAAAAGCATCAAAAAGGTTAAAGTGAAGAACTGCTGCATATTAACCAGCTGGACACTTACTAAACACAATTTCACATAAGGAAAATAGAAGAAATTACTTCCTCCAACTGTAGACATCTTTTCATGTGGGCGAAATCCCTAAAAAGTTCCCTTCCTGCCTTTGTTCTTGTGGTTCAGTGGAAGCAGCCATCTCTTCACAGACCCCATTTCTGGGGAAGGACCTTGGGCTGAACTCTCGTTCTGTTTTATGCGTTACTAATACAAGTGTCTGGCAAAGTCCAAGACCTAAACTCAGACTGGAGAGCTCATTTCATTTTCCTTGTATTGGCTTGAATCTGCACATGTAGTTACTGAGCAACGATCCTGTCTCAACCTGTACATGAAGAACACGGAGAGGAGACGCTTGAAGAACAAAGGGAAGTTTCAAAGAAAAGTCAGTCACTGAGCGACCAGGTACTGAGCCACCTTCATAAGAACATCATGAGCTCATCACGGTCTCTCAGTTAACAAGTCAAACAGGAAGACAAATGACTCAGAGAAGAGACTTCCAAGGAGCCCAGGAGGGTTAGCTTTCTAGGTGATTATAATAACTTTAATTATCCGTAAGAAACCAAACCAAGCTCAGAGGCCTTGAGAGTAGGTCTTAGGAAATATTAAGGGTAGCTTCTTAGGAAGCCAACACCATTTCACAGAAGGATGGGCTCAATTCGGATTTAGGAAGAACGAAACCAAAGGACCCCATGGAAGCAAGGCTGGTCCTCCTCAAAAGAATTTGGCTTCATTTTTAAAGGGACCTGAGTCCATCCCCACTGGGTGGGTATCCCTGGGCATGCTGGGACTCTGCAAATGAAAACAAAAAATCTCTCAGAGATCTTACTAAACCTGTCAGTCACCCTAACATACTTCAAAGGGATGGGCCAGCGCCTTGGAATATGGCAAATCAAAGTCTACCTTTGGTTCATTTGGTTCCAAAATAATAAGCAGAGAATTAGTGAAACTTGCCAGCTCTTTTTTTTTTGGAGAAGGGGCTGTTTGCCTGCAATGGAAAAGGAGACAAGAATTCACATAAAAATTTTGGAATGTACATTCTAAAGTAAAGCTGACCAACTCATTAACGACCAACCTAGCAAGTATGGGATGAATGAACAGAATGACAAAACCAGGAACAAGGAAGAAAAGCGATCATGAAATGTCATTTTTAAAGGAAGGTCAAAATATTCTAAGTTCAAACAAGTAAGAAATCCTATGGATGCTCTGGAAGAAAGTCAGGGCTGGGGGAGGAGATGGAAAAGGAACCTCAGTACTTATTTCTAGAAGCAGAACACAGCATCAGAGTGTGAGCGTGGTGGGAGGGAAGGGCAAGCTGACAAGAACAGCTCTAAACAGGAGCAGGGTGGGTCCACGACTTGGGCCTCCTCTTAATCCTGCTGATGCCAAAGTCCACTCAAAGGCGCGGGGCTGTGGGACAGAAAGCTGTTATCATGGAAGCTAAACCACCGGGGCTGGAAGGAGCTCTCAGGGCCATCTGGCTTAACCTGTTGTTTACAGAAGAGGAAACCAAGGCCCAGGGACGTGAGGCATCAACGAACTGACTGGAACCCAGGGACAAGTCACCAATCTAAGGACCTGGCTCACTCCACTCCCAAACACTAAAGTCTCATTCCCTGTGAGAATTTCTCTGAGAACCTTCAAAAGCCCTAAAACAAATTTCTGTGTGACAGATGAGCAGATACTAAAGGCAAGGAGAGTGAGCCGCGTTTTACCCAGGAAGCCTCCCCTGGATACTCCAGCTCGCGTGCTCCTTGAGGCCTGTCTCTTTTATGGTTATGATCTCCCGTACAATTTAATACTTTACATATAATAATGGGTTGCTGCCTGGCTTCCTAATGAGATAAAAAAAATTTTCCTGAGTCTAGGGACCCCATCTTACACAGCTGTTTCTCACAGCATCCCTAGTTATGCTGAGCACACAACTGAGAGTTCACCAAATACGTGCTTGACTGATGCTTTCCAGGCGTAATAGACCAAAATAAAACCCTGAGAAGCTACAGCCCAAAAGAGGGGCAACAAAACATCTTCAGCAATATTTCCAGAGGACAGCTGCACCAATGTTCTAAGAGAGTGGTATCGATGCGGGGCTCTTTTGAGCCACTGTTTGAGATTTTAAATGATCAAATTTCTCATCCAATTTTCAACTCTCTTATTGTCTCCTCCCTCCTTAGGACCTGTTCTATTCCTACAAGTTAAAACAAAAAAGCTCCATTTCAACCATTTCCAATGGTTCCAATGTCTGAAACACAGACCATGGGTTTAGGTTTGATTATAGATCAAAAGAAAAAAAAAAAGAGTTCAGAAAAGGAAACTCACAACTTTCGGTTACCTGTTTTCCACCTCCTAGAAGTAGAATTAAGCTGGAAGTTAATTTTTTAGGCTCAAATTCAAAATCTCCGTAGAAACTTACTAAATAAATAACTAGCCTCCAAACATCCTTTTGATGCCACTTGTAGACATCAGGAAATTATTCTGCAAGTCAATTTTTTTTTCTTTCTATTTTTTGGCCACACAGCAGCTTGCAGGACCTTAGTTCCCCTACCAGGGATTATACTCAGGGCCACAGCTGTGAAACCGCTGAGTCCTAACCACTGGACTCCCAGGAAACTCCCCTGCTGCAAATCAATTTACTCCTGAGGTGTGATTCACCAGAGAGCCTATTGGTCGCATATCCAGAAGACCCAAACCCAGGTGAGCGCGGTGGTGTTCACAAGGGGCACAGGTGAGACCACGTGGTGCGGCTCAGCACAGCTGCCGATCCCTGAACTACTGAGGCTGCAGAATCACTTAATGCCATCCCCCGAACTTTGCAAGCTCCCACCGTCAGTCACTCACAAAAAACTGCCTTTGAGTCCTAAGAGATCGTAAAAATAAAAACTTTTTACTACTGCCATCAAGATGCCCAGGAGGCCTGTGAAAAGATCAGCAGGATGGGAAAGGATTACCAAAGATTGTTTTTACTGCCACTCTCTGCCCTCCCTGGGTTAGCCAGAGTTTTGGGGGTGAACCAGCCAATCCTGCCATGAAGGAAAGCTGCTTTTTTCAGGGGTCACAAGAGCCCTGATACATTAAGTAGTTCGAAATGGGAATGAGATGGAAATGTAAATTCTATATACTCTGGGTTGGTTTGGTGAGCTAGACTGTAACCTGGCAACTCCAAGGTCAAATCAGATGCAGTTCAGAGACCATTTTCAGTAATTTTCTGAGTAGGGACTCAATGCTGGCAGCAATTTCACACATTGGAATGAACTCTGAAAAAGATACCAGTCTATCAAGGACAATTTAAAGGAGCCAGCCACCTCCATCACCCACTGGTTCCCTAGTTTGGGAAAGTCCATGGGTTACTGAACACATTCAAAGACAGAAAGCACACTGCTGCAGAGTCGGAGGAAGGAGTCAATGCAAGTAAGGAAAAGAAATCCAGCAAGTTCAGAATGGATCCTCCTGGGTGTCATAGGGAGAGGTGGATTGGCAAATCCCAAGCCTCATTACAAAAGCTAAATCAGTCTTTATTAGTTAAGTCTACACGAGATAATCCACGTAAAGGGCTTTAGCACAGGGTTCCGCACACAGTCACATTAGCAATAGACAACATTTATTGACCACTTAACAATAGTGAAGCCTCCTTAGCTATCTCTCTCAGATAGCAGCAGAGGAAAAAAAATCTGCAGCAAGTACTGACCCTGTTAAAGAATATTAGTTTTGTTTTTGCTTTGGTGCTTTTAACAGAAAACACCATACTTTATGGGCCTTACATGCAACTGTCACAAGAGTGCCTTGTCCTTGGGGAGCTGGAAGAGAGGCTTGTAGGGCAGAGATTTCAGACAAAAGGTTAGAGAGGAAGAGCTGAAGCAGCACCCTCCTAAAGTTACTGAAACTGTGGTCCCCAAATTTATGGACTCTGCAGGGAAAGGGTTAAGGGCAGACTTAGTAAAGCTGGGACATTTTAGAGTGAGCACATTAGTTAAACAATGTGAAAAATCAGCAAAACTGCTTTGCCAGGAGCAGCAGCCTCCCAGAAATAGGCTCTCATTTACTTTTCATTTCTTCTGCTTTCCAGTCTTTTCTCTTTGAAGCAGCTCTTGATTAGTTTCTTTTAATTGCCACTTAATTGGGAAATAAAATTAGAACACTTATTTGATATCAGTGATGAGGCTTCTCTTTTCATTTCTGCTTTGATCTAGTTTTGAAGAACCAAAAGCTGAAGGGAGAAATTAAGAAAAAGGAACTAAAAAGATTTCTTTCTTCTAAGGACCAGATACAGCTATAAGCCATCAAATAAATGTGGAAAGAGCCACTCTTGGAAAAGCTGAAGAATAAAACAGAAGCAAGTAAGGATAGCTTTATGGAATTCCATTCAAAAAGACCTTTCTTCTCTCTTAAGTTTCTTCATAAGGAATAATATCGCATCATCAGGAAGAAAAACTTTTAAGAACCTATTTTAACCTGTCCCCATGGAGTAAGAGAACAGAATGGGAAACAGACATCCCTGATCAAAGTCTTGACCAATGACTTCTCAGCATCTCAGTGGTATTAACAACATTGCAAAATAAATTCCAACAGAATGTTGACAGCAAAACAGTGTAAAAATTCTCTCCCATTCCAAAGCATCCAAAAAACGTTATCTCACTATGAACATCTACTGCCAGCTGATAAGGTTTATTCTTCAGCGATAAATCTCTCACTAAAAACAAGCAAGCAAATTAAATCCTATAGATGAATCATGACCCGCAGAGGGATGTAGTATAAAGATTATTTTAGCCTGACTCTCCACTCAATTAACTGCTCAAGGTAACTTATGCCAGGTAACTGGGGAGGCTGGGCTGGGGGGAATGCTACCCTCCTTTCTTTCCTCAGTTGAGTGGATTTTTTAAAAAACAGAAAAACTGTAGAGATACACACACACTCACATGCACACATCTATACTATAGATGTATGCTTGTGAACATGTGTGTGCTTTTATGTATACATGAAACTTATACCCACCAAATGTTTAATTCTGGAAGAAAAAAACTCAGGACTAGAAAAATCAAGAACTAAAATACATAAAGGGACGTAAGAACCAGCACCAATGCACTTCCTATTGTTCCAGTGCATGAACGCAGCTCATTTCATCAGTGTAAAGCACTGAGCCCATCTTGAGCCCATCCTGAAAGAAAGGCCCAAGGAACAAGGGTTTGTTTTGAACTATCATTAACTTTTATTGCAGTGGAGCAGGCGATGGCACCCCACTCCAGTACTCTTGCCTGGAAAATCCCATGGACTGAGGAGCCTGGTAAGCTGCAGTCCATGGGGTCTCGAAGAGTCGGACACGACTGAGCAACTTCACTTTCACTTTAACTTTTATTGCATATTGTCTGTTAGAACTGTTAGCATCAAAAGGAGATATTTTGATTCTTCGACCACTTTGAACACATTTAAAATAATATTAAGTAAAGACAAGCAACATTTCAAGAAGCCAAAAAACCGTGGAAAACTTCCCTGACAAAACTGTTGGATCCTTGATTTCTGTGGGTATTCCACAGTAACTATAGGAGAAGGCAATGGCACCCCACTGCAGTACTCTTGCCTGGAAAATCCCATGGGCAGAGGAGCCTGGTAGGCTGCAGTCCATGGGGTCCCTAAGAGTCGGACACGACTGAGCAACTTCACTTTCACTTTTCGCTTTCATGCATTGGAGAAGGAAATGGCAACCCACTCCAGTGTTCTTGCCTGGAGAATCCCAGGGACGGGGGAGCCTGGTGGGCTGCCGTCTATGGGGTCGCCCAGAGTCGGACATGACTGAAGTGACTTAGCAGCAGCAGCATAGTAAGGCTTATGAGACTTACTTGGGGAAAATTAAGTGTACATGTGAGAAAAATCTGATATCTTTCTCCTCAGTGAGGAGAAAGGAAGCTGCACTAACACTAGGCTACAAATTTTTAACATGTCATTCATTCATCCAGCAAATACTCATGAATACACACTGCTGCTGCTGCTAAGTCGCTTCAGTCGTGTCCGACTCTGTGCGACCCCATAGACGGCAGCACTAACTGCCAGCTATCTCAGACAGGATTCCTGTTCTGAAACTCTTCATGGTCAGGTAAGACAAGGACTGGATACAAATGTTACTTAACTACTGTCATGATAAAAGCTACAAAAAATACAGTATGTGATGGGGTAAGGGGGAGGGGGTTGGGGGGAAGACAGGGCAGATCTGAAGAAATAGAAGGGGGAAGGCTGCTTCAGATGTTACCTCATGTAGTCTCAACAACTGGAGGTTAAGTAACTTTCCCAAGGACACAGGACTATTAAGTGTCAAAACCAGGCTTTGAACACAGGTTTGAATGCTTCCAAAGTCTATGCTTTTCCCATTGTACTACATAGCTTCTCCCCAAAATCATTTCCTCTGACAATTAATGGAGAAAATGTCAAGTCTATTCAGATTCCAAGTGCCAGAACTAGACTCTGCCCTTCAGGCTGGGTCCTCTGTTTCTCACCTGGACCTCCAAGCTCACTCACACAGATCTCTAGATTTGGGATACTAATCAACTTAATTTGTTCACCTAGCCCATAACCATGCACTTCCAAAGAGTTTTTTAAGGTTACTACTTCGTTGTACTCTAAATAAAACACAGAACTTTTTGCCAAACAGTCCTGCAAAGTGATTCATAGATTATAGGCAACAAAACCAACTAACAAGCTACAGACACTGGTCAGGGCAACAGTTTAGCATTGAAAACTAAAAGCAACTACACACACAGCAAAGATGAAGTGGTACTTTCACTTCTGAAACGAATCTCGAATTTAACAATGCTCACATGTGGTTGGGGTCTCTATTCAGAAGGGCCACTTTCCCTCCTTCCTGTTCCTAGTTCCTCTTTTTCAGTTCTTCCTTTTTCAGGAATCTAGAGGTTTTTATTACATTAGATCTGTGTGCAAAAGAACACAGTCCTATAAAAACCAAATCTGACAAGCTTCCTTTTCCCCTACATCTTCTTGTGGTTTTAAAGCTATCTGAAGAACATAAAGCTAGATCTTTTAACCTAAGCATTCATCACAAGCCACTTATAAGCCATTTAAATAATCCTTTGTTCTCCTATCACCTCAAGGTAACAGAATCTCTCTTTAAAGTTTATCCAAAGACCTCAACCTTCCACTTTTACCTCCAGGGCTACCACCAACCGATTGATTCAGAAAAGGACAAGATGGCTACGAAAATCAGACCATCAAAGGCTCAGCCAAAGTTTTACATCCAAGAGTCTCTCATGACTTTCCGTTAGGAAACATACATATAGATAAGGAGAGTGAGCCTCTGCGCCAGCTACTGTAACAATGTGAGGAAAAAGAAATGATCGGGTGTGGCTTAAATTTGGAAGCTCAACACTCAAAACGTTTGACGCGCTCCTTCTACCCGAGGAATAGTTAATCGGAAGCAAGACCCTAAAGTACAGGAGACGAAGTATTAAACCACTTCCCAACTGTCCAAGGAAGCACCATCACTCAATTTCTTGAAGTTCGAAGCTACTTCGCAAAGTTAATAGAGCAAAGATACTGAAAGACCTAATTGTATATTGCTCGGGAAACTTATGGATCATTTGGAGCAGCGGACACCATATACATCAAAATATTATCATACAGTAATTACATAGGGTTTATAAGGTGAGTTTATATCTTGGGATTCTCTAGTAGTGATATTTTTACAACATAATTATGGTTGGTATAGCCTGATGAATTTCCTCCTTGAAGGCGAACTGCAGTGAAACGTTTTATTATTCGTTTACTGCTAATCACGTTGTTCACACACCACCACTGTAAGTAACATTCCTTTTGAACTGTACTGTTAGGTTGACCTGTGTTGTGCCATCGAAGGCCATCGTCCAACATGTTCTTTTCCCCGGAAGCGCATGAGCCACAAGACGGGAACATTACACAGAACTTTTATATAATAAAAGTATTGAATGTCTCTGGGCCTTAACAAACTGAGCACCCACCCCCGATAAATGACAAAGACAGCAACCAATCGCCAGACAGGATACCAATATCTCAGCCAATAGGAATGTGGGGGTAGGGCTACACTAAGCTCCCGGTGACTTCCCCGCACCCCAGAGACCCAGGTTGTGGCGGACTGGATGGGAATTGGACTCCGAGGATCTCATTACCCCCGGTTGTAGCTGTTGTCCTCCTCGTTCTCGCAATCGCTGCAGTGCTCATGGCCGTTTCCATTCCCTTCCATCATCTGGGGCAGCGGAGGTGCCGGCGGCTTCACTGCTGTATCACTCTCGTCCGCCATCTTGAGTTGCGAGAGCCGGCCTCCGCGCCTCGCTACATGGGGGGCTCCTATTGGACAAGGGGAACTTGCGCGATATTCTGGGTTTTGTAGTTTTTGTGGCGAAAGTAGCCGTAGCTAGGAGCAGGTTATTCCCGGGAAACCGGAACAAGATGGACTACAATACCCAGAAATCTAGAGAGGAGGCAGTCGTGGGTGGGGAGCCAGCACTATCCGGAAGTTCTGGGAGCTCGGCCGCGCGGGAGGAATGAAGGGCCCGGGGTTGTCGAGGCCCACGCTCCGCCACCCGGGCGGTCGCTTCGCATGCTGGGAGTTGTAGTTCGATGCAGTTTAGGGTTTTGGGCGTGGGCTCCAAAATCCTAGATTTGACCTCTGCCGGCTCTGAGCCGTTATTGGCTGCCGTTAAGGACCGTTACCATTCTCAGGTAAGTAAGAGGCCTTGAGGCCTGCGGCTGCGACCCACTGGAAGCCCAAATGCATAGGATTTTCTTGGAGTGCCCTTCTGCAAGAAGCCAGGTTGGCTGGCTCCTGGCCGCCTTTACTCGCTCAGGATTCTGGGTGGCCCGTGGTCGTTGGTAGATCGAGGCCTCATGAAAGGCGGTGGATTGTGATGTGCGGAGCATTGGTCCTGACCAATGACATCTGACTGCTCTGTCAGGCCTTAGCCCTTCTTGGCCTGAAGCTCTTCCCCACACAGAGTCCCTTTCATTCTCCGCAGCAGCCCTCCACAATTACTCATTACTTACTGCCATCTTCTCAACAAGTCTAGAAGGTGGGCACTACTCCCGTTTTTCACAGACAAGAAACTTGGACCCAAAACTGGTGGGTAAATTGGACAATCTAATAGCTAAGTGGCGGGGGTGGAGTGGGGGGGAGGCGAGAAGTATACGCATATGGATATGACTTAAACTCTTCCAAATTCTTTACCACTAAAGTCCCAATACCTCATACATCTACCCAAGTAAATCAGTTATTAGAAGGTAATTTTGACATCTTAAGCTATTTTTAGCCTTGACTGAATGCTCCAGTCCTTTGGGTCTCACCCCTGTGGTTGAGTAATCACACCGGAGTGTTGAGGCAGAGCCCAAAGACATGCTTACCATTCCTAGAGATTTTCCATTCAGCTTGGGTTATGTGGGTGTTGAGGGAAGGACAAGTTCTTATCAGAGAGCTGCATGAAATGATCCAGCCAAAAAGGGAAATGATCTTGCCTTTGGGATACTCTCAGAGTGGGAAGAGGAATAGAGTGAGAAGAAGTATTTCCCTTCTGACTCAGGGAAGCAAAACAAAAGAGAGCTAAATATAGTCAATGCTTGATCTTATACCAGTGGCAAGAGCAGAAGTGTTAATAATATTATCCGAAGTAGCAGGTAACCCACAATCATTTATATTTGACTTTGGAAGGCAAAGACTCCTGCTCAGCCTGAAAACTGTTACCCTTTCTTGTCTCTCTGGGGCCAAGACTGTGGTCAGCAGGATGCTTTATATGCAATGCAGGCAAAAGGAGGCGGTCAGAGAAGATAATAAAGCCTTACATGTGTTAGATGGATTTAACTTTTCTAAGTATTTCAGTTATAATAGCTCATGTGGCTTTGTGAAGGAGGCTTGAAGAAAACTGTGCTTGGAAAAATTAAAAAAAAAAAAAAAACAAACAAACAGCGATACCTAGTTGCAGACCTCGGACCAGAACTCATTTCTGGTATTCTAATTCCCAGCCCTGTATTTTCTTTTCCTACAGATTTGCGGAGGCTGAATGAAGGCTAATGAAATGGAGCTCATGAAGAGTGATTATGGAGGATGATGGTGCTGGTGTCTGGCCCCTTGCCATTCTTGCAATCTAAAGCTTAAGTAAGACACCCTGCATGGTATTTTACTGCAAACCAAGCAGTTTTGGCTCAGTGGAGAGCTTTTCTGGTAGATAGGCAAGCAATGTGACTAAGGTGACCAAGCTCAGAATGCAAGTATGAGTCCAAGGTTCTGGAATCCAAGTTAGAATCTTCTAAAATCTTAGATTTCGTAGGATTCCTGATTTCTCTATAGTAAAAATTTAAATTTTTACGTTTTTAAAAAAAATTAAAAAAAAAAAAATTGAGTATATGTGACACTTCGTTTGTTTTTTTCTTTTTTTCGGCCATGCCACGTGGTGGCTTATAGACTCCTAGTTCCCCAGCCAGGGACTGAACCTAACCCTGGCAGTGAAAGCACCAAGTCCTAACCTCTGGACCACCAGGGAATTCTCAACACCTTTTTAAAAACTTTATGTTTATTATTTTATTTAAGAAATATCTTTTTTTTTTTTATTTATTTGGTTGTACTGGCTCTTAGTTGAAGCATGTGGGATCTAGTTCCCTGACCAGGGATCAAACCCAGTCCCCCTGCATTGGGAGTGCTGAGTCTTAGCCACTGGAGCACGAGAGAAGTCCCCAACACCTTTTTTTTTTTTAATGTCCATTTAATGACTGAATTTTGCCACATGTGACTTCAATGCCTGAGCTTACTTGAATGTCTAAGTAACTAAGCCTGTGTGCCACAACTACTGAAGCCTGAGCGGTCTAGAACCTGTGCTCTGCAACAAGAGAAGCCACTGCAGTGAGAAGCCTGAGCTCTGCAACAAAGACCTAGCACAGCCAAAAATAAATAATTTTAAAAATGAAAAAAAAAAAGCATATAATCCTGTGTAATTCTAGATAGTTTTTACATATTTTTCAATTAAGTCTTGTTCCTTTTTTTCTTTGGTCCCAGCTTTCTGAGCTCCTCAACACACTTCAGTGGCACAGTTTTCCCATCTAGCTTGGCTGGCTCTTCCTACCCACCCATTCTGGCAAGAGCCTCATACAAGTGAGCAAGGTACAGCAGGCCCCAAAGGATAGCTGAAGGATGTGCCTGTAAACCTCTGCAGATTCTGGAATTTACTCCTAGTGTTCATACCTCCATTATTCCTTCTCGATTATTACTGGAGACAAGAGAATATAGTCATTAAGAGTAGGTTCCAGATTCTAACTCCCTGGCTTCTAAGTCCTAGCTCTGCCTGTGACCCACCAAGTCACTTAGGCAACTCACTTATCCTTTCTGAGCCTCAGTGTCCTCATCTGAGACAGTGCACACAGAGCAGTAAAGTGTTTTCCCCTCCCAGAAAGTCAGCATCACTCCTGGTGATCAAAAAACAACCTTTCTCATGATGTCCATCACAGATCAAGGTCATTGCTGTGCTCCCAGCAGATCAGAGATCCCTTTCTTCAGATGGGCCTAGGAAGGCATAAGCCAGGTCACCTTTATGATTCATTTAGCCAGTGGCTTGGAACACTCATGTCCTGATGTGTTGGGCTCTGGGGCAGAAGGTAGACAATTAGGGATGGACCAACACAGTCCCCTCCCTCGGTCCCTCCATCAGTTGGAAGGTGTCTGGTCTGACAGAACACAGTGCAGAAAAGAGTTGAGGGGTGGCCACAGGATGTAGCAGGAGCCTAGAGGTGGAATCCTTAACCTGGGGAATGGGGTTCTGGAGAAGACGGCTGAGCTGAGTTTTGGTAGCAGAAGCAGACAGACTGGGTGGACATCCTAGGCAGAAGGAATGAAAGTGGCTGCTTTGGAGGTATCACAAAGGAGAATGATGTGGCCAGCTTGGAGTGTGAGGAGCATTTTGGAAGTTGAGACCAGAGAGGCAGCCAGAAGTCAGACTGGGAAGGGATGCAGCTGCCATACTGAAGAGTTTGGACTTTACCCTGAAGAGTGTGAGACATGGAAGGATTTTAACTGGGGAGAAAGATGATGCAATTTTTGTTGGAGAAAGATCATACTGGGCAACATCCTGGCTTTCCTAGGAAAGAGCTTTTCTCCTCTGAAAAACAGGGCTAGTGGGCTCGATTGTGAAATAGGGGCTGGAGAGATGGTCTTTGGTAGCTCCCTGTCCCCCCCTAGAACTCACGCTCAGAAAGGGCATCCTTTTTCCATGTGACAGTCCCTGATAAACCAGGTCCCTGGACCACAGTGGGCTCAGCCTTCTGCTTGGTGCTGTGGGATTTAAAAGAGTGCCAGGCATTCCCTGCCCAGAAGGCACTTCCAGTGAAATCGGGAAAACCAGGCACACTTGATACCAAAATAACAAGGCCTGACTGGGTATGATTAAATGAACTGGATAGATAAGTTAACTAAAGATGGGGGTGGGGCAGGCACTGCAGACCTCTGGGCCAGGGTGGTTAGAAAAAGCTTCCTAGAGAAAGCAGGACTCAAACCAGGCCTTGGATGCAACTTAAGCCCTGGACTCCCCCATCATGATCATTTTGGGGGGCCCTTTGGACCCACTCCTGAGCTGGAGTCACAGCTGCAGTTTTTAAGTTTATTAATTTTAAAAATTATTTATTTGGCTGCACCAGGTTTTAGTTGCTGCACGCAAACTCTTAGTTGTGGCACAAGGGATCTAGTTCCCTGACCAGGGATTGAACCCAGGCCCCCTGCATTGAAAGCACCAAGTCTTAGCCCCCGAACCACCAGAGAAGTCTCTCTGCAGTTTTACTTTAGTTTGTGTGGTTGTTCAATTTGCAACCATTTCCCCCCACCCACCCCAAGACCCTGTGTTCTATGAAGACAGAACAGGTTGGGTTTTCCTCACTTTTTTATCATTTGGGCCAGCACACTATTGTTTTTTGTTCTTGTTTAACAAGTCATGTCCGATTCTTTTTCAACTCCATGGATTATTGCCCGCCAGACTCCTCTGTCCATGGGATTTCCCAGGCAAGAATACTGAAGTGGGTTGCCATTTCCTACTCCAGGGGATCTTTCCCAACTCAGGGATCCAACCCATGTCCCCTGCATTGCAGGGGGATTCTTTACTACTGAGCCACAGGGAAGTCCAAGCCCTCAATTAATATTTGTTGGATTAATTAATGTATGACTGGATAAATGAGTGAATAGTGAGAAAGAAGTGACAAGTGCTTCAGGATGTGGAAACGCAGACAAGGGGCAGAGGCAGGAGCACATGGTATGGTGACCACTCATGTGCATAAAGCACTTTATTACTCACAAAATGAGCTCACACGCTACTGTCTCGTTTGATCCCTACCATCAGTTGTTTTCTTTGACTCTGTGCAGTAAACAGGGCTGCTATAATTCTTGTTTTACGATGAGAAGAACAGAAGTTCAATGATTTGTCCAGTGTTTCACTGCTGCTAAGGATGAGCTTGGACTTGAACCTGTTGTTTTCATGCAAAGTCTAGTGCAGTAACTAAATTGCCTTCTTCCTTTGCCTTTCCCAAGGGGGAACATATGGTAAGACATATGGTAGAACATATGTTTGGAGGAGTGATCAGGGGCCAGGTCATAGAAAGCCTTGAGTTTCAGGCTCATCTTCAGAGTTTGGACTTTATCTCCCAGCTGGGAAGTCTTTTTTTTTCTTTTAAGCTATTTAATAAAGAATAAATATTAATGATATTTGTGAGGGATAGTATAAAGTTAATTGCATATTAATATTTATTTAAAATAAATATACGGAAAGTAAGTTTAATTTTAAGAACTGAGTCAAAGACCTAGGAGTCAAAGGAGTCATCTCTACTGGACTCGGAGGGCACCAAACAACTTAAAGTAGCTCTGTGGTCTGGGCGTCATGGTAGATGCTAAGGACACAGGGGTGACTGAGATATAGGTCATTATCAGGATGAAGTAAGATTGTGTACGCAGTCCAAGCCAGCTCAAAGTAACTGCCATCCAAAATAACAGAGCGTATGTGTTTGAGCTGAAAAAGTCCTTGATGACATCACCTCAAAACTGCAAAGACAGAGCTTCAGTTCAGAGGAAGTTCCTGGGTTGAAGCCCCTGAAGCTGCCCTTCAGCCTCCAGGATCACCCCAGAGCAGAGATGCAGCTGCTGTTGGCAGATTGGACCACAAAGATGGCTAATTAGAGCCCCCACTTGTACATCGCTAGCTCACAATACTGTAAGGCAGAATCCGGAGGGGAAAAGGATTATCTTGAAGGGATTGCCTAACAATATGCCCCTCGGAATAGCCTGATACCCTGGGGGAGGCGAAGGCATCTTATTTCTATCACTGCCGTGGTCAGTCATTGTTACTGATGGGGATGGGGGTGGGGGGCATCTGGGTATCCTTCTGACGTGACAGAAGTAGGCAAGAGATTGAGAACCACATAGTGAGGTTATCTGAAAGTTGTATAGTCCAGGAAGAGGACTGGGCCATTAGCTCTATAGAATAGGAATTAGAATTGTTTTAATATGACCCTGTGGAATAGAAGAGATGTTACCTAAGGAAAAACGGCCAGGATTGAATTTCAGAGACATCATGAAGCTGTCTGGAAAGACAGTGCATTCACCGACACTGGACTTGTCCAAGTAAAGTAAGCAGAAATGATGTGGAGGAGATTCAAACACTGAACAGGTGTTTGGACCAAATGGCCCCTTTGATCATGAGATGCAATCCTATTCATTGGGTGATGTCAGTCAGTGCTTCCGACCTCAAGAAGAAAGGTTTCAGGGACTGGAGTGATCAGAGAAAGATGTTGGGTTACTTCCTCCTTCAATCTATTGGATCCCTTGTATGCTGGACCCTGGGCCAGGCGCTGAGCACAGTAGCGGTGAAGACAAGCTTCCTGCCTTGCCGCTGAAAGCAGAGGGACAGTTTAGGAAGAGGGAGGTGGAGGCAGGGTCTGAGTTAAGGACCACCTACTCATTTGAAAAGACCCTGATGCTGGGGGGAAATTGAAGGCGGGAGAAGGGGATGACAAAGAATGAGATGGTTGGATGGCATCACCGACTCAATGGACATGAGTTTGAGTAGGCTTTGGGAGTTGGTGATGGACAGGGAAGCCTGGCGTGCTGCAATCCATCGGGTCACAGAGTCGGACACGACTGAGCGACTGAACTGAACTGAACTATATGTGGAGCACCCTTAGGTGCTTTTATGTATTTTCAATTCTTTCAACAAGCAGCACAGTAGCCAATATTTGCATTTCGAAAGAGCAGAGAGGCTAAGTGACTTGGCTAGGGTTGTAAGCATAGAATGAGCTCCATAGCCAATATTCATGGTAAACGGATTAACCTTTATATGTCAGCTTCTACAACTACTGAGCCTGCATACCACAGCTAGAGAATCTATGCTATGTGCCACAACAAAGGATAACACGTGCCAAAACTAAGACCCTACACAGCCAAGTAAATAAATATATATTTTTTAAAATGTCAGTTTCTGGGAATTCCCTAGCAGTCTGTTAGGGGAAGCACACTGACTGAAACAGCCCACCCTGGCCAGGTACCATAGTAACCATTTGCGTGAGTTGTTTTACGATAGACAGTCCAGGTAAGGAACACAGAACTAATAAGCCATCATCAACTAGAAGAGTTCCGGAAAGGTCCAAAGGAGACACCACATGTCTGACCACCTCCTGGAATCCTTCTCACTGGCATCCATCTTGGCTGAACAAGGTGTCCACCACCAGGAAGGACTTCTGAGTCAGAATGATTGGCTAAAGACAGCACAATCCCATCACCATGAAACCAGAGACTGCGAGCCACGTGGCAGAGCAGTTCTCCTGGGTTCCTTTACTCTGCTGCTCTCCGGCTGGGAGCCCTTTCCCAATAAAATCTCTTGGTTTGTCACCACATGTGTCTCCTCGGACAATTCATTTCCAAGTGTTAGACAAGAGCCCAGTTTCAGACCCTGGAAGGGGTTCCCCTTCCTGCAACAAGTCCAGTGGTTAGGATTCTGCAGTTTCACTGATGAGGGTGGAGTTTAATCACTGGTCGGGGAACTAAGATCCCACAAGCTGCCCAGCCAGGCCAAAATAATTAAAAAATGGGGATGGTAATGGTATCTACCTCAAGGACTGTGAAGATTCAAGGAGAATGCTTACAGAGTGCTGTTAAGACTTGGCAGTAGCCACTACCATGGCTATTGTTAACCATTGCCAGAGGCTGCACAGCTAGTGGTGGCCAGTCCTGAACTTGAAGCTAGGCCCCGCCCGCCCCGGGTTTCTTCCAGCTTGGGAATGTTTTAGCGCCCAGAGCAGAATAATCCTGCGATCCCCACCTGCCCAGCACGCTAGGGAGGGGCGCCTTCCGGGTCCCGCCCCCAGTCGCCGGCCCCGCCCACCTTCAGCTGGCCGGACGTCCGGTCCACGTGCGCGCGCTCCCGAGGCCCCGCCTGTCTTCAGAGAGCCACCCAGTAAGCGCCTCTGAGATTGGGCGAGCGGCGGCGGCCAAGCCGGGTCAGAGTCCCAGGGTACGTAGCGCGCCGCATGGGCAAGTGGGAGCGGCCGGACCCGGGTTAGGGGGCTGGCCGGTTTGCGGCCCCTGGGGCCGCTTTGTCTACTCTGGCGTTCAGGCTCCCGCGCTTGAAGGGCTTCGTCCAGCCTGGAGGCATTGTGTCCAGGCGCCGTATTCTCGGCGCAGTAGCGGTGCTGGGCTGGCGTAGAATACGCGCCTTTCTTTTGAGCCTCGGTTACAGTTTATTGAGCACATACTATGTAGCAGCTCTTGGTCAAACGCTTTTACCTCCGTGGCTCATTGCCTTGACAACAACCCTACTAAGTAAGGTGATGTTTTAGAGCTGTGGAAACAGGTTTACAACTAGAAAGCAGTGGAAATAGTGAATTTAAACCAAGGTTTAGGCCAAAGCCGCTTCCCTCGTAGCTCACTCGGTAAAGAATCTGCCTGCAGAGTTCAGGAGACCCGGGTTCGATCCCTGGGATGGGAAGCTCCCCTGGAGAAGGAAATGGCAACCCACTCCAGGGTTCTTGCTTGGAGAATTCCATGGACAGAGGAGTCTGGCAGCTACAGTCAATGGAGCCGCAAGAGTCGACCCGACTTAGAGACTAAATAACCACCCCCTGCACTTCAGACTTTTGTGGTCAGATTTGTTTGATTTTTGAATCCAGCCTCTGCCATTTCCAGTTGTGTGACTGTGGGTACCGCTCCGACTCTTGTTTGCTCACGTGAAACATTGATGGCGTGGAGTTCCCAACTCTTGCGTTGATGAAAAGGGCAGCCTACTTCTCTCCCCTCTCCCCGCTCCCCAAATGGAGGCGTTGGCGCCTCTGGCGCTGAGTTTGTTTACGAAGTTTGCAAAAAATTTTCTGTCTCTTAGTTATGGGGAAATTTTCACCCGAATGAACCTTGAAATTGAGTCCTAGTTTTAAAGTTGAGGAAATGGAAAGCTTTGAAATGTGTTTTCTTTGGGGCCGGGAGTGCAGATTTGCCTAAGTAAATCAGATGGATTTGGCAGGGTGCAGACAAGCCTGGGGACACGGTAACATAATAGAGATAGGAAGTGGACAGTCCGGTTGGGGTAGTTTTCCCTTACGAGGGCCCTAAATTCCCCCCAATTCCTCTTCTGTCTCTTGAGCAAGGTCTGAATCTGTCCCTATGGGAAGCGTGTTCAAAGGGCTCAGAACCTCATTTGGTTCCTGTGCCTTTACGACTGAAGGCAGGCCAGCAGTAGCCATTGAGCTCAGCTTCCTTTTGAAAACTACCCACTCTTCACATTTTTAGGTTGCTTAAATTTTTCTCTGAAAGTTTCAATAGTTGCAAAGACCGTGATTTCTGGTTAATTGTAAATATTGACATCTTAAAAATGAAACTGTCAAGGCACTTAAGTCTGCAAAGGAATCTAAATACCATAGTGATTTGATGTTCCCTCATCCTTGCAAAAGATTACATGAACCAGCTTTTATTGAACAGTTGAAATTTTACATGTTACTTTTTCCTCCTTAAACTCCTATTTCCACTTAATTTCCTCCGCAGAATTTCTTTTTCTAGTCAAATCAGTTTTATACTTGAAAGTCTTTGGTTTGTTGTTCTGCTCTGCTACAAAAATACTTATAAAAACTAAAACATTTTTGAAAATTGTGTTGTCATACTGTTAAACATTTTCTTTTAGACTGAGTTCCAAAATTGTAAAGTACAAAACTGACCAAAACAACTAGTTTTAATCATTGTTAAACCTAACTCTTATTTGAAATGCTTCTCTTAATAAGCTGAGTGGAATGTTTTCTTTTAATTCATGTATGTATCCCTGTATATTTGCTAGAATTGATCTCATGTGACCTCAGCCTGCAGTGGCTTTGGAGTGGGGCTTGGATTCCCAAGCAGAGGTTGAGGCTGGGTCGCGGCAGTGAAAGCACTGGATCCTAGCCACTAGACCAGTGGTAAGTGACAAGGGCCCTGGCCCTTCAGCTCTGCAGAAAAGAATTTCCACAAAGATGGAAAGTAGTGAAGCAAGTAAAGTATTTATTAGGAGGAAAGAGTACAGTACGTGTGGCTAGACACACGGGGCAGACTCAAAGGGAGGGTCCCTGAGTTGTTGAGTCTCGCCTTCGTGGTAGTTTGAATTACTTTTATGGGGTATTTCTTCCCTATTTCCTTTGGCCAGTCATTATGATTTGCCTGGTTCACGGTCCATATTCGTTATATCTTAAGATCCTTCCATGTGGGCGTACGCATCTTTTAGCCAAGATGGATCCTACCGAAAAAGCATCTGGGTAGATCATCCCTTGACATGATTCCCCTTTGGCCTCCTAGGAACCTTTTCGGCCCACGTGTGTTCAGGGAGGTCTCCTGACTTCAGGAATGAGAAATATGTGGTCTCTGCAGGGTCCAGCCTCCTCCCTTAATTGTCCTGCTATTAACGTCTTGGAGTTTTTTGGTCAATAGAGAATGAATCTCCATTTTTTTTTTACCCTGGGGGGTGGGGGTAGGGGCATCTGCCTCCTGCCTCAGAATGAGCAACTAACCCTAACCCTGCTTACCCATGAGCTGGACATTTAGCTGTGTGCTTCATGTATTCAGGGGCTTCCCTGGTGGCTCGGATGGTAAAAAATACCCAAAATGCAGGAGATCAGAGTTCGATCCCTGGGTCGAGAAAATCCTGTGGAGAAGGGAATGGCTACCCACGTCAATATTCTTGCCTGGAGAATTCCGTGGCCAGAGGAGCCTGGAGGGCTACAGTCTGTACTAACACTTTGTGTATTCAATAGATGCTTTTTGAGGCCCTTCTACTTATTGGGCCCTGTTTTAAGCACCTTAAATACAATAGTGCTCGGATTCTAGGGGGAGAGGCACATTACATCAAATAATCACGTAGACATATTTGAGGGGTGATAATAATAAGCACAGTGAAGAAAAGTGGAACATGAGGGAAACAGAGGGATGCTACTTTATATATTCAGGACAGTCTAATTGGGTAGCAGTGGGACAGAGAAGGGGAAAGGGGTCTTGTGACCTTTGGGAAAAGGGTCCTGCATGTGGAAGGAACAGCCAGCATGTCCACAGGCCCGAAGTGGGAGGTGCCCAACACAGTCAAGGGGTATCAAGGGGCCAAGATGACTGGAGAGTCTCATTTGATGGGAGGAGTGGGAGGAGGTGCCCAGAGAGGCTGGAGCTGAGTCTCTCCGGAGACACACAGGAACTCTGAGACGGAGAGGTGATGTGATCTGACTTAGGATCACACTAGCTGCTGTGTGACCAGCAGACTGTCAGGGCGCAAAGGCGGCAGCAGATCACTCACTGCAGTGACCTGGGAGCCAGACGCGGGGCTGGGGGGAACCAGGCGTGTCTGGGAGGTAGAGCTGGCAGGGGGCAGGTGGGTTGGATGAAGATTGTGAGAGAGGAACTGGAAGGATGCTCAGGGTTTGGGGTTGAGCAGCTGAAAGGACAGAGGTGCCCTTCAGGGAAAGGAGTAGACCGCCACCACAGACGTGTCACACGTGGAGTTAGGAAAGATGAGGCGATGGTGGCATATGTACCTCATTCAGCCCTGATGAAACCCCTGTGCGTAGTTATTATTGACTGGGCCATGCAGCATTCAGAATCCTAGCTCCCCCTCAGGGATTGAACCCAGGTCCCCTGCATTGGGAGCTTGGAGTCTTAACCGCTGGACTACCAGGAAAGTCCCAAGTAGTCATTATTAATCCCATTTTATATGTAAGGACACAGAAGCCCACAGCGCTGGAGAATATTGCCCAAGGCCACGTGGCTGCCATCCCAGCCGAGGCCCTTGACTTCACAGCCCCTGGGGTTTGGCCTTCCCTGTGATCATTTTTCTGTGTGGCACTAGCATAGTTGTCCAGTCCAAACAACCTCCCTGCTGGGGCTGCTGCTGCTAAGTCACTTCAGTCGTATCCGACTCTGTGTGACCCCACAGATGGCAGCCCACCAGGCTCTGCCGTCCTGGGATTCTTCAGGCAAGAACACTGGAGTGGGTTGCCATTTCCTTCTCCAATGCATGAAAGTGAAAAATGAAAGGGAAGTCGCTCAGCCGTGTGCGACTCTTAGCGACCCCATGGACTGCAGCCTACCCAGCTCCTCCATCTATGGGATTTTCCAGGCAAGAGTACTGGAGTGGGGTGCCATTGCCTTCTCCAACAACCTCCCTGTCCACCCATAAAACCTCCCTGGAGCAGTGGTGTGTGCCTGGAGGGGGCTGTAGAAGAAAGACCTGCCTTCCCTTGGTGGTGGCAGGGCAGAGGGAGAGGCAGGCTGAGCGCCACACCTGCTCTGGGGACTCCCTCCAGCTCCTGGCAACCCGGAGGAGGAGGTGCTGGTGTAATATGGGTCCAGCGGATGAGGAGAACTTGGACTCAGGCTTAAACAGCAGCCTCTCACCGATAATGAAAGATCAGGAGGGGAAGCGTAGATAAAAATAGCACTTACTAGTTAACTGGAAAACAATATATTTTTGCAACCTCTGGTTCCACAAGAAAGTAATTGGGTCCCAAGGTAGGGAACAACTCGTTTTCATGAATGATTATATTGATCATTGGAGCAAAGTGGATACACCCGCTTTGGAAAGTAATTCAAAGGAAAGACTCGTGGCCGGTCAGGCCGGCCCAGGGTGAAATCCTGAGAGGCTGCAGAGGAGGAAGGAGGCTGGAAGTTAATGAGGGAGCAGTCTCCTGGCCCCAGCCGGCAGGTGTGGGGCTGTTGCTTGGGAGACGCAGAACAAGAGAACTCGCTCCCAACCAAGCCCTGAGCTCTCCTGAGGGAGCAGAGAGTGTCCATTCACATATCAGTCCCTTACTCTGCTTGAAGCCGCCGGGGGTTCTGTTTGTCTCCACTTTTCTCCAGGAGGGATTTACTAGCAGTGAGCAGTGTGTTCTCATGGATAGAGGAGCATGCTGGGAGCCTCCCCTGTGCCGATGAAGGGAGAATGTGACCCCAAGTATTTCCGGTCCCCTTCCCTGCTCATGGAGTTGTTCTGTTATTCATTCTACGATGATCATCAAACACTATCCAAATGAAAAGGGAGCTTTGGTTGAGAGCTCCGTGGGTGCTAAGTACTGTTCTAAGCACTTTACATATATTAATTCATTTACTTTTCATGGCAACCAAGAGTAGGGCTCCTTAGCTCCATTTTACAGATGAGGGTTAAATAACTCAAAGGAAGGTTAAATAAGGTGACCAATATCGCTCACCTGGTGAGTGACAGACCCTGGACCCTGGACTAGATGCTAGGGACAAAAGGTCCAAGCGCTGGACACAGCTTGTGGCCTTGTGGAGCTTATTTTATCTAATCATCATCATGCAAACAGAAGTACAAAGCCGGGTGGGCACAAGGGAAGAAGAGAAAAGGAAGTGGTGAGAGGTGTGAGGGGCCCAGTGTGGATTAAGAGGGGCACGAGGCTGTACTAAGAGGTGACCTGCTCCCTGCTGCTGTCAGGTCCTGACTCAGAGTGACCGCTCTGGTCCCTCAGTTAAAGCGAGGACCCCCGTCCTTCCTGACCCCCTCCCCCACTTAGCACTGCTTCACATATTGTGACCTTTCTGTTTCTATATCTCCCCAACTGCCTCCTTCAGTGGAGTGTGAGCTCCGTGGGGGCAGGCGCCCTTGTTCTCAACAGTGCCTGGTGCCTGACTGGCTGAAGGGATGACTTGAGGAGTCAGCCAGGAGGTGAGGGTGGCGGACAGGGGAACCACAGACGTGGAGGCTCCGAGGTAGGAAAGAGCCTGCGTGTTCAGGGACAGGCAGCAGGCACATGTGACGAGCACAGGTGCGGACGAGGAGTGACGGAGGGGATGGGAGCGGGGGTGGACAGTGAGAGGTATCACAGGACCCAGAGACCTCCGAAGTCGAGGAGGAGGAGAAATACATCGAAGATTTTAGACGGGAATGACAGGAGCAGATGTTCACGTTAAGCCACGAGCCTGGCTGCCTTGAGAGAAGTGAGGCAGGGACTGGGGGGAGGGGTTGCCAGGTCACGGGCTCCTGCAGGGGTCTAGGGTGCGGTGGCTTAGGTTAGCAGGGTGGGCATGGTGGACTGAGAATTCCCCAGATGGCACGGGGCCGTCTGGAGGCCCGTGAAGCAGTCCACTCATTGTTCCCTAAGAAACCCTGCCAGGGGAGATTCCAAGGGAGATCAACCTTCCCCAAATGTATTTTCTTTGTCATCTCCAGACCATGGGGGCCCAAGAGGTTAAAACCAAGGAGCCCAGCAGTAGTGGAGCACAACAGAATTCTGTCGTCACCTAACAGGGCTGAAGACCTCCCCCAATCCCAGTCCTTACCCTTTCTTTACTCCCTGCTGCCTCCCATTGATGTGGAGACAGAGGGACAAGAAAAGACTGGATGTGGCTCCCCTCACCCCCTCCGGGATCCCAGGCCCGGAATCAGTTCTGGAATCCAGCTCCCACTCACTGGCTTCTCTTTGTCGCTGTGGGCCCTGGTGTTGTCCTTCCTTCTCCAGCTCAGCCAACGCTCTGAACAGCTTTGGGTGCTGAGGAGGGAGACGGCCGGCCACCAGTGGGCCTGTCATTCCTTGGTCACCCTGGGAAGTTCGCTGGACCACAGGAGGGGAGGAAGGACACACCAGCGTGACTCACAGCCTACCCCGGGGCTGCTGCTGTTCCTGCTGGAAGTCCAGCCCCATGTTTACAGGTGTGGAGACAGAGGAGCAGACGGGGCCAGGTGTTTGGAGCTCCGCTGTTTCTCTCTTCGGAGCACTTCCCCCCTTGGGCCAGGCTGCCGAGGAGGCTTCCCAAAATCACAGCTAGTTTTCTGGCAGAGTGCAGAGGCTGGGACCAGGCCTCTCAACTCCAGTCCACGGCCTTCCATTTTTACCGGGGTTCTGGTGTCTGATTGGCTGGGACGCGGGTTTGCGCCCTAGATTCAGAGAGAGGGGCCTAGGGTGGACGCTGGGTTTCTTCTACACTTTTTCTAAAGTTTCACAGGGGATTCAGATCACAGCCAGCTTTAGGATGGCAGTGCCGTGAGGGGAACTGGAGCGGATTCTACAGAGTGATGAATTTTGAGCCACACCAGAAGAGGATGTCAGAGGTAGTCACCGCTCCTGTAGGTGCCTGGGGCAGAGCTATGGGGGAGGTCTGGGTGGGACCAGGGGCCTGACTTCCAGGCAGCTTGGAACCTAAACCTTTCCTCCTTGCTGAGCCTTGAGGGTCCGGGCGGCCCCTGGGGGCAGAACGGCACTCCCCAGCCCCAAGGTGGGTACCATGTGACAGCTTTCTGTCACCTGTCAGTGTTCTCTTCTTGGCTGGTTTCATTTGTTACTGTCTCACCAAGCTTTCCTGAGGGGCAAGACCTGGGTTTCACTTTGGTTGCTGCAAAGCCCAGAGGGGCTCAGTCAGCGGTTTGTGAGGGAGCAAGCTATGGAGGGGCTTATGGGACTGGAACAGCTGGTATTTGTCTTTAAGCCAGGGGCTCACAGCCTCCCAGGGCATGCACGCCTCCATCCCCTCGCCTCTCCCAGCGGAGGCCAAGCCACTGTGAGTCTGTTTCTACAGATTGTCAGCCAGGGCCCCAAGAAGGGGGGATCCTCACTAGGTTACCCCAGGAGCCAGGGGCAGACACTGAGCCTGCGCCCTGGTGGTCATGCCTTAGACTCGGCCCCCTGTTCTGCAGAGGGAAACCAGTGTGATCATTAAGAAATCATTTTTCTTCGGCCCCTGTAGACAGACGCACCCTCCTTATTTCGTCTGAATTTAAATGTAAGTTAATTTCCCATTCTCTGAGTACATGAAGGCAGAGGTCTGGACACAGAGTTAGGAGCCCTGATTTCCATCCAGGCTCTGCTTTTAGTTGTGATCCTGGGCAAGTCCCCTCTTCTCTGGTTCTCAGTCTATACCATCATAAACAAATAGCCCGTCCCAAGCCCTGGGACACAGCAGAACTCCCTGGGTGCCTCCACCCCTCTCCCCTGAGACCTGGTGCAGTAGGTCTCCAGAAGGGTCCTGTCCTGTGTGCAGGCAGGAGGTGAGGTCTGCTCAGCCACGTGGTCTTCCAGGCTCCCTTACCCAACTCAGAACACTCGGTTGACCAGGTGGCAGCGGCTTGCTCTCACTGATGAGGTGTCAGGCCCCTGCGGAGAAGCAGGCCCCGTCCTTTCCTTCAGCTGAGGCCAGTTCTCCGGCCCCACTCTGTGCCTCCAGGTGTGTCTTCAGCAGAAGAGCAGACCCAGGGCTTTAGGGACAATAGGAGACCATTGGGATGAAGAATGCCGCTGTTGGGTGTTCCATTTCAAAGCATCAGCTGAGTGGACCAAAAACAAATTCTTTCACAGCTGAACCCTTAACTCCTCTTTTGTAAGCTGTGGGGAAACCTACCTGAGGGCAACTCCAGTCTCAGAGATTGAGGAGCAGTCTTTGTAAACGGTTTAATAATTTAGTCAGAACTACGTTTGGATGGTGACTGGTGGATATTTTCCTGTCTCCATCCCAGGCTTCCCTGAATGAGAATGAGCCCGGGCAGATTTCAGCTTCTAGGTTGGTGTCACCCCGAGCCACCCAGCCAGCCTGCCCACATCCAAGCGGCTGCCTCCCCATCACTGGTGTGTCCTCAGGAGAGGCAGGCTCATTTCAGTATTGTTGTTCAGTAGCTCAGTCGTGTCTGACTCTTTGTGACCCCCTGGACTGCAGCACGCCAGGTCTCCCTGTCCCTCACCATCCTGGAGTTTGCCCAAGTTCATGTCTGTTGAATCAGTGATGCCATCCAACCATCTCATCCTCTGCCTCCCTCTTCTCCTTTTGCCCTCAGTCCTTCCCAGCATCAGGGTCTGTTCCAGTGAGTTAGCTGTTCGTGTCGGGTGGCCAAAGTATTGGAGCTTCAACTTTAGCATCAGTCCTTCCAATGAGTATTTTAGGGTTGATTTCCTTTAGGATTGACTGGTTTGATCTCCTTGCTGTCCAAGGGACTCACAAGAGTCTTCTCTAGCACCACAGTTTGAAAGCATCAATTCTTTGGCACTCAGCCTTCTTTATGGTCCAACTCTCACATTCGTACATGACTACTGGAATATAAGCTCAAGCAAAGTGTAATCAGGACAGTAAGTCTGCTGTTTAACCAAAAAAAAAAAAAAGTCCTGTGACAGATTTCAAGGTCCTGGAAATGCTTCCTTTGACACTTCTGAAGGAAGGATGAGAGAGACCTGGCCTTTGATCTAATTTCTCCCAGCTTGGGATCAAAGTCCAGGACATGGTAACCATGTTTACTGAAAATGCAACATAGCTTAAAATCTATGGTGAGAGTCTGCAGTTGCAGGAATGGAGACCTAATTTCATGAAAGTCTTTTTTCCTTTCCGTGCCTTGCCACAAGAGCATAACCCCCAGCGTCCACCCTGCACCAGCACCCTCACCTCCATTCCTGGTTATTTACCATGTGAGTGGTAGTGCGCTAAGGGCTACAGATGCATTTTCTCAGTCAGTCTGCAGAGTTTCTGCACAACGGCCTTAGGAGGCAGGTTCTGTCGTCCCCATTTTACCCCATTTTATGGATGAGAAAACTCAGGTTCCCAGAGGCAAGTGACTTGCCCTGGATTGCATGGCATGTAAGTGGAGGAGCTGAATTTGAAGGGATACATGCTTCTAGCCTCTGGGCTGTATTGCAACTTCTCGGTCTGAAGCCGCAAGTCGCGACGCCAGGTTTAAGGCTGTCTCCCTGCCAAGCCTGTCATCCTTTCCTCATTATTCTTGGCATGCTCCATCCTTCTCCAAACTTTGGGCTAAGTGGCCACCCAGCCTGCCTGCGGCTGGGCTCCTTACCTCGGTCACTTCTTCGATGAGGAGTTGGGATTATTCCTCTCAGTTCCGACCAGCTGCCCAGGCTGTCCCAGTTCTAGCGCTAGGGCACACGGGCAGGCCGTTTCCTCTTGTGAGCCTCTTGTCCAGACGAGGAAGCGGAGGCTGGGGTTCACCCCAGAGGGACAGCTGTCCCCTTCCTGTGGGAAGTTTGCCCTCAGTGGGGTATCGCCGCCTCCAGAAAGCTCTGTCTGCTTAACAGCACTTGACCTTGCTCTTCCTGCTCAGCGTTTTGATGGCTAAATTTACATAGTGTTAGTTTGCCTTCTTTGTGAATGTTTTTAAAATACCGGAGGCCTCCCGGTAAAGAGTTTTCTGTCTCAGGTGGATCCAGAGCCCCTGAAGCTCAAGCCGTGGCACTGCCTGGCCAGGCTGTGTCTGCCTTGCTTTGCCTGCCTTTGCTTCACCTTCCCTCAGCCTCTTGGCCCCACACTGACCAGGCCTGCTCTGTCCCATGGGCAGGTCCTTCCGGCGTTCCTGTGGAGGACCCTCACCACTGGGGAGCTTGGCCCCTGTGACTCCAGACTCCTGGTTCTTGGTCTCACCGACCTCCCTCCTTCCTGGGAAGATGTTCCTGGTGGGCCTGACAGGGGGCATCGCTTCAGGCAAGAGCTCAGTGATCCAGGTGTTCCAGCAGCTGGGTTGTGCGGTGATCGATGTGGACATCATTGCCCGGCACAGTGAGTTGTGGGCACAGCTGTACCTTGCAGCTCCTCTCTGCTTCCTTCCTTCCATCAGGCCTCACCTTTTCACAGGCCTTTCCCATCAGCCTGGCCTCCTGCTCCCAGCCCCTGTGGCCCCCTCTTCTGCTCACTCTTCCCTCCCCCTCCCCTCACCCCATGACCAACACGAGGGATTCTGTGTACTCTGGTCCCCTCCCTAACTGCTTTCCCTCCTCTGATTTTTAAAACATTACTTATTTATTTCTGGCTACACTTGGTCTTCATTGCTGCACAGGCTTTTCTCTAGTTGCAGCGAAAGAAGGCTGCTTTCTGGTTGCGGTGCACAGGCTTCTGAGTGTGGTGCTTCTCTTGTTGTGGAGCACAGACTCTAGACACACGGGCTCAGTAGTTACGGCATGTGGGCTTAGTGGCTCCCTCGGCACATGGGATCTTCCCGAACCAAGGATCGAACCCACGTCCCCTGCATTGGCAGGTGGATCTCAACCACTGGACCATCAAGGAAGTCTCCCTCATTTTGTCTTTGCTCCAGCTGAAAGAAGCACCCCTGGGTTGCCCCATCATTTTGCCTGTAGCCCCTGGGAGTGTCCTTGTTGGCCTGGAGGCTCCAGAGAATGACCCAGGTTCCTCTTCCTGCCCCAGTTGTCCAGCCGGGATACCCGGCCCACCGGCGCATCGTGGAGGCCTTTGGCACCGAGGTCCTGCTGGAGAACGGCGACATCGATCGCAAGGTCCTGGGCGACCTGATCTTTAACCAGCCCGACCGGCGGCACCTGCTCAACAGCATCACCCATCCTGAGATCTGCAAGGAAATGATGAAAGAGACCTTCAAGTACTTCCTTCGGGGTAAGTCCTGGACCTGGGACCAGGCAGGGCAGAGCCGGTTCCTCCAGGCTCAAACCCTTCTGTGCAGAGATTGTCCATGGAGGGAGGAACCAGTTTTCATGCAGGCTGTCAAATTCACTCTGCTCATTGGCATCCCCTGTGTAGCCGGGTACCAGCCCCAGAAAGATGAAGTGATGTTCCTCAACTCTTAAGGGAGTGGACAGTTTAACGAGAAGAGGTGCTTGAGGCTTTTGAGCCCTGAACTCCAGGAAGCTGATTTTTCTCATAGGGGTGGGAGTAATAATGATGTTGTTGTCGTGGTTTAGTTGCTAAGTCTTGTGTGACTCTTGTGACCCCATGGATTGTAGCCCACAAGGCTCCTCTGTCCATGGAAACCTGTAGGCAAGAATGCTGGAGCAGGTTGCCATTTCCTTCTCCAGGGGATCTTCCTGACAAAGGGATCAAACCAGCATCTCCTACACTGCAGGTGGATTCTTTCCCGAGGAGCCACCAGGGAAGCTTCAGGGAATATAATACTTGACGAATAATGTAGTCGTAAGACCAGAGTTTAAGTCCCAGCCCTCATGGTTTCCAGCTGCATGACTGTCAGAGTGAGCCCACCCCTCTGCCTGTTTCCTCCTCCGCAAAGTGAAGCTAATAATACCATCTCGAAAGTTCTTAGGGACTAAGAGTCCACACCATGACTGTGGGTCACCAAGCAAATGTAAACCGTGGTCAGAGTTGGTGCTGGTTGAGCTGCCTGGGGGAGTAAGTTTGCAGGGTGGAAGGTAGGAGGCTCCAGCATGGCCAGGGCTGGCAGGGGTGAATTCCAGTGGAGGATAATCCTTCAGGGCTGGGCCTCAGTGGAGAGAGCTAGCCGGGCATGTGCGGGGCCAGACAAGTGATGAGGCAGGTCTAAAGGAGGGGAGCATATTTGTAAAGCAGGGTCTGTGGCAGCCTTTTTCCCAAGCCATACACTGCATTCCAAGCACTGTTCTTCAGGGCGGCATGGGGTAGGGGTGGCCTGATCATTACTGTCCAGGATGGGGTCAGCCCCCGGGAGAAGGGGGAGAGCCCAGAACCTGGCTTGGGATCAGGCGACAGGCTGGCCCAGGGCCCTGCAGAGCTGCCTGCCAGCCTCTGGGACTTGGAGCCTCCAGCCCAGGCTCTGAGTTGAAGGCCTGCCTGCTTGTCTGCCGTCAGTCACCAGTCACGAGGCTGAGACTTTGCTTCCTGGAGGCTATGAGGAGCCTTCGTGTTTTTTTCCAGGCTTTTGCACTGTGATCATGGCCAAATTCTCTCATGCATCAGGTTCTCATGTACAGAGTGGGGACCTTCCCCTGACCCCACCGCCCTGGCCAGTACCTCCCTACAGAAGGAAAGGGATGAATTGACAGACAGCCTGGACATTGATACTCCCTTCCCTGCCCCTGAGCCCTGGCCGGGCAGGAACTGGTCTGGATGTCCTCCCTGCCAGACCAGCTTTTGCTCCCCATCTCCTTGTTGCAGGCCTCTTTCCCCACCGTCTCCCTCAAGGAGAGTCTCTGGACTCTTGCTGCCTTTGTCCTGCCTCTTGTGTCTGTGCCAGGACCCCTTCTGTCCTCCCCTGCACTGCTCCCCCCCCCACCGCCCTGCCCGTCCCTCAACCGGGAGTGGGGCCTTCTGCCTTTCATTCCTGCCCTTTCGAGATCTCTCCCAGGCCAGGCGTGAGTATGTATGTCTTCAGGGCTTCAGGGTGGCAGCAGCTCTCCCCTCATAAAATTACACATCAGATAATGTCACCTGCTCCAAAGTTCTCCCACTGTGTCATCTACCCAGCCTCCCCTCTCCCCAACCACCACCACTTAAATAAAAGCCAGGAAGCTCTTTTCAGCTCGATAAGGTGAAAAATGGGGATGACAGCTGTGGCTTCCTCAGTCCCAGTTTTCCCCTGATGAGTATAACAAATACAACTGTCAGAGTTGGTATAATCAAACGTCAGATAAGATCACCAGCTGTTGGGAGGTCTCCGCGTAGGCAGACGGATGTCTTAATAGAGTCAGGATGGTTTGCAGAGCTTATCAAGCAGGAGCGATGTGACAGCTGAATAGCCCTTTGCCAGCGAACCAAAGAGCTGGCCGCAAGCTCCCGAGAGGGGCCGAGGAGAAAGGACAGTGACGGGAGAGAAAGGGATGGGAGTGGAGCAGAAAAGGGAGATAAAAGGCCCGGGAGGATCTGGACTCGGCTCCTGCTCTGGGCTGGGGAGGAGCGGGGAGCCCGCGCTGCCGGCCTCCTTCCTCCAGGAGCACTGGTAATGGTAGTAATAGCAACCGTCATCTGTGGAGCCTCAAGTGAGGGTCTGGGTGACGGGGAGCTGAGTGGTTTACAGACTTTTGCTCTCGTAGTCCTTAACCATCTTCCTGTGAGGTGGGTCATCCTTTCAACCACCGACATAGGCGAGGCTTGGTAATGAGGCCGAAGTGAGACAGCAGGGGCCGCACACCAAGGCACGTCCCAAAGCCCGTTCCCTCAACCCTGGCTTTACCTGAAGGCGTCTCTTGGGCTTCCTGAGCATCGAGCCCTGAGGAACAGGAAACCCAGAGGCTTGGGTCACCGCGTCCCCTGTACCACCTGGAGCACAGCTGCCCTGTGACGCCCCTGGGATGGTACCACGTGTGGTTGGAAGTGTTCGCAGTGGGGCATCGTCCAAGCCAGGCAGGCGTCTCTGGGCCAGAGCCAGCGCCCAGCCCTTTCTCACTGCTCCTGGACCCATGCCAGCTTGTTGACACTTATACAGTGGTCACTGGTGTCGAGAACTAGGAGCCCAAAGCGTTTCTGGGTGAGAAGCTCAGGGACGTGTCTGCTCAATGGGTGAGGGTGCCGCCCCCTTGACTGGCCTTGGCTTGTATTGGGTTGGCCAGAAAGTTCATTCAGGCTTTTTCATCGGATGTTGCAGGAAAACCCGAACGAACCTTTTGGCCAACGCAATAGTAGGCGGGCTAGACAGCGTCTTTTACCCTGCGGGAGTTGGTTCTATAGTATTAGTCATAACCACCCCACCACCTCCAGACCAGTACATGTACTCCCTGGCTGGAGCTCTACCTCTGATGCCACGAAGCAGCCTCTTTCCTTTGGGGCGGCTCCTGCTGCCCACGTATGAGTTTTTTGGGAGAATCTATAGATAGCGTCGCAGGACTTTTCAGCAGGGAGCCAGGCTTGGACCTGTCTCCTGGGTGGAGAACCTCTTTTTTTAATTTAATTAATTTATTTTTGGCTGTGCTGGGTCTTCGTTGCTGCTTGCACTGGGCTTTCTCTAGTTGTGGCAAGTGGGGGTTACTCTCTAGTTGCGGTGTTCAGGCTTCCCACTGTGGTGGCTTCTCTTGCTGGAGAGCACAGCCTCTAGGGTGCGCGGGCTTCAGTAGTTGTAGCTCTTACATTCCAGAGCCTGCGGTCAGTAGTCGTGGCATACTGGCTTAGTTGCCCCTTGGCAAGTGGGATCTTCTGGGACCAGGAATCAAGCCCATGTCCCCTGCATTGGCAGGCGGGTTCTTTACCACTGAGCCACCAGGGAAGCCCCTTTTCCTCTTTTTTTGAGGAAAGGTGGGTGAAATAGGGCAGAAAGGACCCAGCTACTCCCAGAAACTCTCTCCAGTCTCCTATAATTCGGCTGTGTCATCTCCCCTGTTCAGAAATGGCAACTCTTTGGGTTTCAGATCAGGGGACTCAACCCTTTGTGACCGCTTTGTCAGCCTCGCCTCATTCTGCTCCAGGCCTCCACTTCAGCCAGAGCCGCTCCCATTCCTGGAACCCTCACCTCTGCCCACCTCATTTTCAAATCTCAGAGGTCCTACCTGCTTTTCAAGGCCACTACAAATGCCATCCTTTCTATAAGGTCTTCCTGGATCATCCACCCCAAAATGACTTTCTGCAACATTTTGTCCTGAGTGGCATTGGAACCAGCTAGCATTCAGGTTATTGGAGAAGGAAATGGCAACCCACTCCAGTATTCTTGCGTGGAGAATCCCAGGGACGGGGGAGCCTGGTGGGCTGCTGTCTATGGGGTTGCACAGAGTCAGACACGACTGAAACGACTTAGCAGGAGCATTCAGGTTATGCCTTTCCTTAGAAGGTCTCCCCACTCTGCTGGGGAGCTCCTGATGGTGGGGGACAGTGGTTTTGGCTCATTCCCACACTGAGCATGTAGTCCTGTGTGTGCTTATAGAATTGAGTTTGTGCATTTCCTGGCCTCTCCCCAGGATACCGCTACGTGATTCTGGACATCCCCCTGCTTTTTGAGACCAAGAAACTGCTCAAGTACATGAAGCACACCGTGGTGGTATACTGGTGAGTGTGTGGCATGGCCTGGCCCCACCGAGGCTGGAAAGGAGCACCCCCCGGGTAAGGCGCGTACCTGTGAAACGGCCCATCGCATTTTACCCTTTCCCCACGTGGTGACCAGGAGGCCCAGGGGGTTTGGGTAGCAGTGCCCTGAGCCTGTAGAAACTGACCTCTATAGAGCCAGGCCCAGATATGCCTGGGGTGGATGGGGGAAGTGATGGCCCCCAGGTGTCTCTCTAGTGCTTGGGAAGGGCTCCCCCTGCTGGTTCTTGGAGGCATTTCAGCCCAGATGCTGGGCCCTGCCCTGGGGGACCATGTTCTTATTCAGTGGTTTCCTTTTCCCTCCTGTAACGCTTCTCAACTTTCCAGACAGCTCCCACATCAATTTACCTCTCAACATAAGGTAGTCAGGACAGGAGTTGATATTTCTTGGGTATGGGAAACTCAAGGCAGGAGTTACAGAATTTGTCTAGGGTCACCCACTGGCAATATGTATGAACTGAAAGTTGCAGAGAGGGAGCTGTCAGAACTCAGCTAAAGAAGGTGCTTTGTTCTCAGAATCCCTCAGGATGTGGAGCAGACCGGCATCCAGGTTTGGCAAACAAGAGGATCAAACTGTCAGAGAAAATGAGTCATAGTCCCAGTGGGGTGTGAGTGTAGATGAGGCTTCAGGGTGTCTCTGCCTTCCAGAAACTTCCGGGATGCCACCCACAGATACAGCAGACACAGAGGTGGGCCCTTGGCTCTGCAGGTATTTTGGGCACAGGGTGTTTCTCAAGAGACTAATGCAGGGGAGGCTCCTGGAACACCGGAGGCAGGGCCTGGAGTGCTCAGCGCCCCCAGCATCACTTGCCCTCCCAGCTCCTAGCCCTGGGCTGTCATTTAAAGGCAGCCTGAATCTACTGAGCCTGGAGCAGGGACTCAGGCCTCCTCTTCTCTCCCCCGCTGGAGCAGGGACTCAGGCCTCCTCGTCTCTCCCTCGCTGGCCTGTGTCTACCCGTGTAAACCTGTAGCCTCTCTGGCTTCTTTGTTCCCTGTTTGGGAAAGACTGTCAACTGAGGCCAAGCAGACTCCATGAAAACAGTTCTCTTTGCCTTGAAGTTTTAATATAATTCCAAACTTTGTACCAAGGGATCAGAAAAAAAAAAAAAACCCACCTCGGAGTATCATGTTTAAGTGAAAGTGTTAGTCGCTCAGTCGTGTCTGACTGATTCCATGGACTGTACCCTGCCAGGCTCCTCTGTCCATGGAATTTTACAGGCAAGAATCCTGGAGTGGGTTTCCATTCCCTCTTCCAGGGGATATTCCCGACTCAGGGATTGAACCCAGGTCTCCTGCTTTGCAGGCAGGTTCTTTGTCCTGAGTAAACAAATTAGGACCTGGCTGCATCTGCAGTCACCAGGTGACTCAGGCCTGCGTTTCCCACCTTCCTCCTCCCATGCTTTCCTTTTGCCAAGAGACAGCTGTGGCTCCTGGCAGATAGATGGGGCTTTGTGGATTTGCCAGCTTCCCAGGAGATCCTCCAGCCCCACTCACTGGCCAGAGCCTTCCCAGCGTCCCAGGTACCATACATCCCCCGCTGTTATCATATGTGGTTGTATGACTCTTGAGAGTATCCAGGAGATAAATGAAAGATTATCTGTCTTTCATAAAAGGAATCTACACTCAACAAAAATAAGTCCATCCCCACATGGACTCCTTTAACTGGCAAACTACCCCTTGGGCATTTGAGCTAATATGGGGGATTTACCAAAGTGTGATTATACCAAAATGTGATTATTCACTTTTTTGAGGAGCTTGCCAATTGTTGGGTAAATGTTTGGGCAAAAATTCACTTACCCCAAACAACATCAGTCCTTAAACTAACCACATGGGACTCCTGCTGAGCTCCAGGCAGGGCCGTCGGCGAGTTCTGCCTTCACATCCCGGGAGGCCCACTGGTCTCAGCCTCACCCTCTAAAGGATGAATGCTCACTTGTGGCCCCAAGCCGTCTCCATTCTCTCAGCCAGACTTTCCCAGCCACAGATCTGCAGAGTCCCTGACAAGGATTGCATATAGTCCTTGTTCTCAGCCTGGTGGGAACTGGCCCCATGACCTTGACAGCATGCTATCCTCCTAACAAAGGAAGTCAGAAGTCCTACCAACTTTTCAAGGCCAGTACAAACGCCATCTTTATACAAGGTCTTCCTTGATTGGTCAGCCAGAAATGACTTTCTGTCACGTTCGGTCCTCAGTGACTTTGGAATTGGCTAGTGTTCAGGTTATATCTGTCCTTTCTGTCTTGACATCCCAGGAGGTCCTCAGGTCTAGGCCACAAGTAGACTAAAGGGACTAAATTGTAGTCATCAGATCTTCCCATCCTATAACTGGAAAAACTCTGGCCCAGTGGCAAAGCAGAGATACCCCCAGACGGCAGAAAACAGCTGCTGCAGCCTTTTACCCCCTTGTTCCCATCTAGGGGCTTAGGCAGTCAGAGAGCTAGGGGGCTGGTAGAGATGACCTTGCTCCAGAGGACAGCTGGACGGTGCCTGTGTAGCCAAAGCAGGACAGGGAGCTTGCTGAGGAAGGACCAGGCAGTAACATCAGAGCGGGCAAGAGAGGCATTCTTTGTATTTTCTCTGGAACTGGGAGACTGGGTGCTGCTTGGCCTACTGTGCAGTGCTCAGTCCTGTCCCAAGGGCTAAGGGGATCCAGTTCTCAAGTCCTTGCTCCTGTTGGAAGTATGTTGGGGCATCTCTCTTCTTCCATGCCCTCCAGCCCAGCGGCCACCGTCTCAGCACAGTCCTTGTGCTCTGAATGTGCCGGGGTGGGTGTGGGGAGAAGAGGAGAGGGCTCTTTGTGGAAGCCCAGGAAGCTGATTTTTATGCCGCAGGCCCTGGTCCCCAGGGGAACTGCAGGACACATTTAGCTTGCAGACCCAGGCCTTTCAGTAAAGGTCATCCATCCAAGGATGCAGGATGTCGCTGATTCCAGGTGACCAAATCCTCCCATCTTAAAACCAAGGAATCTCAGGCCTGGTAGCCAAGCAGAGAGACCCTAGATGGCAGAAAACAGCTGCTGCCCCTCTTTCCCCTCCCCATTTATACTAAGGGGCTTAGGTAGCCCACAGCGGTGCTAGGGTGCTCATGAAAAGTGGGGTGAGGTGGGGGGAAGCCCGAGCTTCCAGGGCTGCCCACCCCTGTAACAAGGGAGGAGGAAGTCCAGAGCCTGCAGTGCCTGAGCAGCCCTTCTGCCTGGTCCATAGTGACCGAGACACGCAGCTGGCCCGGCTGATGCGGCGGAACAACCTGAGCCGTGAGGACGCGGAGGCCCGGATCAAGGCCCAGCTGCCCCTGAAGGACAAGGCCCGCATGGCCCGCCACGTTCTAGACAACTCGGGCGAGTGGAGCGTCACCAAACGCCAGGTGGTCCTCCTGCACGCGGAGCTGGAGCACTCCCTGGAGTACCTGCCACTGCGGCTCGGGGTCCTCACGGGGCTGGCTGGCATTGTCGGTCTGTTCTACCTGCTCACCCACTACCTCCTGCCTTCCCCCTAGCTGGACCCTCCAAGGCAGGAACTGCTGGGTCTCAATCTCCTCAGAGGCTGAAACCAGGTAACAAATGCATCGGGTTTCCTCCCAACTCCTCAACACACGCACTCTGGATCCGGGCTGGAGCCCTGCCCTGGGCCTTCCTTTCCTCTGGGCACATACGGCATGCGCTCCGAGGCAGGGAAACAGCCCTCTGTCAGCAGATGCTCCTTTCCACCTTCCCCAGAGCCCCTCCCTATGGAACCCCCCACAGAATAGTGTCCATGAGAGGCTGTGACAGTAACACTGAGAGACTATTGTTAATTTCTTGGGGGGGGGGTAGCGCTCTCAGGGGCTGTCACCAGTGTTTAAAGCTGGGAGGGTCCCTGGGCCTGAACCGTCTCCAAGCACATGCGCCATCATGGCCAAAATGTCCTCTTAGTGGACATCGGGGAATCAGTTTGGACCAAAGGCTGCCCCCTTCAAGCAGGATTCCCTCGTAGACTGAAGCCCTCAGCCAGGATACAGTAAGGATTCACTTATGGGCAATGCTATATCCGGGCAGAGGCCAGGCCTCTTCTGAGATGACCCACCGCCCCCCGTGGTATTTCCCCAGCACCCCACTCCCTGCCCCCTACCACTCTGCCTCCCTGAGCTCTTGGTGGTCCACATGCACCTGGATTTTTCTTGCCTCTGTGCCTTTGCCTTGCTGCTCCCCAATCTAAAATAACCCTCCCCCCACCCCCCAACTGGGTACCTTCTAGCTCAGGCACCACCTGAAGCTCCAGGAGGGATTAGGTGCTCTGGGTCACCACCCTGCCACCACTACCATGTTTTACCTGAATCCACAGTATAATAATCAACTAAAAGCTGGTTGGTCTCTCCTAGACTGTAAGCCCTTTGCGGGCAGGAACTGTGTCTTATTCATCTCTGTTCCTGGTGCAGAGCCTGAGTTGCCACTGGTGCTGAATAAAGTGTGTTGATCTGAAATGCCCCATGCTGCCACTGTACCTCCAGCATCACTGACCAACTGAGATTCCCAGACTCCACTCATACCATTTGGGCTTAAGCATGGCCTCCTCCCACACTAAGACCTGGGCCCCTCACTCCCCCAGCCCTAGAAGGTACAGTCGCCCTCTTGACTTCATCCAGGAGGATTCAGCCAGGTCCTAACGTACCTGTGTGAGAGGAGTGGAGGTGCTGGGGCAGCCTCACATCCACGTACTCCATCTTCCTTCCCCAACCCAATTAGACCAGTGTGGACATCAGCTTCCTCTTGCCAGAGCCAGCAGACCTGCTGATGTGTTGATCCTGCGGCCAGCAGCCTATTAAAGCCAGAAATGAGTGTGACAAATGAGACTGCTGTGGTGGCCATATTCAGTGCCCCCTTTCCCCGAGCTGCTCATACTTTAGAGACCAGCTCATTAACTCACTGCAAACCCAGGAGGGGCCGAAGCTGGTCAAGGAGGCTGCAGAGTGGGTCCAGGGCTGGATGAGAACGGCAGAGGGTGGCGGCTGCTTCTGCGGTTTGAGACCCAGAAAGGGGGGAAAGGAGGGAAGGGTATGGACCTCTCCCAGCACCATTACCCCAGTCATGGAGAAGATGGCTCCTTGTGAAGACGTGTGACATACTGACACCACTGCATTGTGACACCCAGAGGTAACAGTGATTATTCTGATTCTCCGCCCAGAGGGATGATCTGGTTTGGGTCAGAGCCAAGGTTCAGAAGACTGCCCGCTGTGTCCCAGGGCCTACAGGGAGGGAGCAGACCTGGGATTCCTCTGGCCCATTAGGCTCTGTCTCCTACCTGTGTGACCTCCTGTCTTCATGATGTTTATATCAAAGAATCTAATGGAGGACCACGGAAACCCTTTGCAAACAGTAAAGCTCGAGTTATTTTCTTCCCTGCCCCAGTATACCAAATTGGATGCAAGAATGTCAGAGGATGGCCAGTCTGGAAGGTGTGGAGAAAACGCCATCCCGGCCTCTTCCCATGCTTGGTGGCCCAAGGTGCCTTACAGGAATACTACTTCCTCTGGGGCATCACTGCGTGTCTCGGTCGCTCCGGAGCCCCTTGGATAAAGCAAGAGCTTGTTCCCCGACCCCGCAAGCCCTGGTCCCGCGACCCGGCGGCACCCTCCGCTCCGGCCGGCAGGTGGCAGCACCCGCCCTGATTGGGGTCGGGCTTCGGCGACCGGCGCCAGCCAAGCGATCACTAACTTTCTCCCGGTGGCGTTCCCGTCTCCTCCGGGGCCGCGGCCGGCGTCAGATTCCCTGGCAGCGGCGGAGGCGCGGGCGCGCGGCCGGGCCCGGGGCGCTAATTAACAAGGCGTGCGGCTCGCCGCGTCCTATTTGCTGGAGCTGCGAGACCCGGGCCCCGCGGGGCGGAGGGACGTGTCCCCATTCCATCCCTGTGACAGGGTGACCAGTCTCCCACCCTCCAGCCGCACGCTCGGACCCTGCTGCTCTCCTTTAACCCACTTCCGGCCTCACCACCCCGGCGCGGAGCAATAAAGACGCCGGCGAGGGCTGCAGGCGTATCCGCCTCCAGGCGCGGGATGAAGGGGACAGGCAGGCCCCTAAAACCATCCCCAGGCCCAGGCCGGCCCTAGGGTGCTTAGCAGAGCCTTATTGTCCAAAGCACCTCCCTCAGCTGTCTCCTGAAATCTCCCAACTCTGAGAAAGAGTGCAGAAGGTTGAGCCCCGGAAGCCCACGTAACCAACAGGCATAATCCCACGCTCTGGACCCCTAGTTCAATGCCCCTCCCACTACCTGCAGTGCCTCGGTTATTGACGCCTCGGGTCTTTAGATAGTTATCGTCAACTCTTCTTCAGATGTTCAGTCTCTCTGTCCTTGGAGAGGGTGAAGGGAGGGGCAGGGGAAGGTTTAGGATCCTCCATTTAAGGAGCCACCAGGGCTAGAAATTGGATGGGAGGGGGACAGCCAGGGCAGCTGTGATAAAGGCACTCCAGATCAAGAGGAACCTGTCCTAGAGGCAGGAGAGGGAGCTGGGTGGCAGTGATGACCCGAGGCCACATGAGGTGGACAGGAGAGACCCCAGAGATGGCGGGTGAGAAGGAGGAAAACTCAGGAGGTGCTGAGGCACTGTGGGCCGGCCCTCCAACTCCTTCCTGGAAATGGGAGACTTGGCTAGTAGCTCCTCCATCCCACTGGCAGAACTGAGGCTGCACCCAGCTGGGGCCCAAAGAGCCTCCTCCCTTTGCTCCCCACCATCCCCTCCCCATCACTCAGATTCCAATACAATTTCCAGCTAACCAGCATGTCGATAGAACAAGTCGGGCAGCCGGATTGCTGGCCAATTACAGGAAATCATTCTGCTCCACAGCTCAGCGCCCAGGGAGAGGGAGGGAGGGAGGAAGGGAAGGGATGTGAGGGAGCAGGCACCCAGCTTGCAGGCTGGGAAGGGGCTCTGGCTTCGGGTGGAGCATGCAGTTCCCAGGGAGGGACTGGGATAGGAGAGCTGGGGTGGATAGGGAGGCTTCTGGAGCTGGGGGGTGTGGGCCAGCAGGGGTTCTTCCTCATCAGAGCTCATTCCCCAAGCCACAGAGATGAGAGCTAGGAGGAAAGGTGTCTGATTGGAGTAGAAGGGAGCAGAAGGGCAGATAGTGAGATTAGTCACCCCAGAGTCCAGTGTTTGGGAATGAGGTTGGTACCCAGGCCTCCCTGGCCCAGAGGAACTCTGAAGGATCATCCCAATGCCCAGAAGTGGGGCCCACATGGGCAGGACCTGTGCTTCACATCCAGCCATGGACCAAGGGGTCCAGACCCCCCTAAGGGGATCCTGGAGAACAAGGAGAAGGGGTTTAAAGAGGAGGCACGGAGGAAAGGTGCTGCAGCCTGCAGCTGAGTGGTCCAGCAACAGTCTCACTTGGTGAAGGGCTAAGTCTGGAAGCATCCTTCAAGACTCCAGAAGGTGGGACACAGAAACATGGGAGGGGACAAAGTCTTCCCCACTTATCTTCCCAGGGCCTCTGCCTGGCCTTCAAGAAACTTTCCCTCCTCTCAAAGGGCCCCCCTCTCCCTCTCTCCATCCATCTGAATCTATCCCTACCTCCCTTGATGAGCCAGATGTGTTTGCCACCCCCCTCCCACCTCCCACCTGCATCCCTCATCACATCTTTCCCAGAACTGCCTTAACTACCTTCTGGCCTTGCCACCCAATAGACCCTGAGGTCCCCCTGATTCCCAGCACCAATGATTAGCTCCCTTGAGTGGTGCTGGGCTCTATCCCAAAGCAGTGAAAGATCCTTGACTTACAGGAATTTCTCCAGGGACTAACTCCACCCAGCGACTGACTACTGTTGCTCTGTTTGTCTTGAACCCCAAAATGAGTTAGGGGTGACCCAGTGATCCCTTACCCTGCTCCAGGCTGTAGCCACCTCCTGGAAGCCCCCTCCCAGATTCCTCAGCATCTTTCTGCTCCTTCTCCCTCATTCTAAACTCTCTCCTTCAAACCCCCATCAAAGGTGGAGCCTGGGTTAGATTCACCCCCCTCCCGTTCCGCACCTTGGTCATCCCAAGGGTACACAGCCAGGCAGACACCCCGGAGAGAAGATAGATCTCTGTGCCCCATGCACCAGGCACGCAGCTGTGCTCAGGAAAAACGCTGAATGAATGCAGTTGACTGGCAAGGCCGGCTTCAAAGTGGTGGGTGCATCGAGAGGGAGGGTCAGGGCCCTGGGGCCACTCCTACCCCAGGATCCCTGCCCGAGCCCACAGGCTTGGACGTCCGGAATGGGGGTGTCGGGGCTGGCCCCTTTGTACAAAGCAGGCGCCCTCAGCTCTGAGAGATTGAGATCAAGCCGCGGCTCGGACCTGTAAGAGTCGCCTTTCGCGGGCCCTCCCTCCGGCGCTGCCTCTCGCGGGCCCAGGGCCCAGTGCTCGGCGATCCGGAAGAGGGCGCCCCTCCCGCCCTCCCTCCCGCCCTCGTCCTCGGTGCCCCGGCCCGGGCGCGCAGCGCTCCGCTGCCCACAGGCTCCGCGCCATCGATCGGGCCGCGGGGACCCGGGCGCACCGCCCCTCCACCCCTCGCTTTTCGCTTTTAATTGAAGTTTGTTTGAGCAGAGTGCAGAGCGGGCAGAGGCAGAAACCAAATATTTAGTTGCTGCAAATTGGCACCTCCAGATCAATTACCCGGCCCGTGTCAAGGCCTGCGCCGCCCCTGGCGCCCCGCGGAATCTCAATGCCGGGCTGCCCCCGCCCGGGCGGCCCGCGCCGCCCGCCTCCATCCCGCTGCACGTTTCTCATCAGCTCCAGCCATACATCACCCGTGGCCGCGAGGGGAACAGATTTTCAATGGGAAAAGTTCCCCGGGAGGGTCCTCGTTGCTGATTCCCGCCGCGCCCTGTGCTGTCTGCCCTCCACCCCTCCCGTCTTCACCCGGCCTGTCAGATTAGACGGGAACAGCCCGGGAGGTAAGAGTGAGATAAAGAGGGAGGTCCAAGGCAAGGACTTTGGGTCACATGGATTGACCCAACCTTAGTAAGTCCTCTTATCCTCTGAGTGGCTCAGGAGATGTTCCTTATGCTCCTTGAACCTCAGTTTCACCACCTATAATATGGGGCTCAGGCTTCATATTGTGGGGGGGCCAACACTGCAGAGAGACCTTGCCTGGCTCTGGGCTGGTACATCGTGGCTCTACTTCTTAGCTCTGCTAGGGGGTGAACATTCTTCTAGAATGAAATGAGGGACCTTGGGTTTGTAAGCCCTTCAACCAAACTACTGGCGAATACCCAAGGGAGAGCAGGGGGTGGCCAGCCCTCTAGAGTCTCTGGCAGAAGCTGGGCAGGCCAGGGCACGTGGGGGCAGGCTCCATCAGGAAAAGCTTTGATCAACAGCCCGGGTCCATCAGGGCACAATCGGAAGAGGAAGTGCTTCTCCAGTACCAAAGACAGAGAGTTAGCTGGGCCTGAAGGAGGGCCATGGCCTCAGAGGTGGGCCAGGGGAGTGAAACAGGAGGGAAGGGGACAGGGCACAACTTTGGAAAAACTGACATAGCCCAAGGACACAACATAAACTGATTAGAATTAAATGGGTCCAAGATGGCAGACAAGCCAACTTCAACTAGCCCTTGATCCTCAATCAGCAAGCTAAATGACACACCCAGAGGCACCATGACAGTTCCAAGGCACCATCAAAAGGCCAAAAATTGGGCAGTGGCCCAGTTCCTGGAAATCTCCATCCTTTCCCCAAATTGTTAAAGTAATCCTCCCACTCATTAGCCTATGAAGTAATCCAGCCCATAAAAGCTAACCACGCCATATTTCACAGGGCTGCACTTGCCCTCTGCGATGGCCCACACTCTGTCTATGGAGTGTGCTTCTCTGTGAATCAATCCACTTCTTACCTATCCCTTTGTCTCTCACTGAATTCTTTCTGCAATGAGACATCAAGAACCTGCGCTTCATTACTGTGGGTTGTGGCTGGGGGTTCGAGTCCTAGCCTTGTGGGTTAGAGTCCCAATCTGAGGTAAATGGTTTCAGAAGGAGGCTGGAGGGATCTGAAGGAAGGGCACCAAAAACTGAGTCCCAGGAGGCCGCGCCCATGGTGGGGGCATGGGGGCGAGCCCTACAGAGGAATCGGAAAACTGGGCTGCAGTTGAGGCTTGCCTTTTCCTGCTGTGTGACCCTGTGTCAGTTACTTAACCTCAGTTTTCCCAGGGCTTCCCTGGTGGCTCAGAGGTTAAAGAGTCTGCCCGCAATGCGGGAGACCTGGGTTCAATCCCTGGGTCAGGAAGATCCCTTGGAGAAGGAAATAGCAACCCACTCCAGTATTCTTGCCTGGAGAATCCCATGGATGAAGGAGCCTGGTGGGCTACAGTCCACGGGGTCGCAAAGAGTCAGACACGACTGAACGACTTCACTTCCCATGTGTAAAATGGGGTTGACACCCTCTCACTCCCAGAGCCTTTGTGAAGAATGAAGGAGATGATATCTGGGAGAGGGAGAGACAAGGAAACTCCCAGACAGACTTCGAGGGAATGGTGCTGAGTCTGTGCGAGTTCCCATGCTTAGCCTCACTTCCATTCCAACAGCTTCCTTGAGGGAACTGGAGTTAAATGGTTTGGCATTTTTAAATGGCTGACCCGTCAAACAAAGTGACAGGCGCTCTAAGTGGAAGCAGAGGTGTTGGGGGAGGCGGTGACTGCCAGGTTTCTTGCTCTGAGAGCCCTTCCTTTACCCATCTCACCTTAAAGAATCTCCGGGCTGTCTGTCCCTTCTTCCCACCTCCACCTCCCCTCAGCCAGAGACCTGTGTCCCCACTGAAGGGCAGGAGTCATCCATGCCTGGAGGAAAATTTTCTCCTATCAAGTCCTGATGGAAGTCAAGGCTAAAGCCCCCATGGTAAGTAGACTCACTCCTCAACTTCTTGATTTTCCCAACTGTGAAATGGGACCACAGATGGTGAGCCATTAATTACAAGGTGGCTTTTGGACTGGTGGGCAACCTCTAAAAGCTTCTGAATCCATTGCCCCACCCTCCACACACCTCCTACCCACCCCTTTCCCATACCTGCAACAAGATTATCTCCGCTGGCAAAAACCCCACCAGCCTCTTTGGGGATGGCCACCACCATTTGTCAAGTCAGGAAGTCCATCTGATGGTCTACCTTAAATGTCTCACTGTTTCCTTCAGGGAAAAGTTAAAGAACGAACAACAAAAGATAAATGTTCACGGCGAGGAGATGCCACACTATTTTTTAAAAAATACCTCCAAAGAGGGTGTGGGGTGGGAATTACCTTCGGACACAATGCTCTTTACACTAAACATCTTGGCGATAAATATAGCTGTGTAATTCTTTTTTCTCCTTGGCAGAGAGAAAGGCTGAGGCTGGGCAGCAAGGCAGAGGGACCCGAAAATATAAATCAATATGTGACTTTAATATATGTGCTCTCGGTGTCTGTGTGTGCTGGGGGATTATTAGTAACCTTGATTTCAGCTCAGTGTCCATGTGAGGCGGGGAGACGCACGGCCCCCAGGGAGGAGAAGAGAAATTAGGAAGCCAAATTCTTCTCCTGATTGACACCTGGGTAAACATTATCCCCGGCAGAAGGAGAAGAAAAAAAGATCAATGCTGGGTATTTTTATCACGTTCCAGGACGGACAGGGAGGGAAATTAAAGAAACAGTCCCCTAGCCTCATTGAATGTGCTCATCTCCAAGGAGGAAGCAAAAAGGGTGGAAGCCATGTGGGGAGGGCGAGGGGAACTGACAGTGGGTGCATCCCAGGGGGCGTGGCCATTGCTTCTCTCACCCTGGGGCACTTATGTGAGTGGCAGCAGGTACAAAGGAGTCAGCCCGTTAATGCCAGGGCAAAGGCACCAGCTTTGATGGGGAAATCATAGGCCATGGAGTCTAACATGAGATCAGATTCTGGCTTCAACGGAGGGCCAAGAGGCATTAGTCTTAATGGGGTTGTTGGGGATATTTCTAGCAGGAGCTTTCCAGAGCATGGAGGGGGAGAGTGGCTTCAGTGGGGGCTGGGGGGAGTGAGTGGCCCAGGAGTGGTCAGCACCAACAGGGAGAGAAAGAGGCATCTCTCTGGTTGTTGTTCAGTTGCTCAGTCCTGTCCAACTCTTTGCGACCCCATGGACTGCAGCACACTAGGCTTCCCTGCCGTTCATCATCTCCTGGAGTTTGCTCAAACTCATGTCCATTGAGTTGGTGATGCCATCCAACCAACTCAACCTTTGTCATCCCCTTCTCCTCCTGCCTTCAGTCTTTCCCAGCATCAGAGTCTTTTCCAATGAGTCCAATCTGGATTGTCTTGGAAAGTGGGTCTCTGTTCTACAGACAAGAAAACCTGGCCTCCATCCCTTTGTTTCTGGCCTCCACCTCCTCCTGGTTATATGACCTTGACTAAGTCATTTGACCTCACAGAGACCCACCTGTCTTATCAGTAAAATAACTGATAAAATAGCAGGTAGGCTCTGCTCTTCTCATTTCACAGAATTTTTAATGGGATTATACAAAACCCTGAAGTGGTAAGGAGTTATTACTACCTAGAGCAACTCCGTGCAATAGAAATATAATGTAAGGCATGCACATGATTGGAAAGATTCTAGTAGCCGAATTAAAAGTGTACAAAGATGGACATCCCTGGTGGTCCCATGGTTAAGAATCTGCCTTGCAATGCATGGGACATGGGTTTGATCCCTGGTCAGGGAATTAAGATTCCAGTTGCCATGGAGCAACTAAAGGATTCCTCATAATGCAAGACCTGCTGCAGCCAAATAAATAAATATTTTTTAAAGTAAAAAGAAATGGGTGAAATTAATTTAAACCATATTTTAAAAATTCAATCCAGGCTATCTAAAACATTATTGTTTCAACAAGTGATGCTAGTTACATTACAAGTGCTCAGTGGCCACAGGTGTCGGGTGGCCACATATTGTTCAGTTGCTAACTCGTGTCCAACTCTTTGTGACCCCTATGGACTTCTTGGGATTCCCTGGGGGCTTAGAGGGTAAAGAGTCTGCCTGCGATGTGGGAGACCTGAGTTCGATCCCTGGGTTAGGAAGATTCCCTGGAGAAGAAAATGGCAACCCACTCCAGTATTCTTGCCATGGGAAATTCCATGGATGGAAGAGCCTGGTGGGCTACAGTCCACAGGGTCGAAAAGAGTCAGACATGACTGAGCGACTTCTTTTTGGACTTCTTAGGTGGTGCTAGTGGTAAAGAACTCACCTGCCAATACAGGTAAACATAAGAGACACAGGTTCAATCCCTAGGTTGGGAAGATCCCCTGGAGGAGGGGACAGCAACTCACTCCAGTATTCTTTCCTGGAGAATCCCATGGACAGAAGAGCCTGATGGGCTACGGTCCATAGTGTTGCAGAGTCAGTCACGATGGAAGTGAATTAGCACGCATGCACAGATTACAGCACGCCAGGCTTCCCTGTCCTTCACTGGCAACACACTGGACCAGCATAGATCTAGAACAAAAAACCCCACAGGCAAGGGGCTTCTGTCGCCTTAACAGTGGGGAGAGGCCCCTGTGAAGTGCAAGGTAGAGCACTGCTTTTTAGAAAGGCAATTTTGTGGCTGCAAATGGGCCCCCACAGGAGGCTTCCTGGGGGAGGCAGAGTGACAGCAGTGGTCCTCCCATCAGTAAGCCCACTGCAGGTCCCCAGACCTGGATAAGACCTGGGGCTGGGGTGGACACTGAGCTCCCCATCTGGCCACCCACCCCCCATCCCCAGCCCTCGGAGCAGCCTGAGGTGGAGAGAAGAACCTGCCAGCTGGTCTTGGAAACTCTTCAATCCTGGTGCTTCTGCTTCCTGGCTGTGAGATCGAAGGCAAAGGGATGGTCTTGATCAACGCCATTTCGGCAGGGGTGGAAAGGTTTCTTACACAATGCTTCCGAAGCTGTAAGCATGGGGTGTGGGAAAGAGAATGTGAGGCAGGAGGACAGGGGAGTCCCTTTCAAGGGCACCCCATCCTGAGTGGCTTTTGCTGGACATGTTCGCAGAGTCTACAGGGCCCACCCTAACTCCTGGGGGAGGCCAACTTCTGCTGCAGGAAGACGGCCAGGATGGAGGCCCAGAAAAGGTGTGATTCCCCGGGAGTCACCCAGCAAACCCAGAAAAAGCTTTGCTGGGAGGTCCCTGCTTTGGAGCCAGGCCACTTGGGTCTCGCTTCTCAGCTGCTCTCTCGCTTCTCAGCTGCTCTCGGCACTAGGATTTGTGGAGAGGAATGAACATGCCATTCCACATGTTTCAGGGCATGTTTCAGGGCAACTTGAGCGCTGGCAGGGAGGCAGCCTTCCTGAGTCTGCTGATGCTGGGAGCCAAGGAAGGAGGCAGCCTGGAACTCTCACCAGAGCCCGTGCCCAAGTGCCCCCAGCCCCTATTACCCACCAATTCCCAAAGTCCTGGCTGCAGAATTGTCCTGCCAGGGTAGGGATGTGGGGAGAGGCGCCAGGCTCCCCGGGACCAAGTGCTGCAGTGAGCCTTCAGTGACAGCTTTTGCAGACTCTGCAACCAAACGGGAGAGATGGGATTTCAGAAGATCTGAATCCTAGGAGGTCCAGCAAACGAGCTTCAGGAGATGCATGGACATATCTCCTGTCCCCACCACTGAAGGCAAAACTTTGAGTCTGTGCTTTTTTTCTAAGTTAAGGGTCTAAGCTTTTGTCAAGGCTTAGAGGCATCTGTGACTCCTGAAAGAATAAGAACCACTGCTCTAGACACACACACTCACAAATACACACACTCACAAATATACTCACAAATACACAACGCACTCACAAATACACACATACACTCACATAGACACACAAATATGTATATGCATAACCACATGTACAGACTTCCCTGGTGGCTCAGATGGTAAAGAATCCACCAGCAATGCAAGAGACCTGGGTTCGATCCCTGGGTTGGGAAGATCCCCTGGAGGAGGGCATGGCAACCCACTCCAGTATTCTTGCCTGGAGAATCCCCATGGACAGATAAGCCTGGTAGGCTACAGTCCATGGGGTTGCAAAGAGTCAGACATGACTAAGCAAACACACAACTACATATACACACATGCACACATATACCCACATACACCCACATACACACACACTCCCTCTCGTTTCAGGTCTCTTCCACCTTGGCTCCACCCCGCGCAGTTCTGCCTCCATGGACATCCTCTCTCCAAAAGTGCTATAGTGACTTCTCTGGTGATCCAGTGCCTGGGACTCTGCGCTGTCAATGCAGGGGGTGTGGGTTCTATCCCTGGTCAGGGAACTAAGATCCTGCATGCTATGCAGTGTGGCCAAAAAAAAAAAAAAAAAACAAACCCAACTGCTATTAGCCCATTCTTCCCAGTTAGAGACTGGCGATGATGCCCAGTGCCTACCAAATTCAACTGTGGACTCCTGGCTTTGGCATTCAAAGAGCCCCCCCTACCATCTCGACCTCTCTTCCCGCCACAAAGAGGAATCTGTTTCCAGCCCAGCTTGTGGCTCCAAGTAACCTGCCATATATGGTCGACTCTCCCTGTCTCTGCCCTGGCCATTTCTCCTCCTGGGACATCCTTCCTTTCCACCTCCCCTCCCACTTAACTGGAATCTCAAGGCCTGCAGGACCTGGCTCATGTTGCCGCCTCCTCCATGAAACCTTCCTCAGCCTCATTAGAGTGTCTGCATTCCTCTAGTCCATCTCCCATGGTTCTTTGTGTGTCCCAGGTCCTGGATCCTCATCGCTCACAATCTCAGACTCTGGGTCACCAGACTGCACTTAGCTTGTCACCCAGTGAAAACTGTAAACCCCTGGAGGGCGGGGCCTACAGGGTGGTGTCCGTGAATCCTCTCTAAATCCATCTCCAACCATCATACTTCCCGTCCCACTCACCTCCCCCCCAGCCCCCAAGGTAATACCAAGGTCGGGTGAGAGAGAAAAACAGATGAAGCCACATTTTGCAAATCACGATGTATACCCCGCTCAAGTGCTCCCCTCCTCCTAAGACTCTTCCTGGACTCCCGCCCGCCCTTGGCTTTGATCTGTCTGGTCCCTCCCCATCCCCCCAGGTCCAGATGTCGAGAGCCTGAGTGGCTCGATGGGAGAGACATGTGTCTCTCTGTCTCTGAGTCTGGATCTCGTCTGTGTTCCCGATAGACATCTAGCCTCCCCCATCAGACTGAGAATGGGAGGACCTACCTTTTCTGTTTTTTCTTTTTTTTCCTTTCTTTCCTCTCCCCATTCCATCAAATAAGGATTTCAAATAGCTCTCAGAGACACACGTGACAAGATACAAAATGAGAGAGGAAGTGGGGATGGAAGAGTCTTGCTTTCTCCTTCCCCAGGCACGGTCTCTGGCACCCAGCAAAGGGAAGCTTTCAAAGCCGCCCATCCTGAGCCCATTCATCCTCCTTCCCTGCGACCTCAAGTGCAGATGTGGCCAGCGCCCTCCTCCCTTGCCAACCCACCAGGCTCCATCCGCTGCCAACCCTGGCCCTACCATCCCGGCTCACCCGACCCGGCCCTTCATGCTCTGGCTCCTTCTCCCTCCTGCTCCCATCTGCAACCACAGCACATCTCAGCTGTCTGATTAACTCAATTGATTAATTAAGCTCTAATGAGCGCTGTGACTCACCCCTGCAGCTGCTGACCAGGAGGCCAGTGGTGCCAAGAAAGGCACCAGGGCCACAGGCAGGGGCTTAAGAGGGCCCAGGGGACAGGAAGCTCAGTGTTTGGTGCCCCTGGTAAGAGAAGCACAAACCTTGCCCTGGGCTAGGTCTCCTCCAGAGCCCTGGTGGATGAGGGATGTCCTGGGGGCTCTCTGGGCCAGGGGGTCAGTTCCAGAATGACACAGTTAGCATCTACCTGCTGAAGGTGGGGGCAGGGGGCAGGAGGTATTGATTGGCTGAGAGGTGCAGGAAGGGGACTAGACCCCCTCAGAGTCTCACCCTGACTCCCAGACCTTCACCTGCTGAGACCCAGCAGGCTGTGTGGAAGCCAGACCTGACCATAGGAGCCAGGCTTAGCCTTCCCAGCAGCGCCAATTCTGAGGTTTCTCCCACCCACAGAACTCCTTCCTAGCCAGGCATGTGGTCCAGGCACTTCCCCTGGATCTGGTTGCTGGCTGTCAATCCCAAATAACCACAGGGCTCCGCAGAATTCCAGCTCCCTATATTGCCAGCCTCCTCCACCACCCCTGACCACTGACTCACCCCTCCTCCAGACTCTATCCCCTTGTCTGGGTTCGGGAACAAATGCCCTCCACCTCATAAAGTACATCTGTATCCATATTCTCCAGAATCTTGAAAGCTAGAGCCAGGGCTCATTTCTAGAAATGAGGAAACGGAGACTTCAGCTTGCCCTACCTAGATGACAACTGGGTTTTTTTCCTTGCTTCTCAGCCACTGAATTCATCTTGGGAAAACACTTCCTCTTGGAGCTTTGAGGCCTCCGCTTAGAAGTCCCTTGCCTCCCCAGCTCTAGGGAAGGGCCCTCCTATCATGTCACTGATGTTAAGTCGTTCATACTTGCCGTTGGGCCATGAGGGCAGCGCCACCCGATCCATCGCGGCTCATCCCTGCGTCCTGCTCAGGGCTTCACACCCAGCAAGGACATAATGAGCATGCGCAGAAGGAAGGAAAGAAGAAAAAAAGGAATGAATCACCACAAGTGGGAGGTATTCTGGTGCCCATTCTAGGGCTGGGAGAAAGGACAGAGCAAGGCGACCAGTGCGGGTGTTCTAGCCATGAGTTAAGCAGGCAATCCACCGTGTGCGTGGTCCATTGGACTGGGGAGCAAAGGGGTAAGCCCCTCCCCCTTCCCTCTGCAGGGAGAATATGGCGGGACTGGCCCAGTGAATCATGGGAGATGGGGTGGGCAGGGCAGGAGAGGGTGGGGAGGATGTAGCTCTGGGGTACTGAGGCTCCTTCAGGGGAGACAGGAGACCCAGCGGGGAGACAGAGCGCTGGCGGGAGAGTAAGACCTGGTTGGAGTCCTAGCTTTGCTTAACCGCTTGGTAGATTTTGGCCACGTGGCCTCCATAGTTAGGCCTGTGAACTGAGAAAGTCTGATGACGTGGCCTCTGGACCTGCTGTCCTCTTGTTGTGGGCTGGGAGCCCTGGGGCCTCAAGAGACATCGGTGGCCAGAGGAAGTGAGTGCGATGGCGGGGGACAACAGGAGCGGGGTTTGTGACACCCCTGCTGCTGCGGTGGGAGGGGCAGTCGCCATCAGGAGCCTTTGATCCCCAGGAAGAGCGCCCCCTCCCCTCCACTGCCCTCAGCCTCTCTGCTATTGCCGCTCCTCAGGTTCAGTTACCAGCTCACCTTTCAAATTGGTCTCCAGCCCGTAACTTTACTGGAGAAAATGATTATGTGACTATTTCAACCTTGCTCCAAACACTGTTTTAATTGGTTCTGGGAAAAGGCGATTTGGGCACCGGAGGGGCTATGTGGGGGCAGGCGAGGACACAGCGGCAGACTGGGGGGTGTCAGGCAGCAAGCCCACCTGCCCCTGCGCCTTGAGTGGCCATAGAAGCTTCTCAGCCACTGCCCAGATCCCCACCCTCTCCCTGATGCTCACCTTGCATCCTGGGTTAGCCTCAGCGGGAAAGAGGCCATGGTGCTAGTGCTAGTGGGGGGCTTCCCAGGCAAGCATGCTGGGGGAGCAGACAGGATCCCTCCCCATTTCCTGCCCAAAGCACCCCTTGAGTCTCCTAGAAAACTGCTTTTCTGCCAACCTTCTTTCTCTGCCTCCAGCTCCAGCCCACCTGGGGATAAACTTTTGCTCCAGTACTAGCCCTGAGGAAGCAGAATTGGAAAGAACACCTGATTCTTCAGAAGCCCTGCAGAGCCTTCTAGTGGGATTTGGGATTATCTGCTCCAGGGATCACTCAGCCAGTTTTCCACCTATTAAATAGTTGAGATTTGACTACCGGCTAATCTTTCTGAGCCTCAATTTCCCCAGCTTGTCAAAGAGACAGTTGGTCCCAGGTGACCCCAAAGGTCCCTCCCAGCTCTGAAGCTTGAAGTTGTGTGCTGTGCTAAGTCGCTTCAGTTATGTCCAACTCTTTGCAACCCCATGGACTGTAGCCCACCAGGCTCCTCTGTCCATGAGATTCTGCAAGCAGAAGTACTGGAATGGGCTGCCATGCCCTTCTCTGGGGGATCTTCCTGATCCAGGGATTGAACTGGCATCTCTTAGATCTACCAGCATTGGCAAGTGGGTTCTTTACCACTAGCGCCATGTGGGAAGCCCTTTCAACTAATTCTGTCTGTGTCATCCTGAGGCTGGACAAGTCCCACCCTAGATTCTCGGTGGCCAATTCCAAGGGGACCTGTGCGCTCCTCTAAGCCTTGCAGAGCCCTGCTTCCCCAGCAGCTGTAGGGTCCCTCCCCATCCCTGGGCTGGAGCTCAGCCAGTTGCTAGGTAAGAGATGGAGCCTGGGGTTGGAGCAGGAGGGCAAGGGCGGGTGTGCCCACAGTTGAAGGGTCTGGAGGAGAGACATGGGAAGGTCCACCATGTTAAGAAGATTATCTACTTATTATTTAGTTTTGACTGTGCTGGGTCTTTTGCTGTGTGCAGGCTTTCTCTGGTTGCATTGAGCAGGGGCCACACTCTAGTTTTGGTGTGAGGCTTCTCATTGTGGTGGCTCCTCTTGTTGTGGAGCACAGGCTCCAGGGCTTGTGGGCTTCAGTAGTTGCGCATGTGGGCTCAGTGGTTATGGCTCACGGGCTCTAGAGCTCTGGCTCAGTAGTTGTGGTGCACGGGCTTTGTTGCCCTGTGGCCTGTGGGATCTTCCCAGACCAGGGATGAAACCCATTCTCCTGCATTGGTAGGCTGATTCTTTATTAGTGAGCCACCAGGGAGGCCTGGCAGGTAAATTCTCAGCCACTGGACCAGCAGGAAAGTCTGAAGGTCTGCCTTTGACTCCATCTCCGTGTGTCTCAAGGAGGAACTTTTACCCATTGCCTTAACAAACAACAGGTTGGCACTTAAAAAAAAACAAACTGCTTCCAAGCTGCCATTTTGGAGACTGTGCTATGGGGAGCTACTCACAGCACGACTGAATGTGCCCCTCTGCACATCACCCCCAAGACGTGGGCACCTGGGATGCAGTGAGGACTGGCCAGGCCATGGTGGACCCCAACACCTGCCAGTCATCAATATGCATTCTCCAGGCACTTGGTGGGCACAGGCGGAGGAACGGTGAGGCAGGTGCAGGGGGTATAGAAACTGTCCATTAAATTCATTCACCAGTTATTAATCACCTACTGGCTATTAGGTGCAGGACCAGTTCCTCCTGGGAGAAGCTGACAAGCTTCCGAGAGACAGGACATCCCTTCCCAGAATAACCTGGAGCTTTGAGACTTCACAGAAAAGATGGTGGGGGGAAAAAAAGCCTCAAGGTCTCAGGAGCCGTCAGTCTCAATATGATGAAACCAGGTGGACTTCCTGCAGGAAGTGTGTCTGGGCCTGGTTTGGCCATGGGGAGGTTGGTGGGCTTTCTGAGGGACCTCCCAGCTGAGACGCACTGGGAGAAGGGGCAGGGAGAGAAAGAAGGTAAGCATCATGTTCATGTTCGCATCTTGGGCCTCACAACTCCCTACCCCAGGGGAGGGGATGAATTTTATGGTCTCCATTTTACAAATTAGGGTCCTGAGCTGAAAAACAGGTTCAAACATTTCCAGGGTCATGCAAAGCTATGAGGGACAGGAAGCAAGGTCTGCCTGTGCCCCTCAACCTGTCTTTCTGGGGTCCCCTGGGCTGGCCTCACAAGAGCATCAGCAGGCAGAAGCCCAGCGCTCTGTTGGAAATCAGGAACCTGGCTCCCGGGAGCTTCTGGGATCTAGGAGGCTGAAGGAATGAGATCTGAGACAAACAGGTCCCCACCCTCCTGCTCAGGAATGGAGTTTCAAAGGCGCAGATCACAGGGGAAAATTATATTGTCAAAGAGGAAAACCGGCGCTGCCATCCCTCCTTCACTCATTAATTTCTGGGGAAGTATGAGCTGTCAGCAAGCAGCGGCCTCCAATTCAAATTACAGAATTTGAATTCTTAATTTCTCCTAATCCATCAGTGAGCTGCCTTCCCGGGCTAATATTAGCAGCGCTAGCGAGGCTTGTCGTGGAGTCATTGATGTCTCCCCTCCTCTGAAGAAATCCCTAATCGATAGGGCTGGCCGTGGGGTGGGCCCTTCAGAGGCAGGCACCCCTCCTCCCCACTCCCTAGCTGTGTCCAGTCCCAGAACGAGAGTGCGGAGTTTAGGGAGGACCCTGGAGAGCAGAGGAGAGGTAGAGAAGATGGAAAAGACTTGGCACAAGGGAGGGAGGGTGAGATGGGAGGAAAGACAAAATTAGTGAGACTCAGAGACGTAGGGGCAGAGAGTGATGGAGAGACCAAGCCAGAGGCCCCAAGAGATGGATGGAGACTGAGGTGGAGAGGAGGGAGGGAGCCCTCTGGAACCCAGGGCCGAAGCACACACTTTGACTTTCCTCTGGGAGAAAACACAGCAAATCCAATGCAAAGCCCCATAAGATTCTCACGGCGCCACGGGGAGCATTATGTCCCAAGGAAAACGGGGGCCCCAGAACGCTAAGCCCACTTGTCCAAGGAGTGTTGTGAGACACAGATGTGAACAATAATGTGCCGGTCCCCTTCTTTCTCTCTCTGCCTCTCCTCCCTGTGCATCTCAGCTGTGTGGCCCTTCAGAAAGACCACCTACCTCCCCACGGCCAGACCGGTTCAGACCCCCTTCCCGCCAGAAGTCCACCTGGCTTTGTCCTCTTGAGACAGATGGCTCCTGAATGCTTGAGGCCTTATTTCTTCACCATCTTTTCTGTGAAGTCTCAAGGTTCCACTTTGCCCAGAGGAGTTCTGGAGTCAGATGCTTTGAATCAAATCACAGTGTGAAGGCCTCCTCTGCCAGGAAGCCCTCTTGGTTTCTGTCCAGCAGCATCATCTCTTTCCAGATCCCCTGGAGAAGGGAAAGGCTACCCACTGCAGTATTCTGGCCTGGAGAATTCCATGGACTGTATATAGTCCATGGGGTCACAAAGAGTCACACACATGACGGACTTTCACCATCACTTTACCTTTGGGTAATAGCGCCCTCCCCTGGTCAGCTACCTGGGTACTGGAGACACTCTACCACTACTCTGGACACGTGGGGAAAGCATGGGAGATGACCACCATTTGTACATTTCTTCTTTTAAAAAAAAATATTTTTTATTTATTTGTTTGTTTTCTTTTTGGCTGCACTGGGTCTTTGTTGCTGTGCTGGCTTTCTCTAGTTGTAGCAAATAGGGGCTCCTCTCTAGTTGTGATGCATGGGCTTCTCATTACAGTGGCTTCTCTTGTGGAGTATGGGCTCTATAGCTCAGGCTCAGTCGTGGTGGGCCACAGGCTTAGTTGCTCCGAGGCATGTGGAATCTTCAGGGATTGAACCTGTGTTCCCTGCATTGGCAGGCGGATTCCATACCACTGAGCCACCAGGGAAGTCCCATCTGTGCATCTCTGATTTATCTCTTCAACAAGGCCAGGAGGTAAGTCCTATTATTACCCTTGTTGCTGGTGAAGAAGCAAGCACATTTATGCCATTTGCCCAGGGTCATGGGGCAGTGAAGTCGCTGTGTCAGGATTTGAATGCAACCAGGCTGACTCCAAAGCAAAGTGGTTAATACCATGTGACAGGATGTTGGGCGAAAATCTCAAGGAATTGTACCTGGTGTGGTCCCTGTCCTTGCTGAACTACGGAAGGGTGAAGGACACGCCAGGCTGGCCTTGTGATGTCCTCACAAGACCCTGGTTCCATCAGCCAATCCTTTTATTAACATCCAGACAGCCTCGTACCTTCCGCCCCCTCATCCAGCTCACACTGCTGCCTTCTGCCTTCCTGTCTCCCCGAATCTGATCCTTCATCCAGGAGGCCTGATTCACGTCAGCCCCTCAGCCAGTCACCTTCCTGTAGCCCCTGTCCCTGATCCTGGTGGCCTGTCCCTCCCTGACCTGTCCTTGTTCTTTCTGTGAATGTCCTGCCTGTTCAGCAAGTTGTGAGCCTGCCTGTGTACCCTCTGATGTCCTAGGGCCCAGCCTTGCCGGCTTGAGGACTCAGTAAATATTTGTGGACTTATCAACTGATTGATTGGTGCGGTCAGACAGGAGGCCTGGGACAAAGATGCCTGAGAACTAAGAAGTGTCCCTCTCACCCTGGGCCCAGTGTCAGGGAGCTGGAGACACACAGGTGGAGACTCCAGGGCCCAGCAGGTATGAATGGCCTCATGTGGACAGTGAAGCTCTCTGCTGGCCCTCAGGGGACCTTGTCTCCCCAGGTTGGAGGATTTGGGGATGCGACAGGGGAAGGGAGAAGAGGGGCCCCTCACCTTGGGAAGTGAAACTTACAGGCATCCCTTGAAGCTCCCTGCTCTCTCCAGGAGGTTCTGCCCAGGATGGGAGGCAGACTCCAGACTCTTCCTCGGGTCATTGTCTCCACCCCTTTCTTAGCTCTTGCTACTCCTCCTCTCCTATCCAAGAGGCTGAACCTGAATTGAACTATTTTGAGCCAAACCTCTGAATTATAGATGGTCTGGCCAGTAAGCCCGCCACTCCAGATCAGTGGCAAGGGGAGCTGGGAGGAGGCGGTCACTGCCTTCCCTCCTAGTGCGAGTGAGTCTGTGCAGGTGCCAAGTGGAATTCCAAGGGCTGGCATGCCCTGGTGGGTATAGATTTGGTAACTAAGGAGTTGTGGGTGTGCATGAACAATTATGGATAGGAGTTGTGGGTTCTCAGACATTTTCCCACTCTCTGAAGTTCCAAGATGGTGGACCCCTGGGCTCTGAACCTTGTGGACCCCAAAACTTGTATCTCGCCAACAACCAGGATGGATGGAGGCCCAGCTTCACGTGGGATGATGACACAAGTCATCCTGCCCTCATCCCGCCCCTGCCTTGGGGTCCTCAGGAGTCAGGTGGACAGAAAAGAGATGACGCTATCAGGGCCGGATCCATGAGGGTGAAGGAGTGGCCATCGACTGCCTGAGGACAGCAGCAGAAGGAGCATCAGGACCGCCTCTGGGTTCCAGCACCGCACACACTGGAACTCAGTTATATGTCACACACTTGTGTTGTTGCTGCTGTCCAGTCACTCAGTCACGTCCGACTCTTTTCGACCCCATGAACTCCCTGTCCTTCAGTATCCCCTGTGGTTTGCTCAAGTTCATGCCCATTGAGTCGGTGATGCCAGTTCAACACTTCTGTACTCTACTCCTATTATCCCCATTTTACTGATGTCGAAACTGAGGGTCAGAAAAGACTGTTCCTTGCTCAAGACTGCACACATAGAAATAGCAGAATCAAGATATAGACAGCTAAGAAAATAATAAGGCAAGTTACAGCCGAGGAGAAAATATTTACAATACATATATCTGACAAAGGTACAAAAAAATACATGTACATGTGACAATACATGTATAGCCAACGAACGTTCATGACTCAGTAACAAGAATACAATCTAATTTTTTTTCCTTTTTGATCACACCAAGTAGCTTGCAGGATCTTAGTTCCCCGACCAGGGATGGAACCCGGGCTGCATGAGTGAAACCACCAAGTCCTGACCACTGAACTGCCGGGGAATTCCCCACAAACAATCTAATTTTTAAATGGCCCAAAGAACATACAGAATGGCCAATATGCATGAAAGAGATATTTGACATCACTCATTATCATGGAAATGCAAATTAAAACCACAACAACTACCACCACACATCCATCAGAAGACTAACCATGCTAAGTGTTGATGAGGTTGTAGAACAACTGGAACTCTCATAGGCCAAGAATAGAAATGTTCGATGGTACAACTACTCTAGAAAAGGTGATCTGTTTCTTTCAAAGTCAAACATACAATTACCATAGGACCCAGTCATTCCACACCCCCAAGAAACATCTTCACATGCAGACTTGCCCACCCATGTTTGCAGCAGCTTAATTCACAGCAGTCCAAACCTGGAAACAACGCAAATGTCCATCAACAGGTGGCCAAACTGTCATACATTCCAACAGTGGGATCATACGCAGCAATAAAAAGGTATAAACTACTGGCAAAACAACAACGTGGATGAATCTCATAAACATCATGAAAAGTGAAAAGCAGCCAGATGCCAAGAGTACATATTACATAATTCCATTTATATGAAACTCTAGAAAAGGCAAATCTAATCTATAATGACAGAAAGCAGATCAGTAGTTGCCTGGGGCTGGGGGGAGAGTGGGGATCGACTGGGAAGGAGCACGAGGGAGCTTTTGGGGATGATGAAAGTGTTCTATATCCTGATGGTAGTGGTGCACATAAATTTGTCAGAACATCTGATTGAACACTTCAAATGTGTACATTTTATCGTATGTAAATGATGCTTCAATAAAGTTGAAAAAAGAAACCCAGGTAAGCTGAACTAAAATCCACACCTGTAACTATTATACCTTGTGTCTCTCGAGGTCATCGTGGTTCAGTAGCAGGCCGCCTGGGCTTCCCAGGTGGCACTAGCGGTAAAGAACCCACCTGCCAATGCAGGAGATGCAAGAGACGCGGGTTCCATCCCTGGGTTGGGAAGATCCCCTGGAGGAGAAAATGGCAACCCACTCCCGTATTCTTGCCTGGAGAATCCCATGGACAGAGGAGCCTGGCAGGCTATAGTCCATGGGGTTGCAAAGAATCGGACACAACTGAAGTGACTTAGCATGCAGCATGCAGTGGTCACCTCAGGCCCCTTTGAGCAAGAGAAGGGCCCTGTTTCTACAATTGATTACCTGCCCCCACAAAAAGGAAGCATCCAGCTTTCATTGGCCTTACTGTCCCTCCCCCTCCCACCACCACCCCAGATGCCTTATGGCTTTCTCTGTAACCTTGGGAACTGACCACCTGGGAGTCTCTAGTTTCCCCTGGGGCCCCTCCTTGACCCATCCCAAAGGAAGCATCTCTGTAGCTTCCTAAAGTAGCATCCTGATGGGTGGACTGGAAACCCTCAGGGAGACAAAGTTTTTTTCCTTCCATACCAAGAGGTCCAGTCCACCCCTGTATATTCCCTCTCCCGTCCACCACCCAGGGACTGGTAATGAGCCTTCAGTGTAGTGGGAGGGGGCATGGGCATTCTGCTCTGGGGAAGGTACCAGGCTTACCCACTCAGCAACCCCCAAGGAAGGCCAGTCTACTGGTGCTCAGAGCCCTCAGACTTGCTTGCTATGGTCATCAATCATTTATTGAATGCCTATTAAGTACTAGGCTTTGAATTAAGCCCTGTGCCTGCATTTTCCCTGTTAATCCTCTGGATAAGCCTCAGAGGCTGGAGCTACTGTTGCCCTCATTTTACAGATGGGGAGGCTGAGACATCGAGAAGGTCAGTGAGACCACACAGCTAGCAGGTGGAAAGGAGGCTGACAATGGCCAATACTGTTAATTTCCCAGCAATACCTGTACCAGCCCCATCTGAATCCCTCGGGGGGCAGTTTAAAAATACAGATTCCAGGGCTTTCCTGGTGGCTCAGTGGTGAAGTCCGCCTGCCAGTTCAGAAGACACGGATTTGATCCCTGATCTGGGAAGATCCCACCTGCCACGGAGCAACTAAGCCAATGCCACAACCATTGGGCCTGTGTTCTAGAGCCCGTGAGCCGTAACTACTGAGCCCATGTGCCACAACTCCTGAAGCCCGAGTGCCCTAAAGCCAGAGCTCCACAGCAAGAGAAGCTGCGACAATGAGAAGCCCGCACACCTCAACTAGAGTAGCCCCTGCTCACTGCAACTAGAGAAAAGTCTGCACAGCAATGAAGACCCAGCCAGTCAAATATAAATAAATAAGATTAGTTTAAAAATACAAATCCCAGGATCCAGTGGCTAAGACTCCGTGCTCCCAATGCAGAGGGCCCAGGTTTGATCCTGGTCAGGGAACTACAGTCCACAATCTGTAGCTAAGAGTTCACATGAAGATCACTAAAGATCCCGCTTGTCATAACTAAGACCCGGCCCAGCCAAATAAGCAAAATTTAAAAAAAACAAAACAGATTCCTGGGCCAGTCAGTCCTTTGCTGTGTCCTTATTTCCTCTAGATTCTCAGGGGTTTACGCAGGGAGAGAATCTGCTCTGCCTGCCACAGCGGGCTCCAGACTGATCCATTCCCACCCCTACCCCATCCCCACCCCCAGGTACCAGGTGCCAAGTCACACGTGGCTGGGCGCATTGCCATTTCATCTGACTGAAGAGGGAGGCAGGGCCGAACCTGGTCAGGACTGGCTGGGGTCGAGGGCCGGCAGAGAAAGGAGATCTACAAATAGCAGCAAATTGCTCATTGATTTCTGTCCTGTTGGGGGGAGCCCTGGGACCAGCATGAACGGGATTGGGTTTTAACTAGAGAAGTGGAAAGGGCAGCTCGGCCGAAGGCAGGCTGGTAAAGCCAGGAGGCAGGCCCCCGAGCCTCAGAGGTGCCAGGGCCTTGACTGTGTGCCTGGGAGAGTCACACTCCCACTTCTGTCTGCCCCTGGGGATGAGGTTTCCTGGAAGACAGGCCCCAGAATCTAACTGGTGTGACCTGCCACAGGGAAAAGAGGAAAAAGACACAAGAAATAAACATTGCACAGCCAAAAGTGCCTGCTTTTCCAAGATGACCCATATTTCAAACATCTGGCCCCATCAGGCCCTGAAGCACACTTGACCAATCACACCAATGCTCTGATTTGGGGATTAGGAAGTAGTGTTCAGGGACTTTCCTAGAGGCCTAGTGATTAGGATTCCGAGCTTTCACTGCCGTTGCTGGGGTTCTATCCTTGGTTGGGCCGCAGGCTGCATGCCGCGGCCAGAAGAAAGAAAATAACGTTCATGCCGTGAAAGAGTGTTCAAGACATCCCCTACCCACTTCCTTCAGTTTCGCCTGCACGCTAGGCTTCTTAGAACTGGTTCCATGTTCCCCCTCAGGGCTTCCCAGCTTTCCCTCTTTGTCTGCAAGGCTGTTTCCTCTTCCTGGAGGGTCTTTTCCATCAACTCTCCAGAAATCCATGTCTTATGCAGTCCTGAAGACCCAGACTCAACTAACTCTTGCCTCCAGCTGATACCTCCTGGCTGTTGGCAGCCTCCTTCTTTTCTTGACCTCCTATGGTCAGACCCACACAGGACCCACGCTTCACTCCTGCCATCTCCCTTGAGTGTGTGTGAATGTGAAATGTTCACACGCAGAGGTCCATAGAAGGCTGAACTCCTGTGCTTTCTTCGTCAAGAGTGTGGAAAAGCAGGGACCTGGCCGTCAGGAGCCAACATCTTTTTTTTTTTTGACTATGCTGAGGGGTTTGTGGGATCTCAGTTCACCGACCAGGGGTCAATCGAACCCGGGCCCTCAGCAGTGAAAGCGCAAAGTCCTAACTGCTGGACCACCGGGGAATTACCAGGGGCCATGTTTTAACCATCTCTGTCATCCTCACCCCCACAGCAGACAGTACAGCAGATGTTTGCTCCGTGGTCAGTCTTAGGCCTCAGAGAGTCATGGAGCTAGAAGGCACCACAGCAGCAGGGCTTCCCTGCTGGCTCCCTTCCCTGCTAGCAGTAAAGACCCCACCTGTCAATGCAGGAGATGCAGGTTCGATCCCTGGGTCAGGAAGATCCCCTGGAGAAGGAAATAGCAACCCAGTCCAGTATTCTTGTTTGGAAAATTCCACAAACAGAGAAGCCTGGCAGGCTACAGTCCATGGAGTCACAAGAGTCAGACATGACTTAGCGACTAAACTTGCTCAGAAAGTTCTAGTGATGGAAGCAGTCCTGGCATCACCCTAGGAGTTTCTATCCCACCGTCTGGGGGTGACAGGTATCTTGACTCCTGTTCGGTCTTCCTTTTCCTCCAGTTCCAATTCCTTCAGCTCAGAAGACCCCCATGTTTTCCCTGATTTGCCCTCTGTTCCGAGCCAGCAGACCCTGGGCAGCTTTCCACCCCTGAGAGCCCACCCTCCTTTTAAGCGAAGTCCCGATCCCCTCCATCCCCACCCCTCCAACCACCTGGGCAGACAGTGACTCTCCTTGGGTCCCCAAGATGGGGCTAGAGAGTAGAAAAAGGGTCCAGAATACAGGAGACTTTACCAGGCTCAGCCTTGGGGCCGTGCCCAGGAAGGGAAGGGAGGAGCCCGGACATCACCCCTCAGGGCGCCTGGGGCAGCAAAGTTCCTTGAGGGAGGAACTGAGCCTCCTCATTGGAATGATGGGGGAAGTGAAGGACATGGACTTCCCTGGTGGTTCAGTGGTTAAGAACCCTGCCTGCCAATGTAGGGGACACGGGTTCGATCACTGGTCCGGACAGATCCCACATACCGAGGAGCACCTGAGCCCATGCACCACGACTGCTGAGCACTCGCTCTACAGTCCCGTACTCTGCAACAAGAGAAGCCGCTGCGATGAGTAGCCTGTGTATCACGACTAGAGAGTAGTCCCTGCTTGCCACAACTAGAGGAAGACGGCGGGCGGCAACGAAGACCCAAACAGCCATAGATAAATTTTAAAAAATTTTAAATAAAGAGAGAAACTGAAGGATGTGACTTCACCGTGGATACAATAGCCTATCAGAATCAAATCCAGGATCTGGTTTCCCATCTGGGATATGGATTCTCCTGGGCCCCGCTACCAAGGATGGCAATAGGCAGGGGTTGCAGTTGGCTCACGCAGGCCCTGGATGGGCCCTGCAGAGGATGAAGATGGACAGACAGCCGCCTAACCCTGAGGCCAGGGCTGGACCAGAGCTTCCAGGGACAGAGTGATTTCCTGTCACTTGGCCCCAGAGCAGCTGCTCCCTCAATTAATTAATGGCCCCCATTCTGAGGAATTGATGAAGGGGGATCACACACAGTGGCCTGTTGGAGTCTCCACGGAGCCTTTCATTAAGTAAGGGCAGCAGGACAGACGGCAGGGGCTGGGCAGCACACATGCCACATGCTGACAACTGTGCCCGCTGCCCCCTCTCATCTTCCTTCCTGTCCTCGCCGTTTCTTAGCTCCTTGCTTCCTCCTCCCCTTGCCCAGGTCAGCGCCCATCCCCTGCCCTTACAGGCCCCCTCTGCATCTATCCTCCACCCCTTCTCAGAGCCTCCCCTGACTCGTTCTCCTTGAAGTCTGGGTCTAGGAGGAAGTGGGCACAGAAGGTGCCCCCTTCCACCTACAGGTCACATCAAGGGTGGCAATCTTTTTTTCTGAGTATTTGTTTATTTATTGTTTATTTTTACTTGGCTGTTTTGAGTTTGTTTCAGCACGGGGGATCTCCGATTTTCATTCTGGCAGTCATGATTTTTAGTTGTTGTATGTGGAATCTAGCTCCCTGACTAGGGATCTGTCATGGGGGTGTATGTTCCTCGGTTCTTTGTCTCATCACAACAAAGATTTGGAGTGACGGACATTAAACCTGGGGCCCTAGGCAAATCAGTGTTACAGCTCCATTTTATTTGAAGGAGGGAATCTCAAGACTCAAGAGAAGAGAGTGGAGGAGTGTGAGGGAGGGGTGGGGAGGAGAGAGAGAGAGAGAGCGCACGCACGGGGGAGAGAGAAAGAGAAAGAGAGAGAGAGAGAGTCGACACGGGAGAGAGAGTCCGAGAGAAAGTGCTTTGGCTCCTCCTTTTATATGTTTTTCTTCCACCTGGGACCACCAGCCAGGAGTGCTGTTTGTTCTGCCAGTTTTCACTCTGGAAGACCTTCCTTTGACCTTCCTTGTCTTGGGACTATTCTTACCTAACAGATTGAACCAGCCCAGCATTGGGAGGGCAGAGCCATGACACTGACCACCAGGAGGTCCCCAGGAAGATGGACTTTTCACATGACCTGCCATAGATGGTCACTTCTGGCAACTAACATCCTAACTTGGGAGTTAGGAGGGTGATGGAGGTGTCCAGCAAGCAGCAGCCAGACTTCTCTGAGGACAGCTCAGGACAGTGAGAAAAGCCCTTCCCAGTCACGCTCTGCAGTGCTGGCTTAGACGAGTTGTTGGGCTGGTCAGATGGAGAGGAACAGGACAAGAGACCCAAAGGCGCCACTGCAGGCTGACTGGATGGGTCCCAGGAGCTGGTGGAAGTTCAGATTAGTGCTGGTCAGGGTTATGGCAGTCTAACTGTGACCAGCAGACATCTGAAGAGCTGCAAAAGCAGAGTCCAGCAGAAAGCAAGCAACAGCAAGTAGTCAGTGATGGGAGTGGGGACCTTGTTAGGTAGCATCTTACATGGTCAGTGAAGAGGGGTCAACCTAGGTGGTTAGTTTGAGAGATCTGTACAGAGGGTCATTCCTGGATGTTGAGGTAAACACGTTGGTGATGTGCAGCCAGTGATAAAAGAGTGTATTAGCCTGCTTATTTAACTTATATGCAGAATACCTCATGCAAAATGCCGGGCTGGATGAAGCACAAGCTGGAATCAAGGTTGTTGGGAGAAATATCAATAACCTCAGATATGCAGATGATACCACCCTTATGGCAGAAAGCAAAGAGGAACTAAAGAGCCTCTTGATGAAGGTGAAAGAGGAGAGTGAAAAAGCTGGCTTAAAACTCAACATTCAGAAAACTAAGATCATGGCATCTGGTCCCATTACTTCATGCAAATAGATGGGGAGAAAATGAAAACAGTGATAAACTATTTTCTTGGGCTCCAAAATCACTGCAGATGGTGACTGTAGCCATGAAATCAAAAGACGCTTGCTCCTTGGAAGAAAAGCTATGACAAACCTAGATAGCTTATTAAAATGCAGAGACATTACTTTGCCTACTAAGGTCTGAATAGTCGAAGCTATAGTTTTTCCAGTAGTCATATACGGATGTGAGAGCTGGACAATAAAAATGGCTGAGCTCGGAAGAACTGATGCCTTCAAACTGTGGTGCTGGAGAAGACTCTTGAGAATCCCTTGCACTGCAAGGAGATCAAACCAATCAATCCTAATGGAAATCAACTCTGAATATTCATTGGAAGTACTGATGCTAAAGCTGAAGCTCCAATACTTTGGCCACCTGATGCAAAGAGGAAAAGACCCTGATGCGGGGAAAGATTGAAGGCAGGAGGAGAAGGGGATGACAGAGGATGAGATGGTTGGATGGCATCACCGACTCAATGGACATGAGTTTGAGCAAGCTCTGGGAGATGGTGAAGGACAGGGAAGTCTAGGGCACTGCAGTCCATGGGATCGCAAAAAGTCGGACATGACTGAGCAATTGAACAGCAAAGCACATTGATGTCAGGCCAGTAGGAGTGGCAGATATTGGACAGTTCATTGGGTCATCAGTGTTGGGAGCCTGGGCTGGGTTGACAGGTCGTCAGTACTGCTGGGTCAGTATGGTCACTTGATTAATCAGTGTTAAGAGGTAGACGTTGGGATTTCCTTGGTGGTCCAGTGGTTAAGAATCTGCCTGCCAGTGCAGGGGACACAAGTTCGATCCCTGGTCCGGGAAGATCTCATATACCTCAGAGCAACTAAGCCTAGGTGTCACAACTACTGAGCCCATGCACCGCAATGAGAAACCACTGTGATGAGAAGCCTGCACACCACACCAGAAAAAGCCCGAACTCAGCAATGAAGACCTAGTGCAGCTAAAACTAAAATACGTTAAATTTAAAAATAAAGAGTAGATGTTGAAAAGTCAATATGTGAAGTGCAAGTGAAAGTAAAGTTACTCAGTAGTGTTCGACTCTGCGACCCCATGGACTGTAGCCTACCAGGTTCCTCCGTCCATGGGATTTTCCAGGCCAGAATACTGGAGTGGGTTGCCATTTCCTTCTCCAGGAGATCTTCCCAACCCAGGGATTGAACCCTGGTCTCCTGCTTTGTACGCAGACGCTTTACAGTCTGAGCCACCAGGACAAAGCGGTCAGTTTCCAGTCTGAGGGCATGGCAGGCTCTGTGTGACTTTGCATGGTAACTGATAAAGCAGCTGAAGCTCAGCTCCTGGTTCCCTGCCCCAGGGTCTCCTCCAGCCCCAGACTACACTCCTGGCTTAGTCATAGCAAAGCTGTCCTGGGGCTGAGGTGGGGAGCTTAGTCTCTTGGGATTGTGGCCAACCTAGAAGCAATGCCTGGGGCATGGGGGATGGAGCAGGTTGGGAGCTGGAGTGCTTAGGGATGCAGCAAAGCTCCACAGGGGCTGTGGGCCTCAAGGCCAGGATGCTCATTGATGATTCGATTCCCATTATTGATGCTGGGAGAAGTTTCAAAAGATGGAATCGGGGGAGAGGATGGGGTTCTCATGGAGAAAGCGATGGCATAGCCTGGCCACTCAGAATACAAATGAGACCATCTGCTCACCTGGCCCTTCACAGCTGCCCCTTACAGTGCTGAGGGGAGAGGGGAGGACATGCTTCTGGGCATGCAATGAGCTGCAGATGTGGGTGTTGGGGGACCCCCGGTAGGCAGTGAGATGCCATTCTTGAATGGAGCACCCCAGCTTTGGAAAAGCCACAGATTTGCAGGCAGACGTGAAGGGAACACCAAGTTCGCATGGGGCGGTCACAAGGAGATGGATTTTGGCTTCCATTGGGGACAATTTGTCCAGAAAACCAGGCTGTCTCCATAAAAGAAAGCTTCCCTACTTCCAGAGGCACTGAATGCCATGGACTGGAGGTGTCCAAGTAGAATTTGGAAGACCCTCCTCGCAAAAAAGATGGTCTCTGAGGCACCCTCCTCCCACCAGCCCTGCCCCTATATGGTCATCAGGGTCCCCTGAGTGATGTGAATGGTGGGAAATAACCATAACCAGCCAGGGGCATTTGGATGGTTCCCATGAATAGCAAGGCGTGGTGGCTCTGTTGACCATCCTGGATAAGGGGCCAGGCTGAAGGAAGAGTGACAGCTTGGGAGAGCTGCTCCCATGGGGAGCAGGTACCTGCAAGGAAAAACCAGTCGGCCCTTGGGCAGAAGCCAGGAAAGGACAGGATAACTCACTGCTGGGAGGTGGGGCTGGGGGTGGGGTTCAGGATGGAGCCAAAGCTAGAGCTGCTGCGACCCTCAGATCACAGGGGCAGAGGCTGGGGGCGGGGAGGAATCTGATGGGGGAAGCGCGATCTCTGCCTTAGGTGAAGGTTGGTTTAACGGGGAAGACTCAGTTCCTGCCCTGGGAGCCCGATTTGATAAGAGAGATATAGTCTCTGCCTTGCGGAGCCCTCAAGTCTAAAGGGGGAGACAGTGCCTACCCCCAGAGTATCCATCCCTGGGGCAGAAAACAAGAGGAAAGTTGTCCTGATTGGAGCAGATAGGCAGTGCCCCAAACCTGAGAGCGGAGGCAGGAAGGTGGAGGCCAGCACGGCCCCAGGTCTGCAGCTGAGAGGGCTCAGGCTGAGGACCAGGCATGCTGACTTCTAGTCTCCGCCTTTCCAGTGCTGGCCTAAATTCAGCACTGCTGGCTGTGCCACTCCCCACCCCATCCTCTGCTCACAGCTCTGTCCCTGGTGAATTATTGAAGATGCTCAAACCGGCAGGCCAGGGCTGCCACTCCCTGGCCAAGAGGTGGCATTCTCCAGGTGTGCCTCCTTTACGGAGCACACGTGTGCACGCTACGCCTGCTTGGGGTCCATGCCCTCTTCCCAGGGAGGCCCGTAGGTCTCCCTCATCCCCTGTCGCCTGAGCATCCCAGCCACAGGAAATCTCCAGGGGGATAGGCTTAAATGGGGAGACACGCCCTCTGCATCAGACTCAAATCCTCAACAGCTGCGGTGACAACTTGCTCTGGGACTCTGGGCAAGTCCCTTTCCCTCTGTCCCTCTGGATGATGGGTGGATTGGACCCAAAGGCCCCCTGGGTCCCAGTAAGTGCTGACCCTCTCTGAGCAGAAGGAATGATACAGAGCAGTATCTTGAGGCTCTGCCACTAAGCGACATGTGACCTTAGGCATCAATTTTACCTCCTGGAGCCTCAGTTTTCTGTAAAATGGGCACAAGAGGATAAAAGGACACAAGAGCTAAACTGCCTTCTGGGGTTGTTATGAAGACCAAGGAGATAAAGCCAGTAAAGTGCCTGGCACGCAGGAAGTGCTTGGGAAACATGACTCGTGACTCCTGCTTTTTGTCTGTCTGTTTATTTTAATACTTATTTTTATTTATGTATGTATTTGACTGCATCAGGTTTTAGTTGCAGCAAGTGGGATCTAGTTCCCAGACCAGAGATCAAACCCTGGGCACCCTGCATTGGGAGCTCGGACTCTTAGCTGCTGGACCACCAGGGAAGTCCTCAGGACTCTTGTTATTGTTGCTATTATTTCCTGCCCAGGGGCAGCAAGGTCTCTGACCTCTTCTCTGGATCCATTCCCCCTTCTCCAGGCAGCTCTGCCACTGCTGGGCCTTCTGCCCAATCCTTGCCCCATGTGATCAGCTCCCATAGAGCCCACCATTCCGTTCTCACAAGTGCCACCTGCCCACAGGCCCCCCCTTCCCGGGGACAAGGCTGCATAGCCCCCTCTCTCTATACCCGCTACCACTCAGAGGGTCCGGTCCCCCTCCCAGTCCCCTTCTCCTGCAATTATGTAGAGCAAACAAGAGCAGCTGATGGGAAAGGAGCTGCTATTAGCTTAACCTTTCGGGACTGGAGCTGCTGGGAGGAGATGGGGAGGCCCATGGGAGGGGGCTTTTGAAGCAGGTGGGGCTGGGGAAGGGAAGGCAGGCAAAGGCGGGGGCACTAGCTCTGAGCTCCTAAAGGGTAGGATGCAGGCCCTGAAAAAGTTAAAAAAAAAAGGCGGGGCGCTACAGAGAAGGAAAGGAAGATGTAGAAGTGGAATTAAGGAGATGAACGAAGAAATAGTAGAAGAGGAGGGAAGCAGAGGAAAGGCGAGGAGACAAAGCCCAGCCCAGAGAGCTGTGGCGATGGTCCCTGCAGGCTCACCACAGTCCCAGGGTCTCAGAGGCTGCAGACAGGGTTACTCCATCTGACACCACGGAGAATTGTAGAATGAGGATTGTTGGAGCTGCCAGAAACCTCAGACACAGCACAGTCCCACTCTCCCATTTTACAGATAGAGAAACTGAGGCTCAGAGAGGGCTTCTGCACTTCCCAAAGTCACAGTGAATGTTCAGCAAAACCAGGTGAGCATTCAGGCCCCTGACTCATGACCCTGAGCTCCTCCCTTCACATCACCTCCCATCTGTCCATCCTTCCAAGCGGGCAAGGCCTACTTCACAGCCTGAAAGGGCTTAAATAGGGTGAGTGTGACCCACAGAAATGAGGAAACAAAACATAGAGAAGACAGAGTCCCATAGAGAGACAAAGTTCCCACTGGGAAAGACACGCAATGGCCTCTTCTCAGTATGTTTAATATTATGAAAGTGTGTACAGCATGTCCTTCCACGTGAATCAGGAAGACTTCAAAGAGGAGGTGACTGTGGTCTGGGGCTTGAAGAATGAATTGGAGAATGTTGTGACAATTGCAGTTTGCCCAGCAGGGTTGGCTCAGGTGCAAGTAGAAGCTGGGGTTTCAGAGGAGTTCCTTCCTCCTTTCTCCTCTGGGAAGGAGTCCTGGGAAGCAGAGTGAGGCAGGAGTGCAGGGAGGTGGAGAAGGGGCCTCAGCTAAGTGCAGGCCTCTCCCTCAGAGGTGGGAGAGGTGATGAAGGGGGTTCCTGTGAAATTGGTCTGGAGCTAGGGAGGTGGTCAGGTACCAGAGGGCACTCCTGCCTGTCTTCCCACCCATGTCTCCCCTGCCTCTTCCTGCCCAGTTCCAGTGGCCTAGCTAGGAGGGGGAGGAGCAGTAGGGAGTCAGAGATTTGGGGAGGCTTCAGAGTCTGACACAACTGACGTGACTTAGCAGCAGCAGCAGCAGCTGGGGTGGATGAGAGTTCTGCCTGACCTTGGCTTGACCAGGCCCTGAGGTCGCCCTTGACCTTTCACCCTGAAGCCCACCCAGGGGATCAGGGGAGGGGTTGGAGGGGGCAGGGGGTAGGGAGGCTTGACTCACACTTAGCCCACAGCCTTGGTGGCGGTGGCGAGACAGCAAGGAATATTTTTAGGAGCTCATTAAACAGGGAAGAAAGAAAGGGAAGGGAAGGGAAGGAAGGAAGACGAGGATTATGCATTATTTTTCATCCAAGTGACAGCTCTGAGCATCTCCACTGGAACTGTCATGCAAAAGAAATGGCATGTCTAATATTATTACGGAACGGGAGTGAGCGTGCATGTGTGTGTGTGCGTGTGTAAGCACGTGTGCCTCCGGTGAGCACCTCTGTGGGGCAGGGGGCCAGCAGGTGAGCCTGAGAGTGATGACCACGTGTGTGCAAGCGTCGGGTCGGTGGGGGGGGCGGTGGGCAGTGTGTGGATTCAGGACGTGGCGTGTGTCACTGTGGGAGACAAAGCTGAGGCTGAAACTGTGGGAGAAACTGTGAAACTGTGTGTAATGGGGCGTGCAGACTGTGTACAACTCTGTGTAATTGGCTGTGTGTAACTCTGGGTGCGTGAGACGTCGCCGGAAAGCTTGTACCCCTGAAACAGTGGGGGGTAGGAGTGGGGATCAAGGGGACTCGGTCATCTCAGGTGAGGCTGCACAGATGGGAGGGGGGAGTGGGCGTGACTCAGAGTCAACCCCCCAGAGAGTGATGGGAAATGGGAGGGTGAGGGCAGCCCTGGGACCCCCCCCAGCCCCCCACCCTCTCACTGTCCCCTCTCTGATCCACCTGACTGCCCAACCACACCTGCCCTGTGGGTGTGAGTGCAAAGTTCTCTCTGAGCTTCAACTCTGCTAGGTGCTTCAGAGGGTCTCTTAGAATTTTCACCCCTTCTGGTGAGGCAAGTACTGTTATTACTCCCATTTCATGAGTAAAGTGCTCCCCAGGGTAACTGAGGCTCAGCAGGGTCAAGAAATTTCCCTGAAGTTGCTGGAGCTAGCAGAAAGCAAAGCTGAGATTTGAACTGGCCTCTGCTGAGTCTCCACTTGGCTTCACGGGACTGAAGAGCTGAGCACAGGGAGTCGAGGTTAGAGGGAAGGGGGTCAGCCTGGGGGGCTGTGACTGTGAGCTTGGGGTTCCAGGAGCCTTCCCAGGACTTCCATGGGGCTCTTGGGGGGTCTGTCTCACCATGGGTATTCAGTTTGGGAAGGGGACCCCGGAGAGCTGTTGGGATGCTCTGGAGCGGCTGGTCAGGCGGGGAGTAAGGAGATTCGCTTCCCTCAGTTGCTGAGCAGTGGCGCAGGCCATGCCGACTCGGTAACTAAAGCCAACCTCGTAAGTGGCTAATTGATTTCTGTTCTCTGATTAAATGTGCAGCACTTTACATGGCAGCAGAAGGAGGTCAGTGCTCCCCCCACTTCTCCAGCGCCGCGTGCGGAGAGACAAAGAAATTGATTTTCCAATCGATGCTTTGAGCAATGATTAAATGTTCTCTGCACAGCGGGCCTAATGAGTCCCCGAGGGGCGTGCCGGTCCTTTAATTAGAGACTCCCATAGGGGCCAGGGGTAGGAGCTGCCCTAGAGAGAAGGATCGGGCCAGGGGGGCGGCCTCACCACCCCAGGATAGGTGGGCTGTGCCTCTGGGGGACCATCCTCACCTAAGAGATGCTCTCTAGAGGTCCCTGAACATAGACTCTCTGTGGAGGGGTCCCTGGGTGCTCAGGCCCGTGCCAAGGCCTTCCTGCCTCCGCCTACCCCCAGCATCCTGGTAGCCAGGGTTCTTATTTCAGTCAGTTCAGCTCTTGTGTCCTGGCAGAGACCGGACCGGACAGGAAATGCACACCCCTAAGTGGCTGTGTTTTCATTGCCCAGCCGCCCTATTGGAGGAGCCGGCTAAAGACTTTAGAAATTCAAATGAGGCTCTCGGGGGAGAGCGGGGCTTAAACATTCCCCTGCGCAGGCGGCTTTATTGAAGGAATAAACTATATTTGCAAAGTAAGATATTGAGGCTGTCAGTTTCTCTTAGGGATATAATGAGATCCTGGGAGGGAGAGAGGCCAGCAGGATGGAGCTCCCGAGGGCGGGAGCTGGAGCCAGGAGCTGGGGTGAGCCGCCTGCCGTGGACCAGGCAGAGCCCCTCACCCTCCCCATGTGACTGCTCTTTGGTGAAACTCAGCCCCTCTCCTACCCCATGATCCTCACCTTCCCCGTCAGGGCTCCTGAGAGATGTTAAGGCAAGAAAATAAAATGGCCCTGCTGGCCATGGACAGAGAAGGCAATGGCACCCCACTCCAGTACTCTTGCCTGGAAAATCCCATGGACAGAGGAGCCTGGTGAACTGCAGTCCATGGGGTCCCACAGAGTCGGACACAACTGAGCGACTTCACTTTCACTTTTCACTTTAATGCATTGGAGAAGGAAATGGCAACCCACTCCAGTGTTCTTGCCTGGAGAATCCCAGGGACGGGGAAGCCTGGTGGGCTACCGTCTATGGGGTCGCACAGAGTCGGACATGACTGAAGTGACTTAGCAGCAGCAGCAGCTGGCCATGGAAGCCCCAAGACAGCAGAGCCCCCCAAAGTCCCAGACATGCACACAAACTTATCCACCAGCTCTCCTCCCCTGTGTAGAGCTCTGTCCTCCGAAAGCAGAAGTAGAGGGCAGGAGTCAAGTCTCTGGTAGGGCCAGTCAAAATGGCCATCATCAACAAATCCACAAAGAATAAACGCTGTAGAGGGTGTGGAAAGAAGGGAACCCTCCCATACCATTGTTGGGAAAGTAAATTGGTACAGCCCCTATGGAGAACAGTATGGGGGGGGCGGTCCTTAAAAAGTAAAAATAGAACTGCCATATGGTCCTGCATTCCCATTCCTGGGCATGTATCTGAAGAAAATCATGATCCAAAAGGATACATGCACCCGGTGTTCATTGCAGCACTGTTTACAATAGCCAAGACATGGAAGCAGCCTAATGTCCATCGACAAAAGAATGGATAAAGAAGATGTGGTACGTATATACAATGGAATATTACTCAGCCGTTAAAAAAGAATGAAACAATGCCATTTGCAGCATGCATGCATGGACCTAGAGATTGTCACACTGAGTGAATGAAGTAGGTCAGACAGAGAAAGAGAAATATTGTGTGACATCCTTTAAAGAAATGACACAAATGAACTTACTTGTAAAACAGGAACAGACCTACACTTAGAGAATGAACTTAGTGCTTGTAGGTCGTGAGGGGAAGGATGCGGGCAAGGGACAGAGAGTTTGGGATGGACATATACACTCTGCTACATGTAAAATGGATAACCAGGGCTTCCCTGGTGGTCCAGCGGTTAAGAATCTACCTTGCAATGCAGGGGACACAGATTGGATCCCTGGTCCGGGAAGATCCCACATACCGTGGGCAACTGAGCCCCTGCACCACAACTACTGAGCCTCCTCTCTGGAACTCAAGAGCTGCAACTACTGAGCCATGGGAAGCAACTATGAGAGCCTGTGTGCTTCGCGACAAAAGAAGCCACTGTAAGGAGAAGCCCATACACCACAACTAGAGAGGAGCTTACCAAAACTAGAGAAAGCCCAAGCGCAGCAATGATGATCCAGTGCAGCCATAAATAAAGAAACAAAATGGATAACCAACAAGGACCTACTGTATAGCACATGGAACTCTGCTCAATGTTATGTGGCAGCCTGTATGGGACGGGAGTTTGGGGGAGAATGGATACGTGTGTATGTATGAGTCCCTTTGCTGTTTACCTGAAACTATCACAATTGTGTTCATTAGTTATGAGATGAGTTCAGTTCATTTCAGTCACTCAGTCATGTCCGATTCTTTGCGACCCCATGGACTGCAGCATGCCAGACTTCCTTGTTCATCACCAACTCCCAGAGCTTACTCAAACTCATGTCCATCTCATTGGTAACGCCATCCAACCATCTCATCCTCTGTTGTCCCTCCTGCCTTCAATCTTTCCCAGCATCAGGGTCTTTTCCAATGAGTCAGTTCTTCCCATCAGGTGGCCAAAGTATTGGAGTTTCAGCTTCAGCATCAGTCCTTCCAATGAATATTCAGGATTGATTTCCTTTAGGATTGACTAGGTTTGACCTCCTTGCAGTCCAAGGAATGCTCAAGAGTCTTCCCCAACACCACAGTTCAAAAGCATCAATTCTTCAGCGCTCAGCTTTCTTTATAGTTGAACTCTCACATTCATACATGACTATTGGAAAAATCATAGCTTTGACTACATGGACCTTTGTTGGCAAAGTAATGCCTCTGCTTTTTATATGCTCGCTAGGTTTGTCATAACTTTTCTTCCAAGGAGCAAGCGTCTTTTAATTAGTTATGTCCGACTCTTTGTGACCCCATGGACTGTAGCCTACCAGGCTCCTCTGTCCATGGGATTCTCCAGGTAAGAGTACCGGAATGGGTTGCCATTTCCTTCTCCAGGGGATCTTCCCGACCCAGGGATTGAACCCGGGTCTCCTGCATTCCAGGTAGATGCTTTAACCTCTGAGCCACCAGGGAAGCCCTAATTAGTTATACCCCAATACAAAATAAAAAGTTTAAAAAGAAGACTCTGGTGGGGGCTGGGTCTGAGTCTAGGCTCTGCTATTTGCTAGTTGTTGATCTCAGGAAAGTTACTTAACCTCACTCTACCTCAGCCGTCTCATCTCTAAAATATTAGTACTGCCTCATTGGGTTGTTGGGAAGGTTAAATGAACTGTTACATATAAAGTACTGAGCATGCACCTATATTGTGAATGACACTCAATAATAGTAGCTATTACTAAAGAGGTGGGGGAAGATGGAGAGGAAGGTAGTGACCAGTCAACCCCCTTCCCTCCAGGAGGCCCGACCTTACTCTGATCATCACCATCGCCACCACTGTCACCACCACCTCCACTGCCCCTTCCTTCATCACCATCATCATCGTCTCCACACCATCATCACTGTGACTCAGATAGAGTCAGACACACAGCTTTGAGACTGAAGGGATGATCGAAGGGGTTAGAGAGAGTGGAACTGTATGGAATGAGTCCTGGCAGGCTTCTTGGGGGAGGGAGCCTTGGACAACATGCCACCTGGGCACTATTCTTTGTCTCCTCTTCCCTTTCTCACTAATTCCTGGGGGTCAAGGTGGAGCTATCCATTTTTTTTTTTTTTGAGCAGGAGACTAAGATCCAGGACCAGAAAAGGATGAAGATCAGACCCCCATGCTCACTACCTCAGAGCTCAGACAGGGGTGAGGGTGGAGGATGTTAGTTTCCATCCCTCCAGCTCAATGCCAGTCAGAGTGGCTGCAGCCCAGTGAGCAGGCCAGAGCCCACGGTCAGGTCTGGGGGAGGGGTGTCAAGTGTAACGGGTCAGGCGGCAGCTGGGCGTCTGTCAGTCTCACTCTGAGGCTGGGGAAGCAGACTGGAATTGACAGTGTAGAGGGTCACAGGAGGACGGGTGGTAGATTCAGAACCTGCCCTGGGGGTCTGATGAGGGTGGGGCTCTGTGCCTCTGTCAGGGCTGCAGGGGGATACATTGGAGGTCCTTCCATCCTCCTGAGTGAGACCTCTGCCCTTGCTGAGATCTGGAACAGAGAAAACAGCTAGGCTTTGCTTCTCACTGCTGCGTGACCTTGGGTAAATCAATTAACCTCTCTGGGTCTCCATTTCCCTACTGTTCATGTGGCATAAGAAGGAACCTGGGGCTAGGAGTCAAAGGACCCAGGGCTTAAGTAGCTTTCCATGTCTTACTAGCTGTGAGCTGGTAGCCAGGTCACTTGTTCTCTTTGAACTCAGTGTCCTTATCTGTAAGAGGAGACAGTGATCTCTGTGCACTGCTGTGGAAATGAAGTGAGCCCCACAGGGCCTGGTACATGGTAGGCCCTCAACAGATCAGCGGGAACTAGGCTTCTTCCAGCTGCCAAAAATCTGAGCACAGGATTCTGAAATGAGCTCCTACCACTGCTATCACTACCTCTACCACTCAAACTACTATTACCTCCACCATGACTTCCATCATCACCACCCCACCCCCACCAATACCATCTTTACGTCCACCGTCACCTCCACCATCACCACCATCACCCTCCATCACCACCTTCACCATCACTGCACCATCCCCAGCAATACCATTTTCACCTCCACCATCATCTCCATCACCAACTTCACCAACATCACCATCCCCACCAACACATCACAGCCTCCACCATCACCTGAATCACCATCTTCACCGTCACCACCCTTACCAATATCTTCACCACCTCCACCATCACCACCATCTCCACCACCCACCAATACCATTATCACCAGAACGGTCACCTCCATCACCAACTTCACCATCATCGTCACCACCACCACCCCACAACCACCACACGCACAAGAATGCTTGTTTATACTTGAGAGCCAGAGAGCGTGGACACAGAATGAAGAAAGGGGCTGTTTTCCGGAATGTGCAGGTGGTCCAGGAGGCAAAGCCAGATCTCTCCAGTCTTCTTACCTGCAAATAAGAGGCTTCCCTCAGAGTAGAACTGGACTCCTGGGAGGACTGCATGAAGTGCAGATTCCTGGTGCATGACTGTCAGGACTTCCCAAGCCCCAAGCCTCCACTCAGTTTCCTCCCCCTGCCAGTGAGGAGAGAAGCAGTGCAGACTTCTGGCAAAGGGGTAGAAGAAGAGGCTAGCATGAATTGAGGCCCCCACAGTGTGCCAGGCTTAATATACATAATATTAGCTTTATTGGTGGTTCATACACTTAGTCTTTGGTGTTTTATATACTTAATCTCATTTGATGCTAAAGGGTACCCCTGTGACAGGTTTAAGTCACTGCATTTTATTTATTTATTAAGTCACTGCATTTTACTTATTTATTTATCTCTTAGTATTTATTTATTTATTTAGCCATGTTGGGTCTTAGTTGCAGCACACAAGGTCTTCATTACGTCATGTGGATATTTCATTGCAGTGCACAGACTCTCTGGTGGTGGTACGTGGGCTCAGTAGTTGTGACACAGGGGCTTAGTTGCTCTGTGACACAGGGGCTTAGTTGCTCCGTGCCACATGGGATCTTAGTTCTCCAACCAGGGATCCAACTGGGATCCCTTGCATTGCAAGGCAGATCCTTAACCACTGGACCACAAGGGAGGTCCCTGCATTTTAAAAAGAGAAGGAAACTGCGACTCGATGAACGATTTGCTTGAGGTCACCCGGGCAGTGGGTGTCCAAGCGAAGAGTCAGTCTCACATGTACACTCTTTCCGCCATGCTTAGAGGGCATGGCTGCCCAAGAAGGCAGACCTGCAGAGGTGGAGAGGGATGAGAAGGGTTTTGATCCTGGAACGAGAGAGGGATTCTGTGTCATTTTCACAACATTCGGCTGCAAGAGCAGGACATCTGGATTTGTTGTTGTTTGTTTTTTCGTGTTTTTTTGGCTGGGCTGGTTGCATGCATGTGAGAGCTTAGTTCCCCAACCAGGGCTCAAACCCATGCCCCATTCATTAGAAGCACAGATTCTCAGCCACTGGACCACCAGCTAAGTGGTGACAAGAGCAGGACCTTCTGGGTTGCCAGGCGGGGTCCCTAGATATTGCCTCCTGGCCTCCTGGGGGCACCAGGCCTTGTTGTGCATGTGTTTACATGTGTGGGTTCCCCAGGTGCCTCAGTGGTAACGAATCTGCCTGCCAACGCAGGAGACTTGAATTCCATCCCGGGGTCAGGAAGATCCCCTGGAGGAGGAAATGACAACCCACTCCAGTACTCTTGCTTGGAAAATCCCACGGACAGAGGAGCCTGGCGGGCTGCAGTCCATGGGGTCGCAAAGAGTCAGACACAACTGAATGACTGAGCGTGCACGTCCTCACGTAAACACCGTGCAGGCTAGAACCTTGCCTGGCGTTTGCCCTGGCTCCCAGGACGCAGCACACGGCCTGGCACCTGCATGAGTAATGGTTGTTGAGCAGATATGTGAATGAATCCATGAAAGCATGAGTTAATCAGGACCTCAAAACAGGGGTGGAAAGCTGCACTGACAACTGAAAAACAGGAAAACAGCAGTTGGCCTAAGTTTCCCCATTTTCCAAGCTTTTCATTATTATTATTTGTTTGCCTTTCTAGTTTTATAGAAATGGTTGCTCCCAGATGGCAGAGCACAAATTGACTGATTGATGCCCCAGAACTAATACCCTGAGACAGACCCACGGCGAGCAGGATGATTATTTAACTCAGCACCCAGGGGCAAAGTGTGGGGACATCATTGTGCGAGCAGGAAAGCAAATGGAATACAAGTTTATGCCAAAGATATGTTTAGTTCCTCCCAGTGACTTTCCTTCCCTCAAGCCCCTGCCTCAGGTGCGGGTTCCTGTCCACGTCTGCTGGATCCGGGGAATCCTGGGAGCAGAGAGTAGGCCCTGCTTCCCAAGTCCAGGCCGCAGGGCCTGGGCAAGGTTCGGTTTCACTGCCTGCTTTGGGAGGAGGGGGATCTGGTTGCCTCCCTCCCCCTCAGTGGCCCTGAGAGGTAAGGACAGCCAGGCAGGTCACTGGTCTCATCTGGGTCCCAGTGGGTGATGAGATGGGCACTGATGGGTGAGTTGGCAGCCAGGCTGGAGTGGCACAGCTTGCTGCCCTGGGCACTGTCTTCCCTGCTTGTCACCACTCCCGGCTGCCCAAGCAGCAAAGCAAAACCACAGTGACAAGATCCAGAGGGGAGAGGCTCCAGCTGGGGGTTGGTGCTGGTCTCACAGGCCACTGGAGCAGCAACGTGACAGCTTCTCATGGAGGGAGGGGGCCCTCTGTCCCCAGTTCCCACCCTGTCTGCCTTGACCCTTGTCCATCTCCATTCCCTTGGCCTGCCTTTGCGTCTGTCTTACTTCAGTTATGGGCTGTTAGCAGCTCTGAGGGGCTGTTAGTCCACACCTTCTCCCGCTCCCTTACCCCTTGACCTCAGGGCCTATTCCCTCCTGCTACACACACACACACACACACACACATACACACCCCTCAGACATAAAACAGGAGGCTCTCTCCCAGGACTTCTGATTAAGACCTGTAAGGAGTAACTGGGATCTGGGGCTCCAATGGGTTTGTGAGTGTGAACTGGTGTGTGTGTAAAGCAGGTGCGTGTGAGAGTAAGCATCAACATGGATGTGGGAGTTAGAAAGTGTGTATGCGCATGCCTGCATGTGACACTGAATGTACAAGTCTTGCAAGACTGTGTGTGAGGGCAGAGTCAGCGTGGTGATGGCTGCGTGGATGCACCGGTGGGCTGGGGTGAGGGTGCCAGGATTTGACGATGAGGCAGACTCTGAGGGTGGAAGCAGAGCCCGGGAGGTGGGGGGGCAGATGGACAGATACATCCTCTGAGGTGGGGTGTCTCAGTGTAGAGACGGCCGGCCCCCACCCAACGTGATCACCCCCATCTCTGCCATCCCGGCTGGGCTCCCTCAAATCAGGTCAGGGGGTGGGGAAGGCGGGGTGAAGTCGCTGAGCTCCATGCAGGGCCCCTGCCCGCTCCTTGGGCCTGTCAGCCACTGATCGGTTCCATGTTCCTATAAATATTTACAAATCCCAGCTGCTGAAGAACAAGACATTCTCCACCAGCTGGGGCTCCCAGCCTGGAAGCTGAAGGGGAGGGAATGTGGGGGAGGAAGAGGGGGCTGCCCTGGAGAGACAGGACCCCCAAGACCCCCGATTTCAGCTCCTAGTTAAGCCACAGATTAGCCTAGGCACCCCAGTGTCTTCCTCAGGGACTATGGAGCCAGAAATCCTCTCCCTGAGGCCTCAGCCTCAGGAAGTCTGTACCTCCCCCACCAGATAGAGAGGGGAACCTTCACAGCCAACCTGCGGCCTCCTATTCAAGTCTCTCATTCGAGGTAAGGGGAGGGTGCTGTGCTGTGCTTAGTCACTCAGCTGTGTCCAACTCTTTGAGACCCCATGGACTCAAAGAGCCTAGTAGCCCACTAGGCTCCTCTGTCCATGGGGATTCTCCAAGCCAGAATACTGGAGTGGGTTGTCATGCCCTCCTCCAGGGGATCTTCCCAACCCAGGGATAGACCCTCGGTCTGCCACATTGCAGGCAGATTCTTCACTGTTTGAGCCACTAGGGAAGCCCAAGGGGATGGCGGTCTTACTTTTTTTTCATTTTTTGGCCACCGCGTGCTCATGCAAGATCCTAGTTCCCCAACCAGGGATCGAACCCACACTTCCTGCCTTGGAAGCACAGAGTCTTAACCACTGGACTGCCAGGGAAGTCCTGAGGGGGTCTTACTTTTTAAAAAACACAGAGAATTTTCCTCGAGTCCCTGGAAGGTATTTTTTCTCTCCACTCAAAATCTTCCCCAGGAGAACAACCTTGTTAAATCCATCTGGATATTTCTAAACTGGAGGCTGGAGGACTCGCTGTTCAGTCACCCCTCCCCATCATAAGAGCCCCCTCAGTAGCCCTGAGGACAGCTTAAGCATGCTTACCTGATCTCAGGTGCCACCCCTTGTCACTTTCAGAGCTGGGCTGCTCGTGGGAACTGGGAGGAAGAGGGGCTGGGTGGGACCTTTCAACACCATGGCCCAGGCTGGTGGTCAGACACCCTGGTGAACCAGCTCAAGAAAGTAGCCCTTGTCAGGCAGAGATTGATTATTGATTACTGAGAGATTGATTATTGATTATTTCCTCCATAGCTGGCACCCAGCACTGGGTCAGACACACCACAGGTCCTCCGGCAATTGTGTGGAGTCATCAATCATGTGCCTGGATGTCCAAAGCAAGTTTTCCCAGCTTCCAGCTCCTAGTACTACAGGGCATGTGCCTGAGGAGTGGCCCTACAGTCAGTCCTAGGTGTCCAGGGCGTCCCAGCACAGGCAGACAGGAACTCCTGTAAGCTGAGCTCACTTCCCCATCTTGGCTAGAATTTCGATTTGTTCGTACTGGACCTTCCTGGCCCATGGGACTCCCCTTGGCCTTGCCCAGGTAATACCTACATCCTGGTGTAGGTCTGTCCAGAAAGTCAAGACACTGGAGTGGGAGAAAAAGAAGGACAGGGACCTCCACAATATTGTGGGGGCTCTGGCTGCTGTGTGGAACACCCAGCTGGAAACACAGACCTAATGCAGCATCGAAGTCAGGCTGGCAGGTGCTGCTGCTCTGTGGCTTCCCATCTCCCTCTCGAGGGCCCAGACCAGCTGTTTTCACTAGGATCGGGGAGCCTAACTATCCCGATTTCACAAGATGAGAAGAAAGGGCTGGATCATGCTTAAAATGGCCAATCTCCTTAGGCCAGAGCTGTGATGAGGGGGAGAGAGAGGGGTGCAGGGTTCAGGGGCCACAGATGGGCACTTTCCTTGGCAAAAGGCACCCGGCCCCACCCCCAGAAAACTGTCCTTCCAGCTGCCAGAAAGGAAGAGCAGGGGCCAGGGTGGGGGCAGAGGGAACAGGAGGAAGACAGCCCGGAGCTGGCATGCCCTCTGGAAGAGAAGTCCAGTGTTGGCAGTGGTATGGGAAGAGTTAAGAATATTCCTAAAATAGTCCAGCCGGAGCCTAAGCCAGCCGGCTAGTGCCTCTCCCAGAGAGCAGATCTATAGCTGGAAAAGTCAGCCTGCTCTGTGCCCACCGCCTGCTGCCTGGCTGGGGTTGCTAATTAAGCCTCCCTCTCTCCACCAGTTCCTCCTACTTTAGCCGGCAGGGATGGGACTAAGCGGAGGGGCCACATCTTCCCAAGAGACAGGGAACTCCTGCTGGGACCAGGAGTCTTATGGCCAGACATCCCCCTCAAACACGCCCCAACCTGGGTCATTGAAAGGGTCAACCTTTGAGGGGGTGGGGACCCCCCAGTAGCTCATTGAACACCATCTTCTCCTAGCTCTGTGCTTCCCTCCACCTGGGGCCTCTGGGGGTAATGTTGGGTCAGGGAGGAGGCAGGCTGCCTTGTTTCAGGGTAGGACCAGCTGCAAAATTTACTGGCCCAGAATGAAATGAAAATGTGGAATTGCGTGATCAAAAATTGTTAAGAACTTCAAGGTGGTGCTAGCAGAGCATTAAACCAAGTGCAGATCCCTTCTGAGTGCAGGCCTCTGTCAGTAAACAAGTTGCATGTCCACGAAGCTGGCATGGTCAGGGTGCATTTAACCAACATTTCCTAAACACCCACTGCTCTGTTCCACTGCCCTTGTGGCTCTGCCACCTCAGAGATCCCCTCTCAGTCACTCCTGTTCTCAAATGTACGAAGATGAGGTGCTCAAAGACCCCTCTCTGAACACGGAAGGGAGGCTGGACCACCTCCCACCCCTTGCTGACTTGGACTCTCCAAGAACACTGCAGCGAGAGTTCCACCCCCTTCTCCGAGCTCCACCCTCCACTACTACCCTCAGAGGGTCTTTGGGGAGTTCCACCCCAGTATGGGGGTGAGCAACCAATCCTCTTCTCCTTGCTCCCTGACCCCCACCGGTGGGGTCCTAAAAAGAGCCCCTGTGCGTCCCATTTGACTCTGTCTCAGACTGGCCAATGACCTGGGGCCAGCCAGTTCCCCTCTTTGGGCCTCGGTGTCCCTGTCTGTCAAAGGAGACTTCTCTAAGACCTTTTTAGACCCTAAGTTCTAGTTCTCCTGGGTGAGAATGCAAGGAAAGGTTTTTTTCTAGAAGTGGGAGGGCTTCCCAGGAGAAAGCCCTCCACAGTCTTCCTGGGGAGCCGGAGGCTTTCTCCCTTGCACCCCCATCTTTAGGCCTGGGGGTGTCTTCCCCAGGAGGCAGGAAAGCCAGCTGACCCCCATCAGCCAGGTCCCTCCTCCTCCACCCTCTCCCCAGGACTCCTCCTCCTCCCTTCCCCCACTCGGGTCTGGGGGATTTGGAGGCTCTGGGGGAGCTGAGGCCTGCCAGAGAGGGTGGGAAGCCCGTGCACTGTGCTGGCCGGGCGGGGCCTTCCCTCTGCTGCCTTTGCAAGAGGCTCAGCATAATTGCACTGCCTGTCACTCCTGCGTCCCGCTATCTGTCTCTCAGGCTGACCCCGCGCACCCGCCATTATATTGGTTCCTGTTGGGGCTGCAGAACCTTATTACTTATACATGCAGCTGGGAAATGCAGGCTGGGCTGAGGGGAGACGGCCCCTCCGATTAGGTCTCCCCTCCCACAGCCGGGGCCTTTTCAGCGCTGCCTCCCTGGAGCTGGATTGGGATGGCCTGCCCATCAGAAAGGGAGGGCAAGGGAGGAGGCCTAGGGCTGGGCAGGTCCCTAGAATCTTGGGGCAGGAGATCCAGAGTCCTTTGGCAAAGGAGCATCAGAAAACCTGCCTGTGACCTGGGTACCTGGGCTCAGACCACTTCATCCTACTCTCTCTTCCTAGGATATGGGGCTGGGAGAGGGGCACCTGAAGGAGGTTCCTCACCAACCTGAGTCCCAGCCTGGTGTGTCCTGCTTCCCCACCAAATGACAACACAACTTCCATTCTCCCAAATGTCCCCTCTTTAAAGAGGGGCTGCGATTATGGAGGCTTTTCCTCTGGAGGATCTGCAAGTGTCTGAGTTGAAATGTCACGAAGGGATTTTAAATATTTTAACAGATGACAATGAGGAATTTTCTTTTAAAGAGAACCACAGCCTCTCAGAGCTGCCCTGGACAATTCTCCAGCCCACAGAAAGAAATGGAAGCCCTAAAATGTGATAGACATCTCCAAACACACAAGGCAAGTTGGTGGCCTAACCGGGCATTGATAGCCAGTCTCTGCCTCTTGGTGCCCAGTTTCCCATTCTGCCCAAGACAGGACTGTAGACCAGTGGCATCAACCAAAAACCATAAATCTGCCCTTTTATACAACTGAGCCTTAACTCAAGCTGTTCTTCATCCCTAAAGGATCTACCCTTGCTTTATCCACCAGGTATGCACCTGGTGGGCTGAGTGGTGAAGAGCCCCCACTCAAGGTCAAACAGACCCAAGTTCTAATTCTGACTTTCTCTCCTCCTAGCTGTGTGATCTCAGGGAAATACCTTCACCTTTCTGAGCCTCAGTATCCTCATCTCCAGTGTAAAGATGACAATGCTTATTATTCCTTACACTTCCAGTGAGTATTAAGTGAAAGAGTACATAAAGTGTCTGGCACATATTGGTACCCAGGTAATGGCAAAAACACTCATCCACCCTTCATTAATTTCATAAACATTTACTAATCTTTCCAGAAATCTGTAAGTCTCCTGCTCCCTGTTCTACCCCCATCCCATCCAGATCAGGCCACTATAAGCTCCCACTTCTGCTTTAATCCCTCCTCCCCACAGTAGCCAATGTGATCCTTGTAATCTGAAAAAAATCCGATACCACTCACCTGACACTCTTCAGTAGTTTCTAATTGCCCTTAGGATAAATTATACATCTCTTGTCACAGCCCATGAGGCCTTGCAAGCTTGTCCTTAGAACATGCTGTTCCCTTTGCCTGGAATAATCTTCCCTCCCTCCCTCCCTCTCTCCCTCCCTCCTCCATCTTTGGCAGCCATCCCTTCACCAGTGCTATCCTTTCATCAGGGTTTAACTTAAATATCACCTCCTCTAGGAAGCTTCCCATGATTCCCCACCTCCAGATGAATTTAGGCATCACTGCTGCATGTTCCTATAGCATCCCACACATTCCCAGGCAGCACATCCAGTTAGATAGCAGTTGTTTGTTTAAGTATCCAGGTTTCTACCATATGCTGTAACTACACAGGGTCAGAAGACTTTTCATGCTCATCACTATATCTTGTAATAATATGAGATCAACTAATACGGGCTTATAGAATAAATAGAGGATGGACAAACGGATGAATAAACAAATGGAATACCTCTCCTGTAGAGTCCTCTGGGCAGGGAGTTTTTTTGGATACCTCAGAATACCTAGTGCAAGCCTCTACCCAAGCCTTAGTTTCTTCAGCTATAAAATGGGGGAAATAATAGAATCTATTTAGTGGGGCTATTAATACAAGCTATGTAATAGTTAATATAAGCTATGTAATAGTTCTTAACTTATCATTAATAGGCTGTTAAATTTAAATGAGATAATACACGTAAAGTGCTTAGAACAAGATCTCATACTTAGGGATGTCCCTGGTGGTCCAGTGGCTAAGACTCTTTGCTCCCAGTGCATGGGGTCCTGGGTTCAATCCCTGGCCAGGGAACTAGATCCTACATGCTGCAATTAAGAGCTCACATGCCACAACTAAGACCTGGCCCCGTCAAATAAGTAAATAATTTGTTTTAAATCTTGTACTTTACCCGTGGCTGATTTATGTCAATGTATGGCAAAAACTGCCAGAATATTGTAAAGTAATTAGCCTCCAATTAAAATAAATAAAATATCTTGTACTGAGTAAGTACTTTTTAAAAAGTTAATCATTCAGTTCAGTTCAGTTCATTTGCTCAGTCGCGTCCGACTCTTTGCGACCCCATGAATCGCTGAGCGACTGATCTGATCTGATCTGAATCGCAGCACGCCTGGCCTCCCTGTCCATCACCAACTCCCAGAGTTCACTCAAACTCATGTCCATAGAGTTGGTGATGCCATCCAGCCATCTCATCCTTTATCGTCCCCTTCTCCTCCTGCCCCCAATCCCTCCCAACATCAGGGTCTTTTCCAATGAGTCAACTCTTCGCATAAGGTGGCCAAAGTATTGGAGTTTCAGCTTCAGCATCAGTCCTTCCAATGAACACCCAGGACTGATCTCCTTTAGGATGGACTGGTTGGATCTCCTTGCAGTCCAAGGGACTCTCAAGAGTCTTCTCCAACACCACAGTTCAAAAGCATCAATTCTTCGGCGCTCAGCTTTCTTCACAGTCCAACTCTCACATCCATACATGACCACTGGAAAAACCATAGCCTTGACTAGATGGACCTTTGTTGGCAAAGTAATATCTCTGCTTTTCAATATGCTATCTAGGTTGGTCATAACTTTCCTTTCAAGGGGTAAGTGTCTTTTAATTTAATGCCTGCAATTATCATAGTATTTATCATTTCTTTCTGCCTGTTTCCCCTGCCAAAGTGTGAGCACCTCAGGAATACTGCTTAGGTCTTGATCATCTGGGGACACACCACCACAACCACCTCCCCACCTCCTAGGGCCCAGCTAGATGCTTTCAGTAAATGTTTACTGAGTGAATTAATGAATGCAGATTTGCCAGCCAATGAGTCAGGGCACTGCACTCCCTTTCATCACTCACAAACCCAGACACACACTAATGCAAACAGTCTCTTACACATTCACACCCACTCACATTCATTCAAAGAACCCCAAAATACCACAGAACCACCTCCCAGCTTCCTGATGTCAGCCGTGCATCAAAGAAGAGCCTTACCCACTGTCCTGCATCCACCGTACTACCCCACCAATGCCCAGTACTCCCGCCTCACCTCTGGAATGATGGGGGCTGTAGGAGGAAGGAAAGCCAAGCTGGACCTTTAGCTCCCAGCATGGGCAGTATCCAGCTACAGATGGCACTCCCCTCCTCCCTTCCTTGGGGCTCATTTCTTTCCTCTGCTGAAAACCTGGATCCCTGGGCTTGGCACATTGAAGAAGAGGCCTGGGAGCCAGAACTCCTGGGTTCCTTCCTCACTCATCTAGTCCTGTCTCTGAATCCAGGCGCATAGTGGGCCATTGTCCTCCTCTCCTAGCACCAGCACAGCAATTTGTAGGAAAAGAGCCAGGACGAGGAGACCCCATGCCCAGAGTGGTGGAAGGGCCTTAATGTGAAATAATTATATTAGCCACCCTTTACTGGGCGCCTAATAAGGGTCAGATACTGAGGCCAGTGCTTTGTTACCTTCATGATAACTCATTTAATCCTTACAACAACCCTTTTCCTGAAGAATACCCTTGAGGAGCCGCTAGTTAGCCTAAAACCACCAGCTGAGACTGGCACGCAGGTCTCGAACCCCAGAATCATCAACTGTCAAGATTTAGAGAGTTGGGGGTGGGTGGGGTGGAAGTGCTGGAGGTCCTTAGGGATAAACCTGGGGAAAGGGGTCCTGGGATTCCGGGATAAAGGGGCTCGGAGCGCCGCAGAGAGAGGGGGTCACTCTCCTGTGGGTACCTGGGCGGGGCCGGGGCGCTACCCGCTAGCCCCTGGAGGCGCAGGGCGGTGGCCCAGGCTCACAGGCCAAGATGGCTGTTAATTAAAGTGCTGGCACCAGCTCCTCTCTGCAAAGTTTGAAGCCGTTATTTTCCACTCCAGCGAAGCGGGGAGAATCCGGCTGGGCTGACAGAGACGCCACACCGCGCCTGGGGAGCGGGCGCTCTTTCTGGGCGGGGGGCGGACCGCCCTGCCACACCGAGCGCGCCCTGGAACCCCAGGGCGAGGCCGGGGGTGCGTGCTCCCGCCCCTCCGCGGCCTCGGGCGGCCAGCCGCAGTTTCACCGGCGGATTCTGGAAGGACTCCCGGTGGCGGACGAGCTCCGGCGGCATAGCGGAGGAGGGACCCGTGTGCGCGCGAACTAGGGGGCGGGGGGAAGGGGGCTTGTATATATCACACATCGATGACCGCGCACTTGTCCCTCGGGTCAACAGCCTGTCACTCTTGGGGGGAGTGACTTCCTTCTCCTGCGCTCCAAGCCTACCTCCTTTCGGGCAGTAAACGCTATCCAAAGACCCATCAGGAGGGTTGGAGGAGCTTGGAGTCAGGCTGCCAGTTTGAATGCCGTCTCTGTCCCTTAATAGTTGCGTGACTTTGGGCAAATCTCTTAACTTCCCAGAGCCCCAGTGCTTCCTCTGTGAAATGAAAATAATGATGGGCTTTACCTCTTTGAATTGCAGTTGAGATCTGGTGTGATGGTGTATGTAAAGCACTCAACACAGGGCCTGGCACACTGTAAGCCCTGAATAAAATGCTATTGATTGCATTTTTAGCTCCTTCCATGGTGAGGGGATCACTCTAACCAGGGCTCAGCTGTGCTTAAAAAGTCCTATCTCACCACCCCTGAGTTGACATCCTCTTGTCCCTGTCCTCCTCCCGGCTCAGGTGGGGTTAATCAATCCCAGCTTTGGGAGGGAAGAAAGGAAAGGGGCTAGAGGGTCATCTTTTAGCAGCAGCTAGTGGCCTCTGAATGGCAGAGCCCTCCAGAGTAGACTGGATACAGGAGGGTGAGAGAAGCAGTGGAGCAACATGAACTGGGCTTCATATAATGTGACAAATATTTTGATGGAAGCAGACGCCTTTTAGTTTATGCAACATAAACACTTTACTGCACTTGAGGAAAAGGATTGCCTCATACAATCTGATGGAGAAAAGAGTTAGAAGCTCAGGAGGCTGGTGGCAGGGAAGGAGGGTGTGGAGCCAAGGGGCTGGGTGAGATCAACCCCTCTTGGAAGCTGGGAAAGGGGGCGTCACCAGCCAGGGACATGTCTATACTGGTCAGAATGGAGAAATTACCTGGGGTGCCCACTTTCTCAGTGCCCCAATTTCCCCCTTGTCTAAAAGCAGGGAGAAAGGAATTGATCAGAGTAAGATGGAGGAGTCCCTGGCCCCATCCCCAGGAAAAAGCAGCCTGACCTGGCCTGGAGCGCAGGGAGGAAGAAGTAGAGGTTAAGGAGGTATGGGTAGAGGATCCTGCTCCTCCTGGGGTAAGGCGGTCCCGGGAACATCCAGGTGCCCCCCCCCCCAAAAAAAAAGAGGAGGGAGCAGCTGCGGTTAGTACTTGGAATTCTGTGGGCACCCTGACAGGCGTACCGGCCCACCTCCATCTCCCAAACAGGCGATCTGAGAGACCTGAGTGTGGACTCGCCCCATCGACGCCCTCCTGCCTTCCCCTCTTCTCCCCGCTCATAACACGCTTCCTTGTCCTTCCTTCCTGCTCCTCTCTTCGTCCTCCTCTCAATCTCTCTTTGTGCCCTGAAGACCGAGGCGCCCTACTGCAGCCCCCGCCTCCTGCGGGCAGTGGCCCCTCGCGCCTCTCTCTGCTCTAGGTTTTCTTCATACCAGACCCTCGAAGCCTCTCCTCTCCTAGTCACCCTCGGCGCTCTCTAGTTCTCCCTAGGGCTCCCTCTTCTACTAGTTCTTTGGTTCCTACTCGCCCCTTCTCTAGGGGAGCCTCTTCTGCGTCCCGGACTCTAGCCCCCTCTCTATCTCCAACGCTCAGTCTCTTGCTCGCCTTGGGTCTCGCGGCTCCAGCCCTCTACCCGGCGGCCCCGCCCCGGGCCCCGCCCCTCTAAGTGGGCGGAGCCACACCTCTCACAACCCAATTAGGCGCCGGCCCAGCCTTCAGCCCCACCCCTCGCGGCGCAGAGTGGGCAGGGCTGGACCGCGCGGAGGGGGCGGTGGTTCCAGCACCGGGAGGCGGGAGGAATCGGCAGCAGGCGGCTGCCGCTGCGCTTAGTTCGGCCGCGCAGCGGGAGGGAGGCGCGAGGCAGGAGCCGGCGGCTGGGCTCGGCAGCGCATCCAGCGCAGCGCGGCGCCCCGGGCCCGGCCCCATGCCCGCAGTCCAGCTGGACCGCCCTTGAGCGCGGGCACCTCGCCCGTGCCCCCTGCCGCCGGCACCATTGCCCCGACGGCGCGGCCGGGCGGCCCGGCGCTCCCCAGGCTCCGCGCCGGCCGGAAGACGCTGCTGGCGGCCGCCGCGGGCGTGGTGATGCTGCTGGTGCTGGTGGTGCTCATCCCCGTGCTGGTGAGCTCGGGAGGCCCGGATGGCCACTATGAGATGCTGGGCACCTGCCGCATGGTGTGTGACCCCTACCCCGCGCGGGGCCCCGGCGCCGGCGCGCGGCCCGACGGCGGCGACGCCCTGAGCGAGCAGAGCGGCGCGCCCCCGCCCTCCACGCTGGTGCAGGGCCCCCAGGGGAAGCCGGGACGCACAGGCAAGCCGGGCCCCCCTGGGCCCCCCGGGGACCCAGGTCCTCCGGGTCCTGTAGGGCCACCTGGGGAGAAGGGTGAGCCGGGCAAGACCGGCCCTCCCGGGCTGCCAGGCGCGGGGGGCAGCGGCGCCATCAGCACGGCCACCTACACCACGGTGCCGCGCGTGGCCTTCTACGCCGGCCTCAAGAATCCTCACGAGGGTTACGAGGTGCTCAAGTTCGACGACGTGGTCACCAACCTCGGCAACAACTACGACGCGACCAGTGGCAAGTTTACGTGCAATATTCCCGGCACCTACTTTTTCACCTACCACGTCCTCATGCGCGGCGGCGACGGCACCAGTATGTGGGCGGACCTCTGCAAGAACGGCCAGGTGGGCCCGCCGGGGGCATGGGGCTGGCCTGGGGGCAGGGCACCCAGGGAGCCCGGGGCCCACGGGTACGGACGGGCGCAGATGGAGACCCGGAGCGGCTTAGACATTACAGGCGGGGATGATCCAGGCTAGCGGGCATCCCTGATCCCTCGGCTTCTGGGCGCCAGCTCCAAGGCAAGTGCTGCTGGGCACCTGCGGCACGGAAATGCGGGAAATAACATCCAACTAATAATCAGAGCGCAGGCCGCGCGGACTGGCCCTTGGGGGCTTGGCCCGTGGGAAACAGCATCTCAGAGCTAGGATTCTGGTTGATACCAGCTAGTGGTGAGGGGCCGAATCAGGATGGGCTCTGGGGAAAGGCAGCGTCTGCGCCCGCGGGCGCTTGGGCGCACCGCTAGGCGCGCAAGCGGAGAAGGCGAGCTGTAGGAGATGTTTTGCGCACAAAGGCAAAGGGAGCCAAGCGCACAAAGCCTTAGCTACAATACATCCCCCGCCCTTAGGAAGGGACCATTGGGCAGATCTGCCACCCTCTGCAAAACCCGGGACTGCGCGGCCCCTTCCCACTGTGTCAGAGCTAAGCGCCCAAAAAGATGGCCAGAAGGGAAAAGTTTTTCCTTCTGAGGCAGGACAAAGAGGTGGAAACTCCCCTTCCTCTTTACCTCTCAGCTGCAATTCCTGATTCCTGTGGTGTCAGGGCATCCTCTTCCTTCCCTATCCCCATCGGAGAGACCAGAGCGGAAGGCACCAAGCTCACGAGGTCTTTGGTACCTGGGACCAGCGATGTCTGGTGTTCTCCTTGGAACTGCTGCCCCAGGACCAATCTTGACCTAACCCTGCCCCAGGGTGGCAGTTTTACCGAGCTCCCTTCACTTTGGTTCCCCCTCCCTTCCCAGAGCTCCCAGACCACAGGTGACCTGGGGCCCCTGCAGTAGTCAAGCAGAGCATCCTTGTGGAAGCAGGTGCCTGTGTGGATCAGAACTAAAGCTTTAGTGGGAGTTGGGAGGAAATCTCCTGTGACTGAGACCCAAGGTCCTGCTGGAACCCTCCCACTGCAGCACTACTTGAGGTGGACCCCATTTAGGGGTGGGGAAGGGACAGGCCTTAGAGTCAGCTAAAAGCCTGCCAGGTGCTTGTAAGTCTGCCCCTCTCCTCCCTCCCTTGCCTGCTCTCCCTCTTGTTTCTGCCTCTCCCCTTCCTCTTCCTCTTTCTCCCCTCTCCCCATCTCTTGTGCTTGCCTCTCTCCTCTGTCTACCAGTCTGATCTGTCTCTCCGTTGGTTTCTGGTCCCCCACCTCTGTGTTTAATCCCTCTCTTTATTCCTTGGGTGTCTCTCTCCCACTTGTGTCTGTCAGGCTTTCTGTGTCTCTCCTCTTTGTCCTTCATTCTTGACCAAATGGGAGGCCCCAGTATCCAGTGAGGACTCTCTCTGCAGACAGCCCCACAATTCCCCTTATTAATCACCAATAAGGGATTCAACAGTGTCACCTTCATCAGTGAAATTTCTTCCTTTCCCAAAGAAAGTTTGGGCTGGCACCAAGTTGAGGTTTCAGGGGGCTTGGACCACAGCTTGCCTGGATAGGGAGGTGGTCACCAGGCCACCAGTGGGCCCTACTGTGCTACTCAAGAGGGTGCCGCAGGGCCCCAGAGGTGAGACAAGAGGAGGCCCCAAAGATGGTGGGTGCTTGGGGCAGGTGTACTTGCTTCAGTCAGTGGGAGGTGAAACCGACTCAAAAGGCTCTTCCTACCCCTTTAGTAGGGGCAGGGCACTGGCAGAGCCTGACAAGGAGGTGGCACCACAGGCTGGTAGAAGAAAGGAGGTGACTTTAACCAGGGGTTTCAGAGATCCAATATTTTAACAATTACTCCTGCCCCCCTCCCACACACACAAATCCAAGATAAACAGTGGGGTGACAGGCCCTGGACCTCCCCCACACTCTCTGTGACTTCTTCTAGATTGTCCAAGAGACTCATTTCCTCTCACTAGTCATTCCATATGACTAGTTCTGAGCTCCGAGTAGGAGCCAGGTTTGGGGTTCCAGGGGTTCAGTCTGCTTGCCCTCCAGGACCGCATGGTCTGTGCAGGGGAGACACAATAACATGCCCCAGCCATTATTGTGAGGGAGAGGAGACCGGGACCCCACTGACACTCCTGTCCTCAGATGTGTTGGCTGGAGGGAGTGATTCAGTGGGCCCTAGCTCAGACCAACCTGGTCTGGGGAGAGGATGATGAACCTCGGTCCCCTAGGGGACAAGACACAGCTAGGGAGAAAATGAAAGGTCAAGTGTAGGGAAAGGCCGGCTCAGAGGTGGAACAGGACATACAAGCCAGAATGTCCAGAGAGCAAAAATGACAGGGCTGGGCAACGGGTGGAAACAGAAGGGAGGAGCCGGCTCCTCCCACGCCTTCAAGACCAGGGGCAGCCCTGGGCTCTGTGCTTTTCCTTCCTGGCTTCCTGCCTGCAGAGAGACTTCCAGAATTTCCTCTAGAAAGCAGAGCCGCGTCTGGGCCCTGGTCCTTCCCTGGGCAAGATGGGGAAAGCGGGGAATCAGCACCTTCCTGCCTGGTGCTGGGTCCCTTTCCCTAGGGGTAGCTCTGAGTCATCGCTGCACGGCCAGATGGCAGTAAGGCCGGGTCATTATGACACAAGGACCTGAGGAGCCTGGGGAAGGGACTCGAGGCTGGAGCCAGTGCCCTGAGTGAGATGAGCTCCCTGCGGTTCCTTCTAAGATCCACAGTTCAGATGGTCCCCAGAGGATATGAAACTGATACACCGGGCTAGGGAAGGGGGGCTGTGGGGGGACGGTCAGGGCCTGTGGGAAGGGGAGTATTACAAATGGACAGGGACTTGGACACCAGAGTCTGAGTGAGGGGGGAGGTGGTGGGGTGTGTAAATTGGGGACTGTGGTACACGAAGACCTGACTGGGGATCGGCCTCTCTGATGAGGGGATATGACCTCCCTGCCCACCCCGCCTATCTTGCCGCTGTCCTCTCTGGCCTCTAATGCCTTTCACAGGACAGAGCACAGCGCCTGGCACAGTAGGAACTCAGGCATTGTGTGAAAGCACACAGGGGCCAGGCTGGCTGCCCGTGGGAGCCACACCTGCATACCTGAGACCCCAGCTTTGCTCTGGGGGCAGGGGCACATTTCCTGGGTTCTTGGCCCCTACCCCACCCCCACTCCAGACCTCTAATCAGACCAATGCCTCAGTTTCACTTATTGGTAGCCCTTGAGGAGGTGCTTCTCTTGTACCCCCACATGACAAGTCCCAGACTTGCGTTCCAGCTTCTACAACAAAATGAAATCCCCAGACTTCCCCTCGACCCCTGGGAGGGACTGGATGCCTCTACTATTTCCAGTCTTGGGCAGAGAATCAGGACCCCTGGGTTCCATTGCTGGCTCCCCCACCGTCTACGGATGGAAGAGCATTAATTCTCCCTGCCTCCATGGATAATTAGGATAATCACAGCAACAATCATGGTGATGAATAAATAATAAACATAAGCATAACAGTACTGATGCCTGTCACATCACCAGGAGATTCCTGATGACAGATGACTGTATTCTAATGGATCTGGCTATTAAGCAGCACACTGTTTTAATGAGTTAAGGCTAAATTAATCTGGGTAATAAAAATAATTGTTATTAGAAGTAATTTATTAGCAAAGATAATGAAATGCATGTGTAATAATAAATACCACCAGGATTAGGGCCCAGGGAACAATACAGAAGTTGGTTGCTTGTTTTCAGCTCTTTCCTGGTAGCTCAAAGCCCCATCTAGATTAAAAAATTTTTTTTCCTTTGCCACCAAAAGGCTTTTACAATGGTGGCAGTGGGTGAGGCAGGATCTCATCCATTTTCTAAACAGAGAAACCGAGCTCCTTAGACGGCGTCCCTCCCTCATTTGATTTCCCCTCACCTTTAGCTGGACCAGGAGTTTTCCCAACTAAGTGCCCCCAAACAATTCCCTCCCAGGTTGGAGGAGAAAAGCTTGAGGGGTGAGAAGGGGCTGAAAAGATCTGGGTTTTCAATGGCAGACTGCACACAAATATGTCAGTCGGGTCCTTACGGTGCAACATTGTTGCTGAGTCAGCAGCTTTGGCACAGCCGACCTATAGTGCTGCCTCCCGATCAGGAGGGGGGATGGGTCCCTCTCCTGATCTGGCTTGGTCCAGCCCTGACTGTCAGCCTATGGGGGTGCTGCCTTCAGGGAAGGGGCAGGATGGAGAGGGGCTGTTGAGGAGCCTGGCTGAGAGGACCCCATTCAGTGCAGACTCTCTGCCCATCCTCCACTCAGAATATCCAGGAGAGGCCCCAGATCAGAGGGCTCAGGACTTGCGTTGGCCTCAGCGGTTGGAAAGGAATGCCTGGAGAGAATGTGTCCATCATCCCACATCCTCAATATCTTATGATTATAGCTCCCCTCCCCCACCAATGATGTGTCAGGCTTCAAATCCAAAGGCTGGCGCTCCCCTGTCCCTCCTGATGCTCCTGCCTGTCCCTCCCCTATTCCATCAAAACAAGGACCAGCAAGGATATCAGAGCAGACTGAGGATCACAGAGGGATGTAAGGTTTCAGAAGGGATGATTCCTTTCTTCCCATCCACTTCCTTTCTACCACCTTCTACTGCCATAGGGGTGATGCCGCCGGAGGAGCCAGAAGTCCTCTTGGGATGGGGTAATAGTCACAGCTGTAGCTACAACTCCTTGAGGTGGGACGCAGGCCCAGCCTGAGCCTTGGGAGGGGAAATGATTCCCAGGCCTTTCATCTCACTGTTCTTGTGTGAAAGACTCCAGAATGGACTTCAGACAGGGAGTTGACACAGAATGGACCTCATACAAGGAATCCACACAGAAGGTCTCAGTACTAGGGTTGTTGCTTACTAGCAGCCTGGTATTGATCCAGGCCTAGACCTGTAAGGCCAAGGGGCAGTCTCCTGTCCAGCCACTGACATGAGAATGGGTGGATGTGGCTGAAATGTAGGCATCATTATTGCAATAAAGCAGAGGGGGTGGTGGCAGGGCAGGGGGATTTGCTTGGCTGTCTAGTAGTCAAGAATTCATACTCCCATTGCAGGGGGCATGGATTCGATCCTGGGTTGGGGAACTAAGATTTCATGCCACACGACCAAAAAAAAATTATATATATATAATTTTAAAAAGGAGGGAGAAAAGAATGATGAGAGGGGATGGCCTTCCATCCCTTGGGGGTCCAGAGAATTCCTCTCTGCAAGCAAGAGTTCCAGGCCGGGGATTCCTGGAGACACTGCTGAGGTCCTCAATGGGCCAGACAGAGAGTGGGGCTTCCCTAGTGGCTCAGATGGTAAAGAATCTGCCTGAAATGCAAGAGACCCAGGTTCGATCCCTGGGTTGGGAAGATGCCCTGGAGAAGGGAATAGCTACCCACTCCAGAATTCTTGCCTAGAGAAATCCCTGGACAGAAGAGCCTGGCAGGCTACAGTCTGTGGGGTCACAAAGAGGCAGACACGACTGAGTGGCTAACACTTCAGTGGGCCAGACAGTGAGACCTAGGGGAGTTAAGGAAGCCGATTACACTGAATTACACTGACAATTCAGACCCAGATTACACCTGCCCTAGAAATCCAAGGCTCCTCTCTAACCCCCTCCCAAAACACAAAGTTAGGATTGCAAAAGGGCAGTGCTGGGATGATGGGAGGAAAGCAGGCTGACAGCCCTGATGATGCCGCAGGTGGGGCTCTGGGACCCTTCAGATTCTCTCCCTGCCTTCCCTCTGACAATCCCCCTCCCTCCCGGACCCCACTTCTCTCCCTTCTCCTCCCCTACCCTCTCACACATACCCTTACTCTCCTAACGGCCCAACCCCCACAGGTGCGGGCCAGCGCCATCGCCCAGGACGCAGACCAGAACTACGACTACGCTAGCAATAGCGTGATCCTGCACCTGGATGCGGGGGACGAGGTTTTCATCAAACTGGATGGGGGCAAAGCGCACGGAGGCAACAGCAACAAGTACAGCACCTTCTCCGGCTTCATCATCTACTCTGATTAAGCTCCTCCATCCCCTATTCCCCCTGGGCTCCCCCTCCGGGTGGGGTAAAGGATGACCCATCCTCGCCTACCCCCTCGCAGCCCTCCCGGCTATGACGCCCCTGGCCCGTCCTCACCACCTTCCGGGCCGCAGCTAGCCCTCCCGCCGGCTCACCGCAGAGCCGGGTCCAGCGCGCCCTGTCCTCGTTCCTCTGGAGGCGGTGTTGACCGTCCCCGCCCCGGCCCGCGCTGTATATTTGTACAGTAAGATTGTTTATTGCCCACCCTACCCACCAGCCCGCCCCAGCAGGGGTGGGGGAGAGGCCTCAGCGGGTTCCTCCCCGTGCTCGGATGCGCTGCCCACATGCTCTGGGGTAGCGCCGCCTGGGGGAGGGGTTGGTTGGGGGCTGGATGGCTTCCCAGCTACAGCCCTTGGCCGGCTGCTGCCCGTCTGACCAAAGCTATAATAAAACACTTCCACCCCGCTGGCTTTCTGACTGTGCCCTGGAGAGGAGTTGCAGGAGGGGACAGCGAACCCTGCACTCCTCCAGATGGGGAATGAGTCTACTGGAAGTTTCTCGTGGATCTGGGAAAAGCCAGAGTCAGAGGTGCTCCAGGAAGAGGTGGGCCAAGGGGCCCAAAGCACACCATGGCCCAAGAGGGTCGGGGCAACTGGAATAAGAGGCATAGAAGATAGCCTAGTTACATCATTTTCCAGGGTGGAAAAGCTCCATCTCTTTGACCTTGAAAGTCGCATCAGCATTGCACAGGCACAGCCAGGTTTAAATTAGGAGACCTGGGTTCTGGCCCCAGTGCCACCCTGTAGGATGCTGGCTAAGTCACTCTCTCCTGACTCAGTTCTGGGTTAGTGATAGCAATGAAAGGAACAAGCGTTGTATTAAATGCTGGTTGACCTTGACCCAAGCACTTCACCCCTGGGCCTCAGTTTTCTCATTATAATGAGACTTATCTCACTTGACTGAGGGTTAAAGAGGTATCATGTATGTGCTCAATAAACACAGCTTTTATTATTTATACATCACTTTAAAATTTGCCAAAGGCTTCCTAGTGGCTCAGATGGTAAAGAATCTGCCTGCAATGCGGGAGACTCGGGTTCAATCCCTGGGTTGGGAAGATCCCCTGGAGAATTCCATGGACTGGCAGGCTACAGCCTGTGAGGTGGCAGAGTCCAACACAGTCCGTCCAACACACACTTTCACATACCTGAAGTGAAAGTGACTGACACTTTCTTCTCATTCAAGTCTTCTCATCCAAGTCTTCCAAGAGCACTGGGAGGTTGGATGAGTAGATTTTATTCTTCTTCAAAAGAGGTTAAATAGCTTTTTAAATAAGACACAATCACTACGTTCTTGATTGCACTTGAATTCAAGAAGCCGTTGCTCACTGGAGACGACGCACCAGATCTCTTTGCCTTGTCACTGCCTCCCTCATCCCCTATAACTGGGGCCATGATGGTTGCACACAGGGCATTCCTAAATTATAATAGCTAATACTTAGAGAACATCCACTTTGTGTCTGACACCATATAAGAACTTTATAAATATTATCTCATGGAAATGTGTATGGAGTGGGAGTGGACTGGCAAGGAATACTCCCATGCCCTTTAACATGGATGCTGTTTTATCCATTTCTGATGAGGAAACTGAGGCTCAGAGGATAAATACTTTGTCAGAGTCACAAAGCTAGGAAGGAGCAAACATCAGTATTTGAACCAAAGACCATCCTCTTACCCAGCACACTGTATATCATGAAGATTTGGGGTTTCCAAAGCAGAACCAAGGAAGGGGGGCTTGGATGCAGGCCAGCGCTTCCACTCCAGCACTGTCCTGTGGAGGCTTGATAGAACTTACAAGCATCTGCCCTGGGCAGCAGCCATGGGGTGAGCCTCTTGGAGAATCCCAAGGCTCTACACTGAGGGAGAGTTCCCATCTGGCTTCCCCCTCCCACCCCCCCGCTGGCTCAGCTGGAGAGACAGGAAGGAGGGGTGGCCTCCCTCCCAGTCAGGCCCCATGTATGGACCCTTGTCATGGCTGGCAGACTTGAATGACTTTCTTTATCCTCTCTCCTCTCCCCTACTTCCCCCTACTGCCAGCTGTGGCCATTTAATAAAATTAGCTTAATACTTGTTCCTTCCCTGTGGGGTCTGGAGATTGAAATCTGCGGGTCCCCACAAACCCAATAAAACCCCTGGCAGGTCTGTCTGGAATGAGAGTTTCCTTGGGAAGCCTGATTAGATTAGCCAGCAACCCCCCTCTTCCGCCCCCCCCCCCCCAGTGCCACCCACAGCCTCTTATGATTCTTTAATGGCTGCTCTGGCCCAAAATTATCCAGTCACTGCACCTGGAAGCCTCCCCAGCCCTCTCCCAGAGACCACAGGTACTGGCCTAGGACTCTGCAACAGTGAAAAGCATATTAATCATTTCTGAAGGGAGTGCCTGGCTGGCTGGCTTTTCTTTCTGGTAACTGGCCGATCCTCACGTCACTGTGAGAGATGGGACTAAGATCTCCACATTGCAGATGAGGAAAGCATGGTCTGAAGAAAATCCGTGACTTGTCCATGGTCACACTGCAAGTTTGTGACGCAACTGGGACAGAACTAAAGCCAAGAACTTTTTTTTTTTCTGTGCAGGGAACCGGGAGTGTCTAGCAGTGCCAGCTGTTTGGGGAGCATCTCCCCCATCAGACAGGGGCTCCCCAAGGGCAAAGTCTATTTTTGTACTCCTCAGACTTGGCCAACCTGAGGACAAGACTTCGTCTCTACCCTCAGAATGGGAAACTTGAAGGTGAGACTGTGCCTCCTCCATCAGCCCTGGGGTGGGGGTCCTCAAAGATAGTGTTTTGGGTGAGTTAAGGGCGAGGTGTGTATCCCCAGGGACTGGGAATGGGGGTGCAGTTTCCCAGTTGCAGAGTATGGCTGCCCTGTCAGTGGCTCCAAGGGTAGATGCTGTGCTTTTTCTATCTAACTGGGGCTTTCTGAGACCAGCCCCTGGGACTGGGGGTTCCCTGAAAGCAGGCATGTGTCTCCCCTCTTCCTCAGTCAGGGGTATTTCTGGCACAGAAACATTCCATGAGGCAGGGCTGGCAGGTGGGAAGGAGGTTGGACAGGCAGAATGGCGGTTCCACTCTAGAGGAAGGAAGGAAGACGCCTCCCCAGGCCACCTCCCCTTTAAAAAGATGTGTGATTAATTAATGAATAATCTCCCTGCCAAGGGAGTGTGAGGGTGGCAGTGCCCCCGGAGCTCACCCACATGAGAAATGGCAGGCCATCCTGTGCCCAGACGGCTGTCAGCCCTCGGAGTCTGTGCCACCCTGGTTTCTGGGGTCATGGGGAGCAGAGCAGGCAGCAGGAGCCCACTGCTGGGGGCTACCCTAATTGGATGACTTTGCAGGAAGGCCAGGCAGGTGTGCTCAGCTCTCCACTTCAGCTTGCTACAAACACATCTGCCAGGGTGAGGTCTAGGGGTTAATTGCCTCCCGCCTCACTCCTGGTAACCGATATTTCATTTACTGCTCGGAGGGGAAGCTGCCCAGAGAATCAATCGTGGACAAGCGTCCAGGAGACAGGAGAGCCTCGGAGGCATGGGAGCTGTTTCCCGGAGGATCTCAGCACCAGAAGAGGAGGCAGGAGGCAAGGACCAATTGCTCAAGGCTACTCTGGTGCTCAACCACATTCTGCTGACCCTGACAACAGCTCCAGGACTCCCATGAGCTGGGAGAAAACCCCAGGGGTCCAGAGGCTGTGCCACTTCAGCTAACTGTGTTGTTTCCTCTGCTGTGGTCCTTTCTGCATGTACTTATCCAGGTGCCCCCATAAGCAGTAGCAGGTTAGATGCTGTTAATAAGGTTATTTTCACAAGCAGTGAAGGTATATTTGAAAAGCGGAACTGGAGGTGTGAGCTCCTCGCTCCCTTCCAGGTAACAAACCTTAAAATCCTACAAATGAAGTGATAATAAAGTGGAAGTGAAAAGTCTACACATGTTTGGGACTGGGAGGGCGTGAAAGGGTTATTGAGAGGTGGCAGCTGGGGGGCTGACAGAAAAGGGACCAGAGGGCTCGCCACCCCTGTGCTTTTCACATGCTCCCTATTTGCCCCATCTGCCAAAACTGAGAATCAAAGCCACAGAATGGGTAACTCCCATTACACAGCTGGAGAAACTGAGACCCAGAGAGAAACTCCAGGTTGCTCAGGCTGGTTAAGGGCAGTGCTAGAACCTAAGACAGCAGGACTCAACAGACATGCAGAAACTGGAGTTAGAAAAACTGGGCTCAAGTCCTGGCTATGTTTGTGTTTAAGGAAAAGACATTCACTTTTCTGAGCCTCAGTTTCTCCATCTGAAAAACGGGCCTAATTAAAATATCACCCCTTGCATTAGAAGAACAGAGTTTCAGCCACTGGATGACTGGGGAAGTCCCATGAGAAACTATTTGTATGTTATAAAGCAAAATTCTTTTCTCTTGACCTCTGTGATCCATTTGTCAAACAAGCTCACTTCCCCTTCAGACCTCAGCTTCATGTCACTTCCTTCTGACATCCTCAGATGTTTCCATTTTAGCCCATCTCTCACGTCATTGTAAGTCCTTGTTTAATAGGGTGATTTCGCCATAGACTACGTGCTCTGTGAGTGTAGGAGGTGGGTGTTTATCAACTTCCCTATCTTCTTAGCCCACTTGTCTCATATTAATAAATACTTGTTGAATGAATGATTATAAGAACCCCCATTACCACTTCATTGAATGTCTGCAAGTTACTTTACGTATACTATTTCTAATCCCTGTAACAAGCTAAATATTATATTCTTTTTTAAAAAATAACTACAGAAACGGAGGCTCTGAGAGGCTAACTGACTTGCCCCAAAAGATCAAGCAAGTAAGTGTCCCCTTTCCACTGCCCATAGGAGGACCAGCCTTGGCTCCTTGCCTCACTATGACTCACCTCATCGTCTCCAGCTAATTGTCAGGGGCAGAATAGGACCAGGAAAGACTTGGCTACAGGGCATAAAAGGCTCCTATTCCACTGGTGGTTCCTGGGGACCCCAAGCCTTCAACCATACTCCAAACCTCTGTTAAAATCATATCCCTGTGAAGAGGGAGGGTATCCTTAAGTTGGAAGTCATTCCTTCTTTTTTTAGGCTGCACCATGTGGCTTCTGGCATTTTAGTTCCCCAACCAGGGATGGAACCTAGATCCATGGCAGTGAAAGCCCTAGTCTTATCCACTGGACCACGAGGGAATTCCCTGAAAGTCTACCATCTTGATCCCAAAAGAAAGGCAATGCCAAAGAATGCTTAAACTACTGCACAATTGCATTCATCTCACACGCTGGTAAAGTAATGCTCAAAATTCTCCAAGCCAGGCTTCAACAATACGTGAACTGTGAACTTCCAGATGTTCAAGCTGGTTTTAGAAAAGGCAGAGGAACCAGAGATCAAATTGCCAACATCCACTGGATCATCAAAAAAGCAAGAGAGTTCCAGAAAAACATCTATTTCTGCTTTATTGACTATGCCAAAGCCTTTGACTATGTGGATCACAATAAACTGTGGAAAATCCTGAAAGAGATGGGAATGCCAGACCACCTGACCTGCCTTCTGAGAAATCTATATGCAGGTCAGGAAGCAACAGAACTGGACATGGAACAACAGACTGGTTCCAAATAGGAAAAGGAGTACGTCAAGGCTGTATATTGTCACCCTGCTTATTTAACTTATATGCAGAGTACAGCATGAGAAACGCTGGGCTGGAAGAAGCACAAGCTGGAATCAAGATTGCCAGGAGAAATATCAATAACCTCAGATATACAGATGACACCACCCTTATGGCAGAAAGTGAAGAAGAACTAAAGAGCCTCTTGATGAAAGTGAAAGAGGAAAGTGAAAAAGTTGGCTTAAAGCTCAACATTCAGAAAACTAAGATCATGGCATCTGGTCCCATCAATTCATGGGAAATAGATGGAGAAACAGTGAAAACAGTGACAGACTTTATTTCGAGGGGCTCCAAAATCACTGCAGATGATAACTGCAGCCATGAAATTAAAAGACGCTTACTCTTTGGAAGGAAATTTATGACCAACCTAGACAGCATATTAAAAAGCAGAGACATTACTTTGCCAACAAAGGTCCGTCTAGTCAAGGCTATGGTTTTCCCAGTAGTCATGTATGGATGTGAGAGTTGGACTATAAAGAAAACTGAGCACTGAAGAATTGATGCTTTTGAACTGTGGTGTTGGAGAAGACTCTTGAGAGTCCCTTGGACTGCAAGGGGATCCAACCAGTCCATCCTAAAGGAGATCAGTCCTGAGTGTTCATTGGAAGGACTGATGTTGAAGCTGAAACTTCAATACTTTGGCTACCTGATGCAAAGAGCTGACTCATTGGAAAAGACCCTGATGCTGGGAGGGACTGGGGGCAGGAGGAGAAGGGGACGACAGAGGATGAGATGGTTGGATGGCATCACGGACTCAATGGACATGAGTTTGGGTGAACTCTGGGAGTTGGTGATGGACAGGGAGGGCTGGCGTGCTGTGGTCCATGGGGTCGCAAAGAGTCAGACACGACTGAGCAACTGAACTGAACTGAACTGAACCATCTTCATAGTAGACCTGTTAGGGAACTACGTCTTTTGCTTTCTTTCGTGACTCGACCTGCTTATGGTCCTGTGTCGGGGCAGATCAGACTAATGAAAGGGTGGAGCAACTGGCTCCTAACAGCCACCACTGCTTCATCCTAATCAGACTAGATAGCTATCCCCTTATATATGATGAGGCTTAAGATGGTTTTCCATCCATGCTCTTCTGATAAGTCGGAAGGGCAGGATATTTGTCCCATTTTATAGATGAGAAAGAAGCAGCCAGAGAAACGGAAGTGACTTCCACAGTCTCAGCACTAATTGATGATTCTGTCACTAGGATTGGAATCAGACTTCCTGACTCCAGGGCAAGTCTCTCTCTTCGACCTCCACAAACCCCGGGTTGGGGATCAGCCTGAGTGTGGCCCACCAGAATCCAAGTAGCTGGCCGCTGTGGAGGATGGAGACAGTGCTGCCCAGAGGTGCCCTAAAGTGTGCTACTCATACTCAACAGTCTGTCCATGATAATCCTGACACTGATAAAGCCAAGTGGGCCATTCTCTGCCTCCGCTGGCTTGAAGTTCATTCTTTGGATGGTCGCGGAAGAGAAGAAACCCTGGACAGCAACTGAAAATCCCTTTTTGGATAAGTGGATGCCGACGGAGACCGCAGAAAATGCAGGTTTGAAAACGTGTTTGATGTCTGGCTGCTGCATTTTGATGACGAACTCAGTCCCAAGGGTAAGTGAGACAGGCCATAACTGCCCCCCTGGGTACCTCTACCCCATACTGGTTTCTGCCGCTCTTTCCGATCTCAGGCACACTCCCTCAAACCTCCAGCAAGCAGGAAGGCAAAGTGCGCAAGCGCACTGTGGGCAACGCCCGCCACTGCCGAGCTGTACTTTGTTTCTTAGGAAACAGCCAATCAGCGACCCGGGCAGCGACCAATGGGAAGCGCGGAAGAGTCGACCCGGCTAATTTGAACACGCGGCGCGGGCCGGAGGTTGGCGCGGGTAGGGTACTTGGGGAGGGGGCGATCTCTGGTGGTCCGGGTTTCCGGTCTGCTGCGGCAGGACCCTGCAGCGAGCGGCGACACCAGCGACGGAGAACCGACGAAGGGTAAGCACTGGCCCACGGCTGAGCGGGTTCCGCGGGCCCCTGCGCTCATGTCTGGACTCGCGGATCGACCTGCTGGCGGCGGCGGAAGCCGGAGCCGGGCCTCTGTGCAGTACACAGAGGTGCAGCCTGAAGACCAATCAGGTCCTGGGTGGTGGTCTCCGAACACTGCGTGGGGCGGTGCGGGGAGAAGTCGCTTCCTTAGATGCCTGCAAGGGAGATCTGGACCCTCTACTTATTTGTACGGGACCTTGACTGGGGCCCGCACGTCTGCACCTCGGCCCAGCCCTTTGTACATCCGCCCTGGGAAAGGTCTACTTACTCACACGTAAGGAAGAATTGGGTCCTTCCGCGCGCCGGGAGTGGAGACCTGGGACTCTGCACATCTGTATCGAGTAGCTAAGACCCTCTCTGTACATCTATGCAGAGCTGTTTGCAGAGCTGTGCCAGGGGCCGTAACTTAGTTACTGGGGCACCTAGTAAATATTTGATTGAATAAAGGAAGGAATGAAAGAACGTCTGCATGACAGAACACCAGGCCTTCTGCTGTTGTTTCTAGGATGCCCTTTCTCTTAGCTTTGACTCTTTAATGTACTGAAGTGACACGGAAAACATAAGCTTGATCTGTCATGGGAAATAGGTTTTTTTGTTTGTTTGTTTTAACTTCAGACTGTGGATCTTCTGGTATCAGGGGGAAATGCCAGTAGGTCATATAAATTCTGATTATGTTGGCTAACATTTATTGACTTACCAGGTATGAGTTAACCCATTTAATCCTCAAAACAACGCAATGGCATAGATACTTATATTTACATTTTACAGGTTAGGAAGCAGAGAAATTAAGCTTAGCTCCAAGGAGAACATCCACAACATTTTTCTGTATAAGCTTCTCCTGGGTGTTACCCTGCTTTCTCCAGTCTCATCACTATCCTTTCTGGTCACCAAATTCCATGCTTCAAACAACTACCAACATATCCAGTCCTTCTCTGCCTATTTCATGATTGAATTTTTCCACCCTCAGAGAGACTTTAAAGTGTCTCAATTTGTTGCTCTTTATATTTATTATCCAGCCTAGCTCCATTTTTTTTTTTACCTTTTTTTTAAGAAAAAAGTATGCAAGTAGCATATATTTAGAGGTCTTTATAAAAATTGTCTCTGTCTGGCCACAAAGTGAATCTAAAGAGTTTTCAGAGTACTGTACAAACCATATTCTATTCCCACAAGCAGTTAAGCTTAAGATACAAAAGAAAAAGGAATAAACCCATACTTGGATTTAAAAAAATTTTTTTAATGACTCAGTCAAATAGGGTATCATTATTGTAATTAAAAATAATTAGCATTAAACAGTGATAATGCCATTTATAAAACTTGGGTGATGCAGTTAAAGAACACTTAGAGGTAAATTTATAGTCTTAAATGCTTACATTAGAATATTTTCTTTTTCAAGCTCAAAGTGAGGCAAATATCCAATTTTAATAAGATAGAACAGAACAACAGAATAAAAGTGTAGAAAATAAAATGAGTTAAGGGCAAAAATTAATGAAATAGAATTTTACTATATAATAGAGATGATTAACTTAGCCCAGAACTGTATCTTTGAAAAGACTAATAAAAAAGCCAGACCTCTGGTAATATTAAGACTAAAGAAAAGAAACATGAAAAAATGACCTTAGGAATTAAAATAGGGACATAACTTTGGCTACTCAAAGATTAAAAGAGAAAGACTTCAGTGGGAACCCTTTTTGATAATGCTTTTGGGCAAATTTCTAAGAAAAACAACTCACCAAAACTGATTCAAGAAGCTATGAAAATTTTCAACAAACCTAGGACTACTGAAGAAATTTAATTAGTTTAAAAACTACCTTCTGTGCCATGCCCTGCGGTGCTAAGTCACTTCAGTCGTGTCCAACTCTGTGCAACCCTATAAACTGTAGCTCGCCAGGCTCCTCTGTCCATGGGATTCTTCAAGCAAGAATACTGGAGTGGATTGCCATTCCCTTCTCCAAGAGATCTTCCCCACCCAGGGATCCAACAGGCTGTTTACGTCTAACCTGCACTGGCAGGCAGGTTCTTTACCACTAGCGCCACCTACCTTCAAGCACATTTATAAAACCCACCAAATTCCACCAGAAATATACAGGCATCTAAACAGGAAAGTTATGACCAACCTAGACAGCATATTCAAAAGCAGAGACATTACTTTGCCAACAAAGGTCCGTCTAGTCAAGGCTATGGTTTTTCCTGTGGTCATGTATGGATGTGAGAGCTGGACTGTGAAGAAAGCTGAGTGCCGAAGAATTGATGCTTTTGAACTGTGGTGTTGGAGAAGACTCTTGAGAGTCTCTTGGACTGCAAGGAGATCCAACCAGTCCATTCTGAAGGAGATCGGCCTTGGGATTTCTTTGGAAGGAATGATGCTAAAGCTGAAACTCCAGTACTTTGGCCACCTCATGCGAAGAGTTGACTTATTGGAAAAGACTCTGATGCTGGGAGGGATTGGGGGCAGGAGCAGAAGGGGACGACAGAGGATGAGATGGCTGGATGGCATCACCGACTCGATGGACGTGAATTTGAGTGAACTCCGGGAGTTGGTGATGGACAGGGAGGCCTGGCGTGCTGTAATTCATGGGGTCGCAAAAGAGTCGGACACAACTGAGCGACTGAACTGAACTGAACTGAAACATGTAGAAGGCAATGGCACCCCACTCCAGTACTCTTGCCTGAAAAATCCCATGGACAGAGGAGCCTGGTAGGCTGCAGTCCATGGGGTCACGAAGAGTTGGACACGACTGAGCGACTTCACTTTCACTTTTCACTTTCATGCATCGGAGAAGGAAATGGCAACCCACTCCAGTGTTCTTGCCTGGAGAATCCCAGGGACGGCGGAGCCTGGTGGGCTGCTGTCTATGGGGTCACACAGAGTCGGACACAACTGAAGTGACTTAGCAGCAGCAACAAACATGTAAAAACTCTCCCTGAAAAAAAAGAAAAGAAAACATTTCCAGTCTATTTTGTTATACCAAAAATGAGGCAAAGAAAATTTCAAGTCATTCTCTTTTATAAATGTAGTTGTAAAAATCTGAAATAAAATATTAGTAATCAGAAGCCAACAATGTACTAAAAAAACTACATTATGATCATATTGGATTTATCGAAGGAATGGGAGAATAGTTTAATGCTAGAAGATCTATTCATACAATTTACACATTTACAGATTAAAGGAAAAAAACATATTCCATTAGGCACAAAAGTATAAGTCAATAACCATTTATGTTTTTTTTTTAATGGTAAGCTGGAAATAGAGGCGGGCTTCCCTAATAGCTCAACTGGTAAAGAATCCACCTGCAATGCAGGAGACCCCATTCAATTCCTGGGTTGGGAAGATCCGCTAGAGAAGGGATAGGCTACCTACTCCAGTTTTCTTGGGTTTCCTTTGTGGCTCAACTCGTAAAGAATCTGCCTGCAATGCAGGAGACCTGGGTTCGATCCCTGTGTTGGGAAGAGCCCCTGGAGAAGGGAATGGCTACCCACTCCAGTATTCTGGCCTAGAGAATTCTATGGACTGTATAGTCCATGGGGTCACAAAGAGTTGGACACGACTGAGAGGTCTTCACTTCACTTCACTTCAGAAATAGAGGCAAATCTCCTTAAACCAACAAAAAAGTGAAATAATAGGAACATTCCCTATAAAATCGGGAAAGAGACAAGATTGCTCACTATTGCTGCTTTCTTTTTCTTTCAGTCTATATAATTTTATTTATTCAGTTATTTTTGGCTGTGCTGGGTCTTCTTTGCTGTGCAGGCTTTTCTCTAGTCGTGGCAAGCCAGGGCTACCCGCTGGTTGTGGTGCGGTGGCTTGTTTTGTTGCAAAGCACAGTCTCTAGGGCTCAAGGGCTTCAGCAGTTGCAGCACATGGCATTCTATAGTTGCGGCTCCCAGGCTCTAGAGCACAGGCTCGATAGTTGTGGCACGAGGGCTTAGTTGCTCTGCAGCATGTGAGATCTTCCCAGACCAGGGATCGAACCCGTGTCTCCTGCTTTGCCAGGTGGATTCTTTACCACTGAGCCACCAGGGAAGCCCCTATTGCGGCTTTCAAAATTGTACCCAAGGTCCTGGCTAGATAAGAAAAATAAATGTCCTAGCCTGTAAGACAAGAAGAATAAAAAATGATTAGAAAGGAATAAACAAAACTGTCCTTAGTTACAGTTTTGTCTTTTTCAAAAAACAAAAGAACACAGTGCTATCTCTGCACTACCACCCATAGAAAGAAAAAGGCATCTTTGGACATTTTTCACTAAGGTGAGGGGAAGTGGGACTTGGAAAGGCTCAGGTAGAGGGCAGAACAGCCTTGGATGAAGAGCAGTGCCTCTGATGACAGGACAAAGTCAAGTTCTGGCCTTGCCACTTACCACTGATGTGACAATGTCCTTCCTGAGCCTCAGTTTGCTTTGTAGAGTAGGGATGTAACAATTGTATCAATAACTACAGAATGAGATTGTTGTGAAAGTTAAATGAAACACTTGTAAAGCACTTAGCATAGTGCCTGACACATAGTAAGTACTCAATAAATGTTAGCTATTATATAATCGTAATTATTTTTAGGCTTTTGGCTTCAGCCTGGTTTTTCTGGCCTTTATTCGTTCATAGGACAAATATTACACAGTGTCTACTGTGTTCTGGATTTGGTTCCGAGTTATCTCGGGGTGCACAGACTGTATCAGCAGAGGGTCCTAATGTCTCGGAGCTTAAGGACAAGAAACACTGTGTTAGAGTTGTGAAGGAGCAATGAAGGGGGCCACAACAACTGCTATAAAAAGTACAACACCCAAGGATAGGCACCTGCCTTCTGAGCTCCCAGTGTCTGCAGGCAGACCCCCTCAAGTCCTCAAGCATTCTTCTTCAGGGGCTTCTGAGGAGCGTGGGTTTGTTTGTTCTATCCGTCCCTATGATGGTGGGCAGAGGAAGCTACCCTGAAAACAACCGAATTTTGGCTTCCCATCCCCAGCTTGGCAGCAAACTAGCCTCCGGGTTTTAATGAGCTGCCCCGGGTTAGAAACAGGACGTGACTGTGGCTCGCTCAGAACCCTGAAGATCTTATTAAAGAATCATCTCCCTTGTACTTTGGGCTGAAATGCTCTTTCCAACTGAGGATCAAAGCAAACTTGACAAACGTTCTCTCATTAATCTCCCATCCCCCTGGGGCAGGCGCAGATCAGTAGCTGTTCTCTCCAGCTCTCAAAGGGAGACGCTGATGTGACATCCATGAGGTGTGGCTGGTGGAAAGACCTCCCCAGCAGTCAGAGGCCAAAGCAGAGACCAGGACCCAGGTGTCCTGACTGGGGCCATGCCAGTGTCACCCTCCCCCTCCCCACCTCCTACCCCACGCCCCCAGCGCTTTCTCCTCCGTAGGAAGGAAAACATCTCATTAGGCAAACAGCCTGCCTCGCTGGCCCTCAGGAGGCGGAGAGGAGAGAACTGCAAAGGTTAGGCGCACTCTGCTGCCAGTGCCCTTTTTAATTTCCTGCTTTGAATGTGACGCTGCTCTGTGGTTCCTCCTCAGCTAATACCCTCTCCACGGGGAGCTGGGACTGGCCTTAAGGCAGCCAGTATAGACTCAGACTGTGGGACCAGGCACCCTCTGCCTTCACTTGCCTGGTCACAGGAGTGAGGTTCCTAGGAATTGCCTGGCAGTCCAGTGGTTAGGACTCTGTGCTTTCACTGCCAAGGGCTCAGGTTCGATCCCTGGTCAGGGTACTAAGATCCTGCAAGCTGTGTGGTGAAACCGAAAAAAAGTGAAGTTCCGTGGAGGAACTTCACATGCGAGGATAGGAAACAGGCATTCTGAGTGTCGAAAATTAGGTCCAGTCCATTTATCTGAAAGTGTTTGCAGAAGGCATAATGCTAGTTATGTGAAAGGGATTATAATTATCATACAAACATAAGGGACCATTACAACAATGTAAGCATGAGAGCGTAGTATATAATGTCATTACGAGGCAGTGTAGCAGGCTCTATGGCCAGACTGCCTGGGTTGGAACCAGGATTCATCACTCACTACCACTGGGATCTTGGGCAAGTTGTTTAACCCTTTCTGTCTCAATTTTGTCCTTGAAAAATGACTGAGAATGGTATCTATTAGGACTTACCTGGCAGTTCAGCAGTTAAGACTCCCTGCTTGCACTGTGAGGTTTCAATCCCCTGGTCTGGAAACAAAGATGCCTCATGCTGCCAGGTGTGGCCCAAAAGTAAAAAACAGATAAATAATAATAATAGTATCTATCTTGTGGGGTCACAACAGAGTCGAAAGGAGATGAAAAGTGTAAGGTGTCTAGAACAGTTCCTGAGTGGACACTTACCTATTATGTTTGTTATTGTGATGGCCTGATGGCTGAGACAGGAATAGAATTAATTCAACTCAGAAAGATAATCATTGGTTGACATCTCTGTTCTGTGTGGGGAAGAAGTTGGGAAGTTTAGGGGTGAAGGACAAGCGTTTGAAGTCAACTCGGTTCTGCCTCATCCCCCAAGGAAAACATGAGTTGTTGGCCGGAGTATTAGGTGAAATCCCACGTTTCTTTGCTGCATGACCTTGGTAATGGTGACCCGTTGGCAGAACCTACTCTTTCCTAGGAAAGCATTCATCTATTCCTATCCCCTCAACCTCGAACAGCTCCCCCCTGCCCCCACCACCTTTTCTTATCCCTGTTAATATATTCCTAGACTTGAGCTGGACTTTTCCAGGAATATCTGTGATTCCTGCATTCCAGAAATTCCATCTTTACCCTTGGTAGGCTGGCTTGAAGGAGAAATGAAAAAAGCACACAGGAAGGTCTGAGGGGAATTCAAGAGGGAATGTATAAATAAGCTTTTGGAATGACTACCAGGCAACATTAGGAAATCTATCCATGTCACCCTGTACAGGAACAGAGAAAGGAGAAACACCGTGTGATCATCTTAGCAAGTGCCAAAAAAGCATTCGATAGAATTTAGCACCCATTCCTAATGGGTAGTGGAGGGTGGGGAACTAAATATAGACGAGCTAAAAATAGAAAGTAACTGTCATTATTTGCAGACTTATCGTCATTTAATTGAAAAACCTAAGAGAATCAATGACAATCTAATAGAACTCATAAGGGAGTTCAACAAGGTGGCCAGATACAAGATCCGCATATACGAGATCCGCATACAGAAATCGGTAGCTTTCCTACGTTCTGGCAAAACGAATTAGAAAATGTAATTTTTAAAAGAGCCTATTTCCAATATAGCAAAGACTGTACAGTAACTATTTGTAAGTCTATCAAGAAATTTACAAAATTTATGTGAGGAAAATAATGAAATTTTACTAAAGATTATAAAGTTGTAAATGATGAAAAGAGATACAATATTCCTCTATGGAAGACTTCATATTGTAAAGATGCTAATTCTTGTATTAATCTAGAAATTCAAAATAATCTTAGCAGGATTTTTCATAGAACTTCATAAGCTGACTCTAAAATCATATAAAGATAAGCTGCCCAAGAATGTCCAAGAAAAAGAACAGTAAGGTGGTATAGAACCACAATAATTACAACAGTGAGTTACTGGAAAAGGAAAACAGAATGGAGAATCCAGAAACAAATTCATGTTTACATGAGAATTTAGTTATGTTAAATGTGGCACTTAAATTAGTGGAGAATGAATTCACTGTTTAATAAATGATCTTGAGATAATTGCTTGCCATTTGGAAAGAAAAGATATTTAGAAATATTCTCATACCATTCGCACACACAAAAATAAATTCCATCTGGATAAAGACCTAAATGTAAGAAAGGAAAAGTATTAGAAATATTTTTTTAAAGTGTTTATTACTTTGGGGAAGGACTGTCTTCTTAACTATGACATAAAAATAACAAAAGAAGAGGTTGACATATTTGACCATTTGAAAACTGGAAATTTCCAGAATGGCCGGAATAGGATATTTCTTCAAGAATGCGTAGTTGGGGTACTTCCCTGGTGGTTCAGTGGCTGAGACTCTGTGTTCCAATGCAGGCGGCTCAGGTTCAATCGCGGGTCAGGGAGCTGGAGCCCACATGCCACTAAATAGTCTGCGTGCTGCAACTAAACATCCCACATGCCAAAATGAAGATGGAAGATCCTGCATGCTGCAGCTAAGACCAGGCGCAGCCAAAAAAATAAATAAAAATTTAAAAAAAGAGTACATGATTGATTTGATGCCAAGAATAATATCAAGTAATTTACCACGCCAACCAAATAAAGGAGAAAAAAAGCATATAATCATATCAGGAGATGCTGAAAGAGCATCAGATAAAGTTCTAGATATTCCTGATAACAACTCTGAGTAAAAGTAAGAACAGATGAAATTACTAGTATGATAATGACCTATTTGTCTAAAAGTCGAAAACTAATATCTCTATAAAGCAGTAAAGATCAAGATCCTTTAAGATCAAAAACAAGACAGGGGTGCCTATTTTCATCATTATCATTTAACTCAAGGGAATGCAGTAGACAATAAATGAAATATTTAGTATAATCATGGAGAAGAAAGGGTAAAAAAAATTATTTTCTGATATACAATTGTGTACTCAGAAAACTCAATAAGCTTTAATAAAAAACAGTTGGAATTAATAAGAGAGTTTGAGGATTGTAGGTAAAAGGCAAATATGTAAAAATCAATCATGTTTTTCCCTACTTGTGTTTACCGCCTGGAAATGGAGATTGGGGAAGGTATTCCATTCATAATAGCAATTAAGTTCATAAAGTACTTGGGAATTATATTAAATAAGAACAATGACATTAAAAAAAAAGAAAATATCTGAATCTACAAAAAATGCCTGAACAAATCAAAAGGTAATAGCCATGTTCTTATATGAAAACATCTAATATAAAATAAATATCATATCAGGAGATGCTGATTATTTAATATTAATTAATTAATATTAATTCCAACTGTAATCCCAGCTGGGCTTTTTGAGGGGGAATTGGTTCTGAAATGGAGATGGAATTGATAAAGATAATTCTTAAAGTCAAATAGGAAAAAAATGATTGAAAATAGCCAAGAAAATCATGAAAAAGTAAGCTGGGGGTAGGGTTAGGTGTGGCCTTGCTAGAAAAGAAGCAACTGTGGGCACTTCCCTGGTGGTCAGCGGTTCAGACTCCATGTTCCTATTGTGGGTGGCTGGGTTTGACCCCATGTCACAACCGAGACCCACTGTGGTCAAATAAATGAATAAAAAAAATTTTTTTTAAGGAATGGTGTTCCTTTTAAAAGGAACTATTGTGTTGGCATAGGAATAGACAGATTGGTGGAACATAATAGAAAGCCCACCTATACAGTCACCTGGATATGGCAAAGGTGGTATTTCAAGAGAAAAAGAGATGTGCTGTGCTGTTCTTAGTCGCTCAGTCATGTCTGACTCTTTGTGACACCATAGACTGCAGCCCTCCAGACTCCTCTGTCCATGGAAATTCTTCAGGCAAGAATACTGGAGTTACTACACCCTTCTCCAGGGGATCTTCCCAACCCAGGGATTGAACCCAGATCTCCCACTTTGCAAACGGATTCTTTACCATCTGAGCCACCAGGGAAGCCCAGAAATACTGGAGTAGGTAGCCTATCCCTTCTCCAGGGGATCTTTCCTACCCAGAAATCAAACTGGGGTCTCCTGCATTGTAGGCAGATTCTTTACCAGCTGAGCTACCAGGGAAGAAGAAAGATATTTGTTAGTAATTGGTGCTGGCATCAATAATTTTATTCTCTCGAAGTATAAAACGGAGATGAGCTGTAGAGGAGGTGGGAGAAGGCCCCTGAATACTAGACTGAGGAATACCCGGTCAGGCCTGAGTGAGATTGGTCCTCATCTCCATCGCCTCTGTGCCCAGGTGTTGCCATGGTGATGGCGGTGGAGGACAGCATGTTGCGGGTTGTGGTGCGGCTGCGGCCCCCCACTCCGAAGGAGCTGGAGAGTCAGCGGCGGCCTGTGGTTCAGGTGGTAGACGAGCGTGTGCTGGTGTTCGACCCTGAGGAGCCCGATGGGGGCTTCCTTGGCCTGAAATGGGGCAGCGCCCAAGATGGCCCCAGGAAGAAGGGCAAAGACCTGACGTTTGTCTTTGACCGGGTCTTCGGTGAGACGGCCACCCAGCAGGATGTGTTCCAGCACACCACCCACGGCATCCTGGACAGCTTCCTCCAGGGCTACAACTGCTCAGGTGAGCCCGCCTGCCCCTCCGCTGGGCACCAGATGAGGAAGGCTCTGGCCCTGCCTTCTCTGTGGGCCCCTCACTCAGCCTTCTCTGGTGTGGGGGCCACTCTGCTGGGCCCTGGGATACAATAGGTCAGACAGAGACGGTTCCTGCCCTCTGGATGCTTACAGTCTAGAGCAGGGAGAAGACACGTCGCAAAATCACACCTGCAAGTGTGTGCTTATCAGCTGAGCTACATGAAGTGAGGGAAAGAACTGTGGGCTTTCCATAGAGGAAGCTACCCAGGCTGCAGAAGGTGCCCCGAGGAAGGGACGAGCTTCCACCCGTGGTGGAGACCCCTCTGCCTTCAAGTCCACAGGCCTACAGGGGGACCAGGAAAGGACATGGAGAACTCGACAGCTGGGAACGTGGGGGCTGTGGGTGGGTGGGAGCAGTGCAACCATGCATGCGAAAGGAAGCAAAGGGGTTTGGAGGAGGAGAGGGGCTGACTGGATGAAAATGCCCTGGGGGAGCCCTGTCACCACCCTCCTCCCTACTCTGTCCTCTCTAGTGTTTGCCTATGGGGCCACCGGGGCCGGGAAGACACACACCATGCTGGGAAGAGAGAGGGACCCTGGCATCATGTACCTGACCACCATGGAGCTGTACAGAAGACTTGAGGCCTGCCGGGAGGAGAAGAGATTCGAGGTGCTCATCAGCTACCTGGAGGTACGGCTGTTGGCACCCCAGGACGGGCAGCCTCCTCCCTCATTCTCACAACCACCTGAAGAGGGAGTGGGGTGGAGCAGGCAGGAGGGGCAGAGAGTAGGAGGAAGTGGGAGGACGGGGGCCCAGAGGGCGGACACAGCTCCAAGAGAGACTGCGTGTGAACTGACCCTAGTCGTCACGTTACGTCATCTCGCAAGGGTCATTCACCAAGCATGTCTTGTCATTTTCTCTGGCCTGGGAATCCCCCAGCCCCCCAGGGGAGAGACTTCCTGACCAGCCTCTCCACCAGACCCCTCCCTGATTCCTTTCTCCTCAGGTGTACAATGAGCAGATCCACGACCTCCTGGAGCCCAAGGGGCCCCTTGCCATCCGTGAGGACCCCGACAAAGGGGTGGTGGTACAAGGACTTTCCTTCCACCAGGTAAGACTTGGGCTTAGGTGGGACGGGCAGCCCCACTGGTCCTCTGGGATCCCCTCACCAGGCAGTTTGGGGATGTCCTGGATCCTGTCGGGGTGGCAGTGGTGATAGCACGGGGGTGACATTGGTTCTGAAGAGTGGCCCTTCTGCTAGGGAAAAGTCCTGGTTGGAGAGACCATAGCCCCCTCCCTTCGTGTCTCCTCTGCAGCCAACCTCAGCTGAGCAGCTGCTGGGCATGCTGACCCGGGGGAACCGTAACCGCACGCAGCACCCCACTGATGCCAACGCTACGTCCTCCCGCTCCCATGCCATCTTCCAGGTGAGCAGGGGCCACAGGCCAGGACCTGAGTCTGGACTCCTGGTGGCCAGCATCCCCTCACCCCGGCCTTCTGCCCCCAGATCTTCGTGAAGCAGCAGGACCGGATCCCAGGTCTGACTCAGGCCCTTCGCGTGGCCAAGATGAGCCTCATCGACCTGGCAGGCTCAGAGCGGGCGTCCAGCACCCACGCCAAGGGGGAGCGGCTACGGGAGGGAGCCAACATCAACCGCTCACTGCTGGCCCTCATCAACGTCCTCAACGCCCTGGCGGACGCAAAGGTAAAGCCGCACGGAGTCAGGCTCCTCCCCAGGGCAACAACCCACTGCCAAGGACAAGGGTCCCTCCCTCCAGCCCTGGGTCAAAATTCCCTAGTGGTCCAGTGGTTAGAACTCGGTGCTTTCATTGTAGTGGACCAGGTTCAATCCCTAGTTGGAGAACTAAGATCTTGCAAGCCCAGCAGCTTAGTCAGAAAAAACAAAAAAAAACAAAAGCAAAAACAGGGACTTCCCTGGAAGTTTAGTGGCTAAGACTCCATGCTCCCAATGCAGGGGACCTGGGTTCTATCCCTGGTCAGGAAACTAAATCCCGCATGCCACTACCAAGACCCAGTGCAGCCAAATAAATACATTTTTAAATATATATATAGATACAAATATAAATATCCCCCAAAACCCCAAAGCTACCGAGTCCCGGCCTGGGTCTGTCTAGTCTAGACACTCATTCCACGCCCACCCACTGTCCCCAGGGCCGAAAGTCTCACGTGCCATACCGGGACAGCAAGCTGACCCGCCTCCTCAAGGACTGCATTGGGGGCAACTGCCGAACGGTGATGATCGCTGCCGTCAGCCCCTCCAGCCTGACCTACGAGGACACCTACAACACCCTCAAGTATGCCGACCGGGCCAAGGAGATCAAACTCTCGGTGCGTGCCAGCCAGGACGCCAGCCTGGGGTGGGGGTGTAGTGGTGTCGGGGGAGCCCCCAGACTGGGAAGAGGAGGGGACAGGACCCACCGGCTTCCTCCAGTACCTGGAGCGAGCATTCCCACAAGGCCCAGAGGAGAGGTGACCCAGTCTTCATCCTTCAAATACCACAGCGCTGGGATGGTTGAGGCTAAATTATCTCAAGCGGAAAGCAACAGAACGGAGTGGCCGAGTGTCAGCCAGTGATCTTTGTCAGATTTGTTTTTAGCAGCAGGCCCTTATTTTGGTAAAACAACATATAGTGCAGATAGAAGCAGAGTTGCCTGGTTTCCCCTGCCTCCCACAGGGAGCCCTGGGGCTCCCGGATCCACTGCTGCAAAGCCCCTGGGCTGGGGAGAGCGTATGGGTCAGGGAGCCCGGGGTCTCGGGGTCAAACGCAAGCTCTCCTCCTGCTGTGTTAGGTGAGCCTCTGGCCTCCCCGTTTCCTCAGTCCTGAGGGTGAGCAGCCGGGTGTGAGTGAGGTGCCTAGCAGTGTCTGGCCATTGGAAGTAGTTGCCAAAAGCTGCTTTGAATAAACAAACAGATCTCTCCCCTGTGTCCCCACCTCAGCTGAAGAGCAACGTGATCAGCCTGGACTGTCACATCAGCCAGTACGCCACCATCTGCCAGCAGCTCCAGGCTGAGGTGAGGAGCCGCCTGGGGAACTTGACCAGGGGGCAGGGCACTCGGGGGGCAACTCATGGGGGAGGTCGCTCTGCCACCACCCTGCGCTCAGCGGGGGCTCTGAGGGGATGGGCCGCTTTGTTCCAGGTGGCCGCCCTGAGGGAGAAGCTCCGGGTGTATGAGGCAGCAGCCCAGGCCCCACCTCACGACGCTCCACGGTCCCCCAAGCCAGGCACTCCGCATCAACCGTGAGTTCTGTCACCCTGTCCTGCCCCGTCCTTTCCCCAGCCTGTGGAGGGCTAGGACTCCTCGATTCTGTTCTGGCACGTGGGGTTAGGGATTCTCATTCAGTGCCCAGCATTCTGATTGTCACCTAGAATGTTCTGTGCTGGAGGAGTAAATCACACCCCAGTCCATATAAGCAGCATCAGCTATTCACAGGAAGGTGCGTTCAGGGGGTGGGTGTCATTGTTTTCTGGGCTTCCCAGGTTGCACTACTGGTAGAGAACCTGCCTGCCAATGCAGGAGATGTAAGAGAAGCAGGTTCGATCCCTGGGTTGGGACGATCTCCTAGAGGAGGGCATGGCAACCGACTCCAGTATTCCTGCCTGGAGAATCCCATGGACAGAGGAAACTGGCGGGCTACAGTCCCCGGGGTCGCAAAGAGTTAGACATGCCTGAAGTGACTTAACGTGCCCACACGTTACCAGAAAATCCTTGACTCCTTCTTCACCCCCAGCTACTACCTACCTGTTACCTGAGCATCCAACCCCTTACAGACTCTGTACCATCTGAAGCCACAGAAATCCTGCCCCTCCCTGCTTTTCCCACTTGCCCCTGCTTCACACCTCGCAAACCTCTCCTTTCCTCCTTAGCCTCCCCAGCTGCCCCTCACCGTCCCATCTCCCCAGCCAGCCCCGCACCCCAGAGCTCCAGCCAGGGTCAGCAGTCCTTCAAGAGGAGAGCCTGGGGTCAGAGGCCCCAGGGGAGAAGGTCGTGGACGGGAACTCCTCAAATAGGGAGCAGCCCCCAGAGGACAAGGATGAAGGCCCGGCCAAGGAGGTAGGGCTTGGAGCTGGTGGGATATTGGAAGAAAATCCCCTCCCCCAACTCGTGGGTCCCTTCAGTCCTGGCTTCTCTGCTTGGATGGCTTATATCTCAGTCATTGGGAGACTTTCAGATTCTGTGCAGGAAGAACTAGTCAGATCCGGTGTGTCTGAAAGCAGGGAGCCTGTGTGTTACCAGAAAGGGAGGAAGAAGGGAGGACCTAAACTGGGAGAGAGAAGGACCCTACTAGGACCAAATCATTCGAGGAGCTGTCATTCGCACTCGTGGAGGATGGGTGGGTTTCAGGAGCTGTGCAGGTAAAACGAGGGAGGCTGCCCTGGGCTCTCTACCTGTGACACTCTTCCTGTCTAGATTCCAACCCAGGTGCCAGAACAGAACCTCAGACACCCATCGCCCGGGTCCCCTGACCTGACCGTGCAGCCCAAGCCAGTCGTGGACCACCTCCCACCACCAAACCTGGACAGGGACCGTTCTAAGCAGTAGGTATCTTCTTGCTCCTCTCCAGAGTCCAAGGCGGGAGGTGATGGGTTCCAGGCCCCCTGGAAGGAGAAAAGTGAAAGTCGCTCAGCCGTTTCTGACTCTTTGCAACCACACAGACTGTAGCCTGCCAGGCTCCTCTGACCATGGAATTCTCCCTGGAAGGAGTACTGGTGCCAAGCATATCATAGAAGCTCTGTTTGTGTTTTAGTTAAAGAGGCAGGTCTTTATTTTTTTGGCTGCGCTGGGTCTTCATTGCTGCACATGGGCTTTCTCCAGTTGCGGCAAGCAGTGAATATTCTTCATTGCAGAGGCTTCTCTTGTTGTGGCTCATGGGCTGTAGAGAGCAGGCTCAGTATTTGCGGTGCACGGGCTTAGTTACTCCAAGGCATGTGGGATCTTCCTAGATTAGGGATCAAACCCCGTGTCCCCTGCATTGGCAGACAGATTCTTAACCACCACACCAGGGAAGTCCAAGAGGCAAGTCTTTTGTCATCCAGTTGTCCCATACCTGCCGTCAACAATTTGCTATTATCGCCTACTCTGTTTACATAGCAGCCTCTTTATTACTCTGTAGCTGGCAGTTTGACAAGAGGGAAGCAAAACACCAAATTCCATCCAGACAGCTGGCAAATGCCAAGGTAGGGCAGGGCTGCCTGGGGCTGGAGCTATGCTTTCCAGTCTAAGGGCCAAGCTGCCCGTGCTCAGCCAAGAGAAGTTGGGCGGCCGCTGAGGATGGGACGGCCTTCCTGAGTCAGGTGTTCGTCGTCTGTCTCATCGACAGATTGAGGCTATTTCTCCTCAGAAGTAAATACAAACCCAGAGAGAAATGGCTTTTGGACCATTCTTTCCGTGCTTAATAGAGAGGTGCTGCTAGTATTTTCTTCCTTGGCCCCCAGAACATAAATTCTCTGCCACTTAGCTTTGCTGCTGCCAACCCGACACCTCCCTCCACAGCACGCCTCACGCTAGGCAGTGTATTTAAAGCTTCCGGACAGAAGGGCCTGTTTAATTTTATTTCTTGTTGAGGAGTGTCTGTTCCCGACTCAGCAAAAATGCTGCAGCCTGAATAATCAGTGGCTTATTATCTGCCTCCTGCTGCCGACTCCCCAGGGCCCAGGAGTGGCAGGAATGTACTGGCGGGATGCCCCCGGGCCCCCATGGAACAACCACAGGCTGCCACTGATGACTCAGGGTCTCTTGGCCTGGAGTCCCCCGTTGCGAAGACGGGGGACACCAGGGTTCTCATTTCTGCTTTGCCTCTGATTTTGTGGTTTCTGAAAAGTGGCTTCAACTTTGGCTACGATTTGGGCATCACGGTCCAGAGCTAATAATGTTGTTTAGTTGCTAAGTTGTGTCTGACTCTTTTGCTCCCCCATGGACTATAGCCCACCAAGCTCTTCTGTCCATGGGATTTCCCAGGCAGGAATACTGGAGTGGATTACCATTTCCTTCTCCAGGAGATCTTCCCGACCCAAGGATTAAACCTGTGTCTCCTACATTAGGAGGCAGGTTCTTTACCACTGAGCCACTAGGGAAACAGAGCTAATAACAGATACTAATAAAAGTGATGGAAGACCCAAAGTATCAGGGGTTGTGGAACATTCTAGATCCGCAGCCCCTGATACTTGGGAATACCCTAACAACCAGATAATCGAAAATAATTTCACTTTGACTTTAGAATTTAGAATCTTAGACTACTGGGACACTGAGTAGATTTTAGATTTTCCAGTTCAGTGGTTTTTCAGAATTTTTTTTAGCAGCAAAGCCCTGTCTTCAAATGAAATCTTATCCTGAGGTCTAATATGTAGAACAGATAAAGCAGAGCTGTTCCATTAAAAATGTCCTCTGATGGGTTTCTTGAAACTAAATTGAAAACTCGTGATATAGACCAACTCCCCATTTGCCGGGGCTACAGGACGAGAGGGACGGAGTCAGACCTGGGTCATCTGACAGCCAAGTCAGAGCATTTGTCCCTAGATGCCCACTTTTCTCAGTTGTCTTATTTTTGTATAATTTGTGGCTCAGGCAGATATAGAATGAGTTTCTGCAGTGTCCTTTTTAATTTATATCCTGCCTTCTTTCAAAGGGGCCTGGAGGCTGCTTTATAAAATGAGTTTGGGCTCCCTGTGCACACACTGAGGGCAGAGCTCAGAGATGCCCAGGCAGGTAGTGCTACCCAGGGATAAATGATTGGCCATGAATAATCCCCACTGAGATAATTGTGTTTATTCTTTTATCATAGGTGTGCCTCACAGAAAGAAAATTTGCTTTATTAGAATCTAAATTTATAACACCAATAATCACATTATCCTCGTAATTTCCTTTAAATGGCCCCTCAGTGCATGCAAAGTACATGTTAATACACACACACTCTTTCAGGATCCCAATTGTTAAATACAAAGTGCAGGCTGAATGCATTTTTGAGGGTCTCCTCAGAACCAAAGATCAAATGGCCTGTCTTATTTAATCTCCTCTTATCCTAATGAGGTAGATGGCATGATTATTATTATTAGAATATAATAATTAGCTAACCTTACAGTGCTGAGTATGTACCAAGTACTCATTAAACACTTTATATCTAAAATAACCCATTTGGGGACTTCAATGGAGTCCAATGGTTAGGACTCTAAATTTTCACTGCTGAGGGTCCGGGGTTCAATTCCTAGTCAGGGAACTAGGATCCCACAAGCTACCAGGCATGGCCAAAAATTTTAAAAATAACCCATTTCATCTTCCCAGCAATCCTATGAGGTAGCTGCCTGTGTTATCTGCATTTTAGGGATGTGGACACTGAGGGTGCGAGGTGATCCAGGGTCACACAGCTGGGAAGTGTTGGAGCTGGAATTTGAGCTGTTGGTCTGGCTTGAGCCGGCCTCTTCCCTGCGACCTCTCATGGCCCCTGGGAAATGGACTTACTCAAGATCACAGCACTCATAGGTGGCAGAGCTGAGAGGAAACTCAGACGTTCCGAGGCCACCCAGTCCCCTTTCCCCACTTCCCGAGTACCGTCTTTGTCAGGGGACATTTTTAGTGGGTGAAGCCTCCCACCATTACCCACGGTCATCTCCGCCAGCCTTGGTCTTCAGCACAACTGGGAGGGTGATGAGGCTGGCCAGGCGGTCCCGTCAAGGCAGGAGCGGTCCAGTGCTTGTGTGCTGCTCGTGGCCGAGAGAGCTGAGGCAGGGCGGGGACCCCCGTGCCTCTCTTCCAGGTTGGCCCTGAGGGTGCTGTGCCTGGCCCAGCGCCAGTATTCCCTGCTCCAAGCAGCCAACCTCCTGACCCCCGACATGGTCACAGAATTTGAGACTCTGCAGCAGCTGGTGCGAGAGGAAAACGCTGGGCCTGGAGGGGAGGCTTCTGGGGAGCCTGGCCCAGCCAGGAAGGCACCTCTGGCTCAAGAGCTGCGTTCAGAGTCAAGTAAGTCTCAGCCCTGCTCTGCTTCCTTCTGCCAAGGGGTGGCCACAGCCCCAGATGCATGGTTTGATGGGAGGCTGGACCCCTGGGATCATGGGCATCTGCACAGAGAGGCCCAGGAGTCACGCAGACCTGAGGAGTCAGGCGCTCCTGCCTGTCTCCTGTCTCCCCAGATTCTAGAAACTCTTCTTCCTTCAACCCCTGATCCCTCTCCGCACCCTCCTCCTCTCTGCCCAGAATCTGCAGGATACTCGGGCCCTGTAACTCGGACCATGGCAAGGCAACTGAGTGGCCTCACACACACTCTGGGGGTCCCACCTGGGCCAGACTGCACTCCACCCCAGGCATCTCGGGAGGCCATAGAGAAGAAGAGGAGGAGACCGAGCCCCTCGGAGCCAGACAGCCCCCCGGCCCCAAAACTGGGGACCAAGCGCCAGCACCAGTCCCTCCTGCCCTGCCTGAGGAGGGGGACCCTGCCTGAGGCTCGGCTTCCATGTGGGCCCAGCACCCCCACGGGGAAGAGGGCCCCCTCTCCCTGCCCATCCCCTCGCTTCTGCCCAGCTACTGTCATCAAAAGCCGGGTGCCCCTGGGCCCTTCCGCTCTGCAGAACTGCTCCACTCCTCTGCCCCTGCCCTCTCGGGACCTCAATGCCACCTTTGACCTCTCCGAGGAGCCCCTTGCAAAACTGGGCTTCCACGAATGCATTGGCTGGGACAGTGTGCCCCAGGAGCTGAACAGGCTGGATCAGCCCTTCATCCCCAGGTGAGTCTCCCTTCCAGCCTCCCAACAGGGGATAAGGGGTCAGCAAGCGCCAGAGGTGCTATCAAAGGGAAGAGGAGACAGTCTGCTCTTGGAGTTGACTCTATGACTCTCTCCCTTTGATCTGACCAGCATCCTGGCCCAGGGGAGCAGAGGATGAGTTTCTGTCGAGGCATGGCTTCTCTTGGGGGTTCTGCCTTGTCTGTCTATACTTCAGAGCTACCAGCTCTGTGCTGGTTTGTGACATGCTCACAGTAGCTCACAGAAGCCCCCTGCCAGCAGGGAGTAGGAACTAACCCGGGGTGCCCACCCCACTGCATCACTCAGGCCTGGCCTGAGTTCTGTGTTCCTCTGAGAAATACCTGTTTCCACCGCTTCCACCCCAGATCCAGCCCAGCATCTGGAACTGGGAAGGGAGGGGAATCCTGAGAAAACTTTATTCGGCGTTTTCGGGTGGAAAGCTGCTTTCCCCCTTGCCCTCTGCCCACATGGAAGGGCGGGGGAGCAGTAGCCAGCTCAGGACCACAAACATGCTGCAGACTAACCTGGACTCGAACAGGCTGCAGACTAACCTGGACTCAGGAGGCCAAGGGTGGCAGGCTGCCCACTACCCCCTATCCCTCCCACAGCCCAAACCCTCCTCTCGGTAACAAGCTCAGAGCCAGGCAGGTGGAAGGGTGAAACTGTCTGAACTCCAGTTCCCTGGACACGCCACAAACTGACACCTGGATGTTCTCCCAGAACAGGGCTGTCACTCAGCTGTCAGCCGAGGCCGAGTGGGGCAGGGAGAGGAATCCGCCTCCTAGGAGAAGGGAACCTCAGAGGTCATCCCGTCCACCCTCCCAGCCCCACCAGCCTGGGCGCCGGAGGGGGGAGTGGCCAGCACCCATTTCTGGTTCCCTTCTGATTCCTTTGTCTCCCTCCCTCCCCAGCGCCCCCATGCCCCTGTTCACCATGAAGGGCCCCAAGCCAGCATCTTCCTTCTCCGGGACCTCAGCCCGCAAGAAGAGGCGCGCTGTGAGGTGAGGTTGAGGGGATGTGTGGGGTGGAGGCAGAGAAAGAGCTTTTACCAGGGCAGCAGATGCCCAGGCAAACTACAGGCCCTGCACGTGTGTGTGTGTGTGTGTGTGTGTGTGTGTGTGTGTGTGTGTACCCCTTGGAGCCAGTAGTGTGGGGGTCTTGTGAGCAGGGCCAACGACTGATGGTCTGACTGAGGGTCCCGGGTTCCTGCTATTATGGGATTATACTAGAGGTGGGTGTCTCCCTCCTTTGGTAAAGGCTGCGGGACCCCTCTCCATGAGGGAGACATGCTCGCTGGATAACCCAGGCAGTGGACTGCCCACCCCTCACCTCTACTTCCCTTCCAAACCCCACTCATCTCCCCTTCCTTTTGATGCCCAGTCTCCCCCTCCTCTCAAGGCTCGGTGTCTAGCTCTCACCACCACCACCCATCCCCCCACCCCTCCGTAGTCCACAGACTTGGCTGTGACCTTCCCACCCTCCTTCCTTGCTTCCTTCCTTCCCCCCTCCCCCGACTACAGTTCCTCCATCTCCCGCTCACTGGGAGTTGCCCGAGGCCGCAGCCGCATCGCCCGCCTTCCCAGCACCACCTTGAAGAGGCCAGCTGGGCCCCTGGCAATCCCAGGTGACTGGCATTTGGGAGCAGGATGGTCTGGGCCACAGTGGCAGATGGAGACAAGAAGTATGGAGGGGACAGGGTGGGCCGAGACCCGGGTGAGAGGAGGGCCTAGGGTCCTTCTAAGCACCTCAGGGACGCTGGTAGGAGGGGAGACATGGGTTTTGGGGTGGGGGGAGGGAATGGTGGGAGGTAGCCTCATTTTCTCTTTCCTCCCGACCTCCCCTCATCCAACTGGCCTGCAGAGCCCCCCTCCAGTCCCCACTACCCTGGAAACCAGAAGAACCAGGAGGAACTGATGGGGGTTAAGGGGGCGCTGTCAGCTGGGAGCTGCTCCATCAAGGTGTCCTGACCGCCTGGCCCCTCTTGGTCCCTGGAGCCGCCTGCATCAGGAGCCCTGACCTGCCTTCCTGGCTCAGAGCAATTAACGCCAACACCCTCTTCCTTTATTAACAGTCCTCCCCCAGCCGTTCATTCTGCTACTCACCCTCTTTATTAATCTCTTGTTACACTCAGCTTCTCAGCATGTATATATTCATTTGTGAGTGTTAACGTGTTGCTATTTGAAAGGGTGCTGCCATCATTCCCCCTCGTTTATAATGCCGTCCAGGCAGGAAGCTAGCTATGGGGGGCTTTGTGTCCTACCCTCTTTCCCCCACCTCCCACCCCCCATCTAACACAGGGCTCTGTGCAGTGGAGGAGGGGTGAGCATGGGAAGAGGAGCAGATGGGGGAGAGTCCCAGCTTGGCTCTTCCTGGCTTTTAGAGAAAGGCCTCTTCAGCCCCATCCCCCAAGCCTGAAGCAAGAGCCCAGCCCCTTGCAGCAGTCCTAACGATGATAATGGTGCCTTGATTTCCAAATGAAAAGAGTTGATCATTCTTACCCTATTGTAAACAGAATACACACTCAGTATAAGAAGTGTAAACCTTAATGCTACCACCTCGATGTAAGAGCTATTGATACTTGGGTTTATATCCTCTCATCCTTTATTTCTGCATATATACACCCACATATATATAGGTGGATATATATATTTTTTATTATAATGATCAATAAACCATCTCCATCCTTGGTGTGTGTTTTTCTCTGTATACCTAGATAGAATAGCAACCTCTTCTGACTCTTTAAGGCCTCAACAAACTTTATTTTTTTGGCTGTGCGGCCTAGGGAGATGTGGGATCTTAGTGCCCCGATCAGGGATCGAACCCTTGCCCCACTGCAGTGGCAGTGCAGAGTCTTAACCACTGAACTGCCCGAGAAGTCCCGAAACAATCTTTTTTTTTTTTTTTTAGAAGCATCTGGGTATAAAAACATCCCCATTGTGCCTCCTTTTGCACCCTTCTGGGTGGGACCTGCCCCTTATTCTGCAGCACCACCTGCTACTAAAGGTCTCTCTTGGCGAGTGAAGGTGTGATCGTACTTAAAGGCTCATTCTATCCTCCTACAGCCTGGGTGTGGGTTGCCCAGAGCTCCACCATCAGGGAGAGCATTTCAGTGGTCCCCAGGTCTTGGTAAGACTCCAGGCTGAGCCCCCACCTGCTTGAACCCACCACAGTCCTCCTCCCTCTAGCTCCAAAAGTCCACTCCCCGTGTCATCCGTGGCTCTCCTCTCCACTCATTCGGATTGCGACAGTTCAACCCAAGTTTACCTCTGTCTCCCCAGGAAGACGTGGCTGACTGCATGAATGAATAGCGTAAACAAAATTACAGGAATCTTGTGTTTAAATTGCTTCTGAAAACAAACATGTTAAAGGCATTTAGCACTTTGTGAGTAGTGTGTAAATAATGCCGCTAATTTCAAACTGCTCTGGGGGTGCCTCCTCCCCTTTTACCTGGGGCACCCTTCCCCGCTCAGTTTCCATGCCTTTTTGGAGGAGCGGAGCATGCAAAGGGGTACCCTGCATTCCTACTGGCTGCAGGCAGCTCACAACTTCACGACCTTACGCGGTATAATGAGGAAATGGACAGAAAGGTTAACAAAACGTGCCCGAAGTTAGATGGCTAAGTGGCAGCTTCAGGACTCAGACCTGGGTCTGGTTGGATCTATGCATGACACCGAGCTGCTTCCCTTTAGAAGTGAGCAGACATCATTTCTTTCCGCGAGCCGGGGATTTCCTCCTCTCCAATTAGTCTTAATGAGTTTTTTCCCCCTGTGTGCCATGTCCCACAGAAGCAGTCACTGCCTCACATCTGGACCCCCCAGCGGCCTGGTGTGCCGCCTTGACCTCAGGAGGCCTCGCTTCCTGCTGGTTGGATCGACATAGAATAACTTCTGCATTTCCTGGGGCCCTCACATACATTATCTCACTTGATCATCACCATCACCCCTGCAAGTGCAGAGGCAGAGAGCAAAGCAGCTGGTAACCAGGGCCAGGAGGGCAAGCTTCGCACAACAGGCTCCGTTGCAGGAGGCTGAAGTCACTTGGGCTGGGGGCCGCTCACAGGGGGAAGAGGTCACTTTTGACAAGGTTGTTCTGCCGCCGACCATTTGCTAGGCAAACACTCGTGGCTCCGTGGTGCAAAATGTGCTCTTGGGTGACCCATTAAATGTACAGACTCCGCCGATGGAGTTAAGCACGTGGGCTCCTTGATCTCAATCACAGGGGGTCGGGCTGAGGTGTCTAGCTCACAAGGCGGCAGCCTGGCTGGTTCAGGGAGCTGGCAGAGGCTATTGGGTTGGGGACAGCAAGCTGACAGCCAGCTCCCAGCTGACCTCCGTAGGCAGCGATGACACTCTGAGATCCGATTGTTCCATGAGAGGCGGCAATCAATGGCTCCCCCATCTGCTGCCCTAAGGCCCCCTCCCGCTTCAACCTGCCAGCCTTGGCAGGGAGGGGGGCCTCGCTCTACTTCAGGGAGTTCAGAAGTTCTCTCTTCCCCTGATCTTCACAGCCACCCGAGGCCCCGCAGTGCAGGTCTGGGTCCCACCCAGGGGCACAAATTCCTGCCCCAGTTCAGAGACCCAGGCTCAGTGCCAGGAGCTGCAGACACAGAACAACATGAGTCAGGATGGAGTCCTTGTCACCTGTGCGTCAGCTCCAACCTCCATCAGTATCAGGACCTGTCAGGAGGGAGGGACTGGGCTTTTCCCACTGGGTCCTCCCCACACCCAGCCATTGGCTTGGCACCCACAGGGAACTTCATCACTGCATGGGGATCCTCCTTGGCAGCTGCTAAACTCAGCCATCCTGCCTCCCAGACCCCTCCTCATCAGTCTTCAGACTCCCAGAATGTTCCTTTGGCTCTTAGCCTAAGTTTGGGGGATCCTGGTTCCCAGATAGAATCTAGGTCCTGGCTGTCTTCCCCTTCTCCATGTTTTTTTTGTGACTAGGGACCAGCAGGCCTTGGGATGGAGTTTGGGTAGAGGGGGGAGGGGGGAGGGAGGAACAAGTCATGCCAGGAACCTGGAGACCATGGCTGTGTCTTCCAGCTCATCCTGGGGCTCTCCCCAGCTTGCCCACAGCGCTGCCCTCCTAGCTCATCCTGTCCATTTGGAAGACCACTGGATTGGAAATAACATGCTGCCTGCCAGCCCTCTCCTCCCTCCAGGGACACATCTGGTCTCCGCCTCTCACTCTCAAAGGGACGCAGTCAGCCAGGGAGATGGAAGGGAGCATGGAGCAGAGCAGATCAAGGAAAGCAATTAGAGAGCTAGTCTCAGAGTTAGAGGCTGGGAGGTGGGGGGCAGGCTGGAGCAGGCCCTGGCTAGGTGGGGAGATGGGGCAGAGAAGGGCCCAAACTTATTAACCCCAAAGCAGCAGGCTGGCCCCTGGGTCTGTGAAGGTGAATGAGCTGATGCCTCCGAAGGCTGAGGGACCAGAGAAGAGAAGGGAAAGGAGTCTAGGTGTTCAGCTGAGAACCCTTCTGCAGCCACAGGAGTTGGATGCTTCTAACCTGCAGGGCAAGGCTGGGCACAGGCTCAGGATGGGAGAAGGAACCATCCCTGGCCCAAGGCAGCCGTCCTCCAAAAGAAGGATATCGCCTGCCCTCGAAGCTCCCAGCTGACAGTGAACCATAGATCCTCTGATCAGATGGCTCCCACCCAAGGAGAGAGGCGGCTTCTGTCTGTGGTTGCCTGAGTCTGAAGTCTGATGAAGACATAGATATAGCACTGGGAAGACCCCATCTACTGGGAGCCTTGTCCTTGGGAAGCCTCAGGTTCAAGTGTAGAAGAGACCCATCCCCATGGGAGATGTTGACACACCAAGAGGTTCTCAAGCCAATGGAACTATGGGTCTCAAGTCCACAAGGTCTGGGAAAGGGCAAAGATGGAAGGATAGAGCCCACTGGGGGAGTCAGGGAGATGAGAAAGCAGGGTGGGAAACAGCCTCTATTCAGTCTCCGCTAGGACAGTGGGACCTAACTCTCACATGTTCCCTGGGAGACCCAAAGCTATAAACAGCTAGTGGTCTGGGGGGTGAAGAATGCTGACTCCCACCTTCTCTTCACTGGCTGCCACCACCTCCCACATCCTGTCCACACTGCCGTTTGTGGGGTGCCCCTGCCCACATGCTGTCCCTGCTCCAACCCCAATGGAGTCGACAGGACATGGCAGCTCCCCTAGAAGACCCAGCTCCCACCCGTCCAGGCCCACCCCATCAGAGATGTGCTAACATGGAAACAGGTAAAGCACTTGGTGCATGCGTGCTAAGTCACTTCAGTTGTGTCTGACTCTTTGCGACCCTATGGACTGTAGCCTGCCGGGCTCCTCTGTCCATGGAATTTTCCAGGCAAGACTGCTGGAGTGGGTTGCCATTTCCTCCTCCAGGGGATCTTCCCAACCCAGGGATCGAACTCGTGTCTCAGGCACCTCCTGCATTGGCAGGTGAGTTCTTTATCACTAGCGCCACCCAGGAAGCCCCTGGTAGGTGTTATTAAATGGAAGCTAGGATTTGTCAAGCACCTGCTGTGTCTGGCTTTCACTGATAGTTTTTCTTACAACTACCTTGGAAGTAAGTTTGTCTAGACCTCATTATGGAGGTGTGGAAATGGAGACTCAAAGAAGGTTCCTGAGTCATCCAGAATCATACAGCTATTGAATGGCCTTGCTCTCTCCCCTAGAGGGCGCTGCCATAGCAGTCAGAGGCAATTCTAGTGACCCCTCTTTTAGAGGTTTTAGAAAGCCTGATGCACTTAGGGGTTTTAGAAAGCCTGAGACGAGCTTTCTTCCTGCCTCCAAAGGACTATGGCCACCAGGCTGCTCAGATCTGGGCAGCTCAGCACTGCCATCTAGTGGTCACTCAGTTCCCTTCCTCAGGGATGGGTCCCCAAGTGCATGGATTCTGGCAAGGGGTTGGCCAGAGACCCATGTTCCCTCCATCCCACTCATGAGGCCTGCCAACCACCATGCTGTGTCAGGCACTGGGAGAGCAGCAGGGAGTCAGTGGGCAGCAGTCGAGGGACAAAAGGGCCCCTTGAATTGGAGGCTGGCAAATTTGGAACATGCTGGGCACCTTCTGTGTGGGTGGAGGCCAGGTGGAGGGTTGATCTGTCCTGGAAGGTATTTGGGCTGTAGACAGGTCATCCTGGAAGATTCTGATGTAGAGGATGGGCATAGTGAGTGGGAGGTCATCTTGTCCCTGACTCAGCTTGAATTGTCCCCGACTCAGCTTGAATTGTCCCCAACTCAGCTTGAAATAGGACCTGATTTGGCTGAAAGCTGTGGGGAGGGGTGTCCAGGCGTCCTCTTCCCAGAGCCAGCATCGTTCTTCTGTCCAGTCCAGAAGGCCATCCAGGGACTGGCCTGAGGCTTTGGATGATGAGGCTTCCAAAGATTAGGGAAGCAGGAGAGGAGGTGCCATGGAGAATGGGGCTGCAGCCAGACTGGGAGGAGGCGAGTAGAGGTAGAGGCTGGGAGCTATGTCTACCTGGAGCAAATGTGCATCACAGTATAATCTAGAACAAAGAGAGAGAGGGGACAGAACTGTGCAACAATAGGGCCTGGTTACATCCATGCACGAGCTTCCCTGGTGGCTCAGATAGTAAAGAATCTGCCTGCAATTCAGGAGACAGACCTGGGTTTGATCCCTGGCTTGGGGAGATCCTCTGGAGAAGGGAATGGCTACCTACTCCAGTATTCTTGCCTGGAGAATCTCATGGACTGAGGAGCCTGGCAGGCTATATAGTCTATAGGGTCACAAAGAGTCAGACACGGCTGAAGTGACTTAGCAGTCACGCACATTCATGCACATGGTGGAAAACCATGCAACTGTTAAAATGATGATGGTGATAAATATTTATGGATATGAAAAGATGTTCACAACATATTGTCAAGGAAATAAAAAGCAGATTACAAAATAATTTGTACAGCATGAGCCTACTTTTTAAAAATGAATTTATACATGTAGAAAAAAAATCTGTTTATATCTCCAGGTGGCAAAATGATGGCTAATTAATTTTTCTGTTCTGCTTATCTGTATTCTCTGATTTTTCTACAATGCATGTAAATAAAAAGTAATGAAGTTTTGACAAACGACCATGGCCAAATCTGTCCACCACCTCTTTGCTTCTGTGTGTGAACATCACATAGATAAGGGCTGAGTGTGGGGATGTGTCTGAAGGAGAGATAGGGGTTGACAATAGGGGGAAGGGAGAGGATACAGGTGGGTGAAAAGGGCCCAGTGAGGTGGCTGAAGCGGGTGAAGAGGGGGCCTCACCTGCTGCTGCTGAAACAAGCTGGTGTTTCACAAAAACAGTTACTGAGTGTTCCTGACAAGCCCTTTCTGCTTTGTTACAGCTTTTTCCTCCAGGACTGCTTTGCACTCATTTCAAGTAGATTTCACTTGGACAAAGAGAGAAGGCAGCACTGTGACTTGCCTGGCAGGCTGGAAACGCAGCCACTCCAAGCCACGGAGAGGAGTTGGGACAAGGGCTTGTCCCCAGCCTTGTTCTTCCTCTAAGGTCACTCCCCACCCTCATCCTTCCTCAGTTCCCCAAACCACAACAGGATCAAGTCACTGGGTGCCTGCTTCTCATCATTCCCCTCCCCATGATACTCCTCAGGCCCAGCAGCAGACTCTGCTAAACAATTAGAAAGTCAGAAAATGAAGATCATGGCATCCGGTCCCATCACTTCATGGGAAATAGATGGGGAAACAGTGGAAACAGTGTCAGACTTTATTTTTCTGGGCTCCAAAATCACTGCAGATGGTGACTGCAGCCATGAAATTAAAAGATGCTTACTCCTTGGAAGAAAAGTTATGACCAACCTAGATAGCATATTCAAAAGCAGAGACATTACTTTGCCAACAAAGGTTCGTCAAGTCAAGGCTATGGTTTTTCCTGTGGTCATGTATGGATGTGACAGCTGGACTGTGAAGAAGGCTGAGCGCCAAAGAATTGATGCTTTTGAACTGTGGTGTTGGAGAAGACTCTTGAGCGTCCCTTGGACTGCAAGGAGATCCAACCAGTCCATTCTGAAGGAGATCAGCCCTGGGATTTCTTTGGAAGGAATAATGCTAAAGCTGAAACTCCAGTACTTTGGCCACCTCATGCGAAGAGTTGACTCATTGGAAAAGACTCTGATGCTGGGAGGGATTGGGGGCAAGAGGAGAAGGGGACGACAGAGGATGAGATGGCTGGATGGCATCACTGACTTGATGGACATGAATCTCAGTGAACTCCAGGAGTTGGTAATGGACAGGGAGGCCTGGTGTGCTGCAATTCATGGGGTCACAGAGTCAGACACGACTGAGCGACTGATCTGATCTGATCTGATCTGATGGTCCAGTGGTTAAGACTGCGCTTCCAAGGCAGGGAATGCTGGTTCGATCCCTGGTTGGGGAAGTGAAATGGCAGATGCTGCGAGGCACTGCTAAGTTGCTTCAGTCGTGTCCGACTCTGTGCGACTTCATAGATGGCAGCCCACCAGGCTCCACCGTCCCTGGGATTCTCCAGGCAAGAACACTGGAGTGGGTTGCCATTTCCTTCTCCAGCTGCGAGGCACAGCACCCCCCCCAAAAAAAAAAAAATTAGGAGTGGTGCTCATCTCCTCTCTCTGCCTGAGATTAACAGGGAAATCTTGTCAACCAGCCCATAAAACATGCCCAAATGAAGAGCACCTCCCCTAGTGTGGAGGAAGGGGTATTGCTAGGACAGGGGCTCAGGGGCTGAGCTGGCTCTGAGAGCAGGGGAGGGGACCAGCAGTCAGCCCTTGTCTGCAGTGCTGGAGCCCTGGCATTGCTGGGCCACCCCCCAGGGCCTCTCCTGGTGCCCACTAAATGACTCACCTTGGCACAGACACAATGGTCAGGGTGGGCACAGAGCCTGCTCCCCGCAGCACCCCAGCTCCCCTCAGATGCTTTCCGAGAAGCTCTTTGAGCAAGGGGCTTGGGCTGAGTCCCGCCCAACGGGCTGGCAACTTGGGATGAAAACAGCACAGCCCCCTGCAGGGGCTGCCCTCGCTGAGCGATGCCCTCACCAGTGGTGGAGAACAAGGCTCCATTCAGCAAGTGCCCGGGAAAAGGGATCGGAGGCCCAGGCATGGGCAGTGGGCAGCAAGAGGGGGTGGTGCAGGAGAGGAAGGCTGCCTGCTTCCCAGAAGTCCAGGGGCACAGATAGGCTGAGGGCCTGGGTGGACCACCAGGCAACCAGATCGAGGGGGTGGATGGATCTGAAATCTCAAGGGGCCACAGGGCACTGGGCCCGGGCTCCCAGTTCAGAAGCACTGGCTCCTCAGTACCCAAACCCACTCATCCCCAGAAGCCTTTCCCAGCCTTTCAGCCTGATGTGTGGGAACTTGAAGGAGATAAATCCACTCTCACTGTGAGAGTGAGGTGAGAGGGGGCCAGGGAAATGGGATGTTACAGGGACAAAGATGGGAGTTGGGACAGCCAGCTCATTTATAAGTGCTTTGTGGAGCTGTCAAGGCCTGGGCTCTGGGAGGGGGTGCAGGGAGGCTGAGGTGAGCCCACTGAGGCTGAGCCCAGAGCTTCAGGGTGGCCCCAGGGGTGGGGGGAGGGCCTGGGAGTGCAGCACCTGCCCCCTCTGGCCCTATCAGGAGCCCCACATTCCTTCCATCATCCCCCCACTGCTAGATAGAGGCCTCGATTGACCCTCTAGACAAAGGGTTGGTTCTAATTCCAGCCCACAGCCCCAAAACTCCGGGGGATGGGGAGACAGCAGGAATGTGGACGCCTGCACTCAGAGGGGAGGATGGCAGGAATCTGCTGGGACTGAGGTGGTCAGGAAATCTAACACAGGCTGTTTCCTGAGTAGGGAACAGGTTTATTCTTCGTCAAGTTCCCAACAAATACCAGACACTGGAAGGAGAACGCTGAGGGAGGGCCTGGGTCATGGGATCTAAGAGTTAGAAGACAGGTCTGGGGTCATCTGGTCCAGCCCTTCCCTGACCCATGGTTCCAGAGAAAGGGTCTGCTTGCTCAGTGGTCAGGGTTTCAGACAGCATCGGCCCCAGGAACTGCCCACTAGCAGCTCTGTCTGGAGCCAGACCGAGGCTGGCATGCTCTGGTGCCCCTGCCTCGGGGCACAGTGGCCTCGGTGGGATGAGAGGCGTTCTCCCCGTGGCCTGGCTGTGGCCCAGCACCACCCCCTCAGGCTATGCCAGGGGGCGTTGCCAGGGGCAGCCTGGGCCGTGCCAGGCCGGTCCCCTCCTCCTTAAAGCCTGCACATCTCTGGAGCGGGCAGAGTGAGGCCAGGATGGAGAGGAGACGGGTCACCTCAGCCACTCGCCGCTCCTATGTCTCCTCCTCAGAGATGGTGGTGGGGGGCCGCCGCCTGGGTCCCGGCACCCGCCTGTCCTTGGCTCGAATGCCGCCTCCACTCCCAGCCCGGGTGGACTTCTCCCTGGCCGGGGCACTCAACTCCGGCTTCAAGGAGACCCGGGCCAGCGAGAGGGCAGAGATGATGGAGCTCAATGACCGCTTCGCCAGCTACATTGAGAAGGTGCGCTTCCTGGAGCAGCAGAACAAGGCGCTGGCTGCCGAGCTCAACCAGCTGCGGGCCAAGGAACCCACCAAGCTGGCCGACGTCTACCAGGCGGAGCTGCGCGAGCTGCGCCTGCGGCTCGATCAACTCACTGCCAACAGCGCCCGGCTCGAGGTGGAGAGGGACAACCTGGCACAGGACCTGGGCACCTTGAGGCAGAAGTGAGGAGAGGAGCCACAGAGGGGCCTCCTGAACCGGGAGGACTGAGTCCCGGGAGGGGGCGCCTGCAGGTCTCAGGCGGAGCTCTGCCTTCCTGTTCCCGTTTCCCGCCTTTAGGAGGGAGGGCGATCCTTGTTCTCAGATGATGGAGGGCCTGGGACGAGGCTCAGAGTCTGGTTTCCGGGGATCTGATTCCCAAAAACCTGCCAGGGAGCCGCTGTACCGTCAACACCTTCCCGCTGAGGAAAGCGGACAGTCAGGGATCCTAGTGGGCAGTCTCTCTGAGTTTTATTCACTGCGGGGCCTTGCGACTGTGCACAGAGAATACACTTATTTTTAGCTCTGTCTAGAGGAGGAATTGGAAGGGAAGATGGGGGTGCACCAGGAGGACTGGGCTGGGATACAGGCAATAGTGGAGACAGCAGGTAAGCCTGGCTTCAGAACACAGGTGACTCTGCCTGTCCCCAGCTTACGACCCTAGTCAAGGTGCTTCAACTTGCACAGCTGTACGGTGGAGATCTTAATAAACCCATTTCTGAAGGTCACAGGAAATGCCAGGGGCATGGTCCTTGCCGAGCTGGCAGAGTATGCGTGTGTGACTTCAAGTGTGAGAAGACGTGTGTGTGTGTGTGTGTGTGTGTGTGTGTATGGCAGGAATGAGTATAGGTTGGTGGAAGCGCCTGTGTGAGCAGGAGCAGGTGCAGCAACCCTGATAAGGCACCTTGGTAATGACTTAAAGCACAGGCTCTTGTCTGCTCATCCTTCTGGCCAAGGCTCTGTCTAGAATACTTCTGCCCCTCACTCCTCCTTCTGCTCCTCTGGTCCTGAGGGTGGGAGAGTATCTCTCTGGCAGGGAGATCAGGGGAGGGGTCCCCACAGTCGTCAGAAGAGCCCAGACCCAGGAGTGTGTCTCTCTACCTCAGGCTCCAGGATGAAACCAACCAGAGGCTGGAGGCTGAGAACAACCTGGCTGCCTATCGACAGGTCAGGGTGGTGAGGAGGGATCGGGGAGGGGGAAAATGTTGATGGCAGCCCACCCAACATAGTCCCTAAGCCCAGCCCTCCAGAGCAACGTGCTCTCCCTGCCCCCCACCAGCCACAAAAGGAGAGATCAGATTAGACTAGGGAGCAGACAGGACGAGTCTGGGGTCAGAGTGGCCCTTTGCCCCACCCTGCTCCAGGAAGCAGATGAAGCCACCCTGGCCCGTCTGGATCTGGAGAGGAAGATTGAGTCTCTGGAGGAGGAAATCCGGTTCTTGAGGAAGATCCATGAGGAGGTAAGATCGGGAAGAAGGGGAAAAAAGGCCAACACAGAGACTGGAACTGAGGGAAAGAGATGGGGAGACAGAGACAGATATTCAGAGAGAGAAAGGGACACACTGACAGAGAAAGAAAATGAGAGACAGAGAAAGAGATGCAGAGAGAGACTGAGGGAGGCAGAGCTAGAGACAGATAAGAGAGCACCCCCAGCCCCCGGTAAGATGCACCTCGACACACACTCCACTTAAAGTGGGCCCTGTTGCCTCATTCTTCTTCACTACAGCCCTGTGAGATAGGGGTGGTTCCAGTGTTATCTCCTTTTCACAGAGGAGAACCCTGAAGCCCAGAGAGGTTAAAGAATGTGCTAAGGTCACACAGTTGGTCTCTATGACTCCACTCCCTCTGCCATCTCTTTCCATTGAAATGACAGCCATACATTAAAAAAAAAAAAAGACCCCACTGAGCTCTGACTTCAGATAATAGATTCAGAATCCATGGGCTCAGGGAACCCAGGAACCCATAGGCACATCCACACCACAGGACTCAGACATTCTTTCACGAGAACACAGACACGCTTCCAGTGCTCCTGACTTCCAGGCCTGGGAGGAGGACACCCTGGGGCCCCCAAACTAACCCCCTTCTTCCCTTATCCTGGACAACACCATTTCCTCCAACTAGGAGCATCCCATCTCCCCTAGCCAATGTTCGTGTCCAAGGGGCAGAAAGAAGAGGGCATGATGCTAGGGGGAAGCCCCAGTTGCAGCTGGTCCCTGAGGCCTGGCAACTCTTCTCTCACCCTGGCCAGGAGGTGCGGGAGCTCCAGGAGCAGCTGGCCCAGCAGCAGGTCCACGTGGAGATGGATGTAGCCAAGCCTGACCTCACAGCGGCCCTGAGAGAGATCCGCACACAGTATGAGGCAGTGGCATCCAGCAACATGCATGAGGCGGAGGAGTGGTACCGGTCCAAGGTAGCCCTGACTTTGGGCCAGCCTGCCTTCTCCAGGCAGCCCTCCTGGCTCCATACAAAAGAATCAGGGAAGGAGGGTGGAGGAAGCTGGGAGAGGATCCTCTTTGAGTGACTGACCTTCACCAAAGAAGTGAGGCGACTTGCCCAGGGTCATACAGGCAGTATTACTTCCAATAAGTACTTATTAGTATCTGTTGCTATTGACTACTAGCCAACACTCTTGTGTTTAGGCCCTATGCTTTGCAAGGATTATCTTACCATGAAGTAGGTACTGTTCTTTGATAGATGACAGAACTAAAGTCCAGAGAGATTAACCAATTTGACCAAACTCACACAGCTCCTAAGCAATAGAGCTGGATTTCTAACCCTAGCTATCTCACTTAAGAGTCTGTATTCTTTTTTTTTAACTGTTTATCTGGGGGGCTTTTTTGGTCATGCCTCGAAGCATGTAGGATGTTAGTTCCTTGACCAAGGATCAAACCCATGCCTCCCGCATTCGAAGGGTGGGGCTTTAACCACTGGACTGCCAAGGAAGTCCCAAGCCCACATTCTTGATGCTTCTGCCATCTGCATCCTGGGTTATTGAGCATCTGCTGCATGCCAAGCTCTGCCCAGCATACAGAGACACATCTGACCAGGGAGATGTGATGTCACTCAGTCTGATGTCTATGAAGAACACAGCAGGGCAGGGTTTACACGCAATGTGGGAGCAGGACAGATTTCATGGGAGGCAGTGGAGCCAGGCGGGACTGGCAGCCTATGAACATAAAGAGAAGAGAGAAAGGGCATTCAGGAAGGGCATGCAGGACACAGCCTGAGTAGAGGCCATAAAGCACAGAAGAGTGGGGGCCCGGAGATCCTGGCCCAGGGCATGGAGCTGAGGAGTGTAAGTGGCAGAAGTCAGTGATGGTTCTGAGCAGGTTAAGGCGTGATGGAGCCATGAGGGATTCAGTGCAGGCTGGGGGAGAGAGGGTTATTAGGACCTGGTCTCTGCTCACCAGAGCTCCCTGTGTGTGACCGAGGAGGACAGGATTCAGTCCCGAGGATGGAGCTACTGGAGAGTCTGGGCTCTGTGACACCCTCTGCTCATTCATGCGTTCCCTCATCAGGCATTGAGCTAGATGCTAGAGAAGTGGCAGTGTCTGTGTCCATGGGCCACGGGTGACTGTGAATAATCCCACCCAGTGCCAATGGCGTGGGGTGGGCTGGAAAACAACCCTACTGTCCGGCCCTTCTCCCTGATCCTACAGACTGCGTACCAACCCCCGGGGCCCACTAAGCTCCCGCGATATGCGGCCCCAGACCGCCCTCCAGCATAAAGCCCTCTCCTCATCTAGTTTGCGGACTTGAACGACGCCGCCGCCCGCAACGCGGAGCTGCTCCGCCAGGCCAAGCATGAGGCCAACGACTACCGGCGGCAGCTGCAGGCCTTGACCTGCGACCTGGAGTCCTTGCGCGGCACGGTGAGCACAGGCGGGGCCGCAGGCGGAGGAGGGGTACGGGGTGAGCGAGCCGGAGACCTGGGACCTACAGCCCTAGCAGATGCTGAAGGACCGTCTGGGGCGGAGCTCTGAAAAGTTACTTGGGGCGGGGTCTCGGGGAACGGTCCGGCTCCACCCACAGAACGAGTCCCTGGAGCGGCAGATGCGCGAGCAAGAGGAGCGCCACGCGCGGGAGGCGGCGAGTTACCAGGAGGCGCTGGCCCGGCTGGAGGAAGAGGGGCAGAGCCTCAAGGACGAGATGGCGCGCCACCTGCAGGAATACCAGGATCTGCTCAACGTCAAACTGGCCCTGGACATTGAGATCGCCACCTACAGGAAGCTGCTAGAGGGCGAGGAGAACCGGTGAGCCCAGACAGGCCGCCTGCCCTACTGCCCCGTGTGCTCGGACATGTCCACCTCTTTGCGACTCCCATAGATGTTAGCCCGTCAGGTTCCTATGTCTATGGGATTTCCCAGGCAAGAATACTGGAGTGAGTTGCCATTTCCTTCTCCAGCGGGTCTTCCCGACCCAGGGATAGAACCCACGTCTCATGTCTCCTGCTTTGGCAGGTGTGTTCTTTACCACTGCGCCACCTGGGAAGCCCCATCAGGGACTGTCTTATTCAGCCTCGTGACCAGCCCCCTCCTATCCCAGCGCCCAGCACAGTGCTCACCTAAAACACAGTTGGTATTCATAAATGCCTGATGAATGAATGGATGGATTCAATTCAGCCCATGTTGATCAGATCCTAGGGTAAGGACTTGGGTTATCTTCCAAACTAAAAGGCTCACTCCCCACCCTCCCAACAAAGACTGGACTTCTTTTCTGCTGACCAATCTCCTCTGCCTCCTGGGAACTCTCTTCATTGCTCTCCCCTCCCTGCAGTCATCCTCAGAGCACTGGCTGCTGGAGAAGCTAAGAGATGGGGGTTTGCCTTTCCTGGCAAGGAAAAGGGCCTCGAAGCTATCATGACGACCCTGGACCAGAATCTGGCCTGGGAATGTCCTCTGGCAGGCTGGTCACCCCTCTCCTTCTGCTGTCTTTCAGCATCACCATTCCTGTGCAGACCTTCTCCAACCTGCAGATCCGAGGTCAGTAGAACAGGGTTTTGTGGGCAGAGTGTTGGATTCCCGCCCCCTCCCCTAGGCCTGTGGGTTGCTCTTCTGGTCTGAGGCGGAGGACCAGGGCAGAGGGGCCCAATGCTCTCTGTGGGGACCTTCATTATTCACGGCACAACTTCCAGTCAGAACACACCATCCCAGAGCATTCCAGGTGGGGCTTGCAGCCACTCCTGTCCTGCTCTGCCCTTTGTCCCTCCTCCCATGCCCACTCCCCATTCCACTGCAGAACTGAGTGAGGGTCTTAACCTCTCTCCTGTCTGCAGATCCCTGTCCAGCTGAGTGTTTGATGTTTGTGTGTTTTTTTAACTGCTTGTCACTACAGGGGGCAAAAGCACCAAAGAAGGGGAAAGTCACAAGGTCACAAGACATCTCAAAAGCCTCACAATACAAGTTATACCAATTCAGGCTCACCAGGTTGTAGATGGAGCCCCGCCGGCTCTCGGTTAGCTGCCTGCCTTTTAGACATGGTGCTTTTCTCAGCTTGATAGGGAGCAAGCTCACCAAGCCCACTCTCCCCATCTTCTTGAGCTCTCTCCTCCCAGGTTTCCCTAAAGGGCCAACCCTATGTCATTTCCCCAGCAATCTCAGCACCCAGTCCAGGACCTGGCACAGGGTAAATGTACATTAAAGTAGTAGAGTTGGCCGGTGTTCAAGGTGCTAAGTCCTCAGGCACTCAGCTGAGATGCTCTGGGCCTCTGAGCAAACACCAGCTTCTGCCTCACCTCTTCCCATCACTGGGAGGGCCCCTAGAGTCTCACGGTGCCTGGCGGCCAGGCTCTTGGCCTGATTCCTCTTTCCCTGAGCCTCGGTTGTTCAGCTCAGGGCTGATTCAGCCCAGAGGATTATTTCCCTCTAGATTGCTGCTCTTGGAGTGAATAAAGTTTTATGTCCCCTGCTCTTAATAGTAAACATTAGTGAGTGTGACATATTATATTTTTCTCTCTGCAGGGGGAATAAATTACTTCTTACTTGTATGTGGCCCTCAATTCTCAGCTGAGGGAAAATATAATTCTTCTGGACTAGAAATTTAGGAACACTAGCTATGCATGTCCTAGGGCTTAGTTCAGTATCAGAAGAGTTAACCAGCAGGCCAGGTAGAGGCAATACTGCCACATGCCAGACAGAAAAGGGTCCTAGAGAAGTGGCAGAGAGAAGCAGGAAAAGGGAAGAGGGATGGGAGAGGGACCCATGCGTATAGAACACTGAATCCGTGCCCATTGTTTTAAACACATTATTTCAGTTAACTGACTCACTACTTCCACCTAGAGAAGTAGGCAGCAGCATCCCCATTTTGTAGATGAGGACACTGAGTTTGGAAGAGGTAAATTAACTTACCCAGAGTCATGTGGCTGAGCTGGGACTCAAGCTCTGGCCTGCCTGACTTCAATAACCACATGCTCTTTCCTTGGCATGATGCTGGGTTGCCAGGGAGCCAGGGGCCAGGTGAGGGACTGCAGAGGGGCTGAAATGCAGCCAGGCCAAGACAGCAAGCAGGGCAGTGAGGGCTTGCTTGGCACTGTGGGGACTCAGGAGGTTGCCAGCCCCTCTGGGAGAGCCTAGGACTTCTCTGGTTGGATTGGCTTTTGTACTCACGATTAGGGGTCTCAGGGAGAAACCAAGGGTGGGAGAGGATGTCTAGGGCTCTGAGAACCTATGGAGGCCTCCTCTCCTCATGTCTTCAGAAACCAGCCTGGACACCAAGTCCGTGTCAGAAGGCCACCTCAAGAGGAACATTGTGGTGAAGACCGTGGAGATGCGGGATGGAGAGGTGAGGAGGGCAGGCCCAAGATTCTGGTCCCAGAAGGCTCCGGGAGAAAGCCTAGACTGGCATATAGAAGGTTCTCCATACCTCCCAAGAGTTCCTCTGGGAGGCTCTGGAGGAGGGGAAGGAGCCCGGATATAATTCCATTCCCCAGTCCCTACACTAAGGGCAGCCTAGATGCTTAGGCCACGGGACAGGGTCCTGATTCGCTTTCTTTCTCCCTTTCTCACCCTCAGACTCAGATGCCCCCACAGGCCTGGGGGAGAGAGAAAGAAAATTAGTAACTTTCACTCCCAACTTTCAACTTTCAGCTTGGTGAAAGGGACCTGGCAGAAGAATGGGAAGAGGAGATTGGGCATATCCCCTCCCCACCGTACCAGCAACAAAACTAGCTAAGCTTACAACGGCAGCTCAGCATGTGCCAGGCGGATGTTTGCTAGATGTTTGACAGGATTAGCTCGTTTCCCCCTCTGACTGCCGCGTGGCGGCATTCCGGTTACTATCATAGAAAAGTTGGAAGGCTGGGAACTTGTCCCAGGTCACATTGCCTAACTGTGGTGGACCTGGAGTCTGTGTGAGCTCCTAACTGTGGCACCTTCTGTGTCCCCTTCAGGTCATTAAGGAGTCCAAGCAGGAGCACAAGGATGTGATGTGAGCAGGACTCATCTGGCGGTCACTGCCCCACCGTGTGAGGCATCTGCAGCAGGAGTCAGGGTAGCTGTCCCTTCTCTGCTAGTTAATTTCCCCAGAATTGAGTTCCCACCCAATCCAGTTGCTCCTCTTCCTGCTCCATCTCTATGCCAGCTTGCCACCCTAGGCTCCAGCAGCATTAAGCCTGTCAGACAGCACCCACCCCACACCCAGCAACACTAACAGGGCACTCACCCCAAAGGGTGGCCTGAAGGGGCACGGCCAGCAGCTTGGGCTAGAATTGGGAGGGAGGAGAGAAAGCGGGGAGGGCAGAGAGACCTCATAAATCACCCTGCCCTCCGTATCCCGAACCTCTGTTGTCATGGCAACTGTTGCCAGAGCTGGAGGTGTCTGGGGCCTCCAGAATGGGGCCTTCGAGTTTCCTTGAGCTGCTAGAGGAAAACTGAGAGTCTGAGACAAGCAGAGGAAGTCCCCAAGGCAAGGTGGCCTTGGCCAGAGGCTTATTCTTCTAGACTGACTCTGACCAGTCTGAGGGTAGGTGGGGCTATCCTGCCAACTGGGAGAGTCAGCAGACAGAATTCCTGGCCTGCTCAGATCGCAGAGGGGCCTCCTGAGCGATGCGTCGAGTGTCTCAGGCCCACTGAGCTGCCACATGGGCATGCCGTGGGCCCGTGTGAGCTTGATTCTCTGTGCTTGGGGGAAGTATAGTGTAAGTGCAGAGGAAAGGGGTGCTGGGAGGGAGTAGAAGGGGGCCTTGTCCATTGCTGTGGGTACAGAGAGGTCAAGCCCAGGAGGACTCCAATACAGGCTGGAGTGAGCAGGTAGAGATGGTGGGGGCAGCGCTTGGGATGATGCTAGACATCAGAGTTGGGGTCGTGGGTGAGCAGTTACACTTGGCCTTTGGGTCGTGGGAATCAAGAAAGTGTCTTATCCTCTTGAAGATGCTGACACAGGAAAGGAAGAGGCTGCTGTTCATGGGAGTGGGGCCTGCTTTGTCCCAGCCCTCAAGGCCCTTTCCTTGCTTTGTAAACCTTGTCCATCCAGGCCTGTGAGCCCCTGCAACTGCCACCTGACCCAGGAAACACTGCTAGGCGAAGCCTCTGTTGCCACCCAACCTCCTCTCCCCACAGTGATCACTGCTCTTCCCTAAACCAAGGCCCCTGTAGTCCCCTCTTAGTCAAATACAAAACATACCCACCTCCCCATGTTTTAGGTAGCATTTTATTTTATGATTTGGAACCTGAGGCCCATGCAGAGTGAAGACACTGGTTTGTGTTCCCGCAGCCTGGAGGCAGGAAAGCTTGGGGCAGACACTTTCACCCTGAGTACCTGTTCTGCTGTTCACAGGGAGACTAGTGGGCATGAGATGATCAGTGCCCACAAGTGGGGCTCTGAAGCCCACTCCAGGGTCCCCATCTCCGTCCAAGTCAGAGGGACTTAACTGCATACCCTTCCCCCATTCCCTCCTGCCACCCACTGCTGCTAACCTTTGGGGCATTGCTGCGGGCTTTAGTCACTGACATAAATGCAACAAATAAAGACAACTGCTGTGGCCTTCCCCAGAGTGGACTCTGATCTGTTCAGCGGAGGCTGAGGCTGGAGCAGAGGACAGGAAGCAGCCTCAGGCAAGACACAACTTGCTTCTTATCACTGATCATCTTGGGGCTCCCAGCATCCCCAGAAATGGCCACATGACAAATCCCACCTCCAACCCTGCTCTGCTCTCCAGCCCTGGTGCCCCATGCACCCACTGCCTTTGCTTCTGGCTCCTCTTCTCACCTCCAGCCCCAGGCTGGGTGCCATCTCTCAGGAAAGCCCTGAATTCACTCTCCACTTTCCTCACCCATTTCTCCTGTCCTGGTCTCTACCTTTATTCCCAAACTCACCATTTCTACCTGCTGGTCCTGGGATGAGGCTGGGAAAGAAGACAAAGAGGATATACTAGGTACCCCAACTCTTTTCTTCCTCTCTCTGCTACCTTCAGTTCAAACAGCACCCACTTGGCAATCCACGAAGGCAAGAAAATAAAGCACATCAAACACAGTCAACACCAGATAGCAGATAAATATTAGGTTACCTTCTTCCTTCTCTAAGCATGAAGTCAGAAGACACGTGCACTCCGACTACTTCCATCCTGGACTCAGTTCCCCATCTCCCACCTGCTCAGGCTTCCCTGCTTCCCAGATGAGGTTCCAGACTTGCTCACGAAAATGGGGGGCAGGTTCGCATGCCCCGCCCCCAACCAGAGGCATCTGGTACCATTTAACAAACACATTTGAGCACAGCTGGTCTTCAGAGCTGGGGGCGAGAGAGCCTGGGGGAGAAGTTGGGACAAAAACGGAATAAGTAACAGCAGCAACGACAAAGGTGAATGCTGATAAAGATGACCGTGATGAGCATGTAGCCTATCAGAATGAGCCCCAGGGCGGCCCGAGTCTCGGGGTCAGAGAAGGAGACCGGGTAGCGACCTGGAGATGTCACGCCCAGTCGGAACCCAGCAATGCGCTCGCCCTGCCGCCAGCAATAGTAGATGCCCCGGTCTTCCAGCTGGGTGAAGCGGATGTGAAGATGGTTGCCGTGGTCGATGAACACCCTCATGGACCCATTGACGCCCTTCAGGTACTGCGTGCGGTAGAGGTACTGGTGGTCCTTGTCCCAGGCCACTGCGTGCTCTGGCCGGGCCCCGGGGCAGGAGATGATGAGTCCATGGCCCAGCCTCTGCTGGTGGAACTGAATGGGCACCTGAGGCAACCAGGGCCGGCTGCCCACTTTGGACACATAGTTGAAGATGGCCATCACGCCCTCCTGGACCTTCTTCTTCTCGCAGGGCATCAGGCAGCTCCGAACCAGCAGCTCGGGGTTGTGGTCGCTGGCCTTGGCCCGGAGCTGCCTGGGCACAGCTCTCGAACCGCAAGACACCACGTTGGGCAGTATCTTGCGGTAGCGGGGAGAGAGGTCCGGGCTCTGCAGGTAGCACAGACCGATACGCCACTGCTCCCCGCGCACCCCGCAGCGGTCGCAGGGGGTCCACTCCCAGAAGGTGGTGAAGACGCGGAGGCTCCCGTGGTACTCGTCTTCCAAGGGTTCCTGGCCCTGGTCCTTGAAGGTAGCCACCATCCCCTCACTGCTCTGGATGTCCACGTCATAGGCGTAAAAGTAGTCCCCCTTGCGCGTGCCGCAAAAATACAACCCGGAGTCTTCCGGCTGCGCCCGGAAGACTAAGAGGCTGAACATGCGGATGCTGAAGCGGACCAGCATGTCGCTGCCCACGCGCACCTGGGCGGCCTCCGTCAGCACCCGCCCATCAAAGTCCGTCAGCACTTTGGTGTGGCTGCTGCCCAGGTGCTTCTGATAGTACCAAACGACAGCGGACACCTCCTCCGGCTTGCAGGGGCAGGGGAGCTCGAAGCTCATGTCGGTCAGGTAGGCCGCGTTGTCAAACATCAGGAAAGCCGGGCAGGGGGTCCTCTGAAAGATGTTCTCTTTCTCCACTATTTCAAAGGCCTGGAGGCTCCCCCACGCCCACAGGAGCACAGTGGTGTGGGCCAGGTTCATGCCTGTGCAAGGGAAGGGTCAGAGGGGGTGGGGGCAAACCCGAGGCACTAAAGGCCTATGGGGCTTCTAGCAATCACTGCTGGGAGGAGGCATCTATATGAGGAAAGGATTAAGCAGCCAGGAAAAGAAGCAACAGTCTGCAGAGGAAGCTGCCATAGGCAAGGCAGTTGATTCCTAGTTAACATACAAGATGCCCTTCTCATGTTCCAGATGTGATCTTGAGGAGAAAACCATTCTAGAATCTGGCTCCCTCTCCCCTTTCTAGAACTCTAGCATTCTAGAACACTGGGTCAGGGGAAGCCAGGAGAAGAAACAAGGGCCCAGGTACAAGTTCGGGAAAATCTCTGCCCTTCTGCTTCAGGCTCTGCCCTGCCTGCCTGCCTGGTGGAAAGGTCTTCCCTTTGGTTAATCTGAGAGTTGAAGGAAACCCTCCCACCTGCACATCGGGCCATCTGAAGATACCTGGAGGCTGGCCAGGCCTGAGCTGAAGGCTTGGGGCTTTCTCAGGCCCAACCTGCATGGGAACTCAGCCCCTGGAGAAAAATATTCCACTTCAAATGAGGTAGCATTTGATCATTTATTGACTAAATGTCCATTCATTGGTTTCTGGTGATGAATACTCTTGTTTAAGGGCTATGGAGGATGAACTGGGAGATTGGGATTGACCATATGTAGACTACTATGTATAAAATAGATAACTAATGAGAATCTACTGTATACCACAGGTAACTCTACTCAATGCTCTGTGGTCACCTAAATGGGAAGGAAATCTAATACATATATATATAAGTGATTCACTTTGCTATACAGAGGAAACTAACAACATTGTAAGGCAACTATACTCCAATAAAAATCAATTTAAAAAAAAAGAACTATGGAGATCAGTATTTGTTAACCACGGAGGATTAACAATTTTGGTTTTTCCTTGTTTTGAGTGGAGGCTGCAATGGGTGGTACCAGTGTTTGGTTGGGTGCTCACCCATATCTCAGGGCCATGGGCTAGCAGACTGGCAGGCTCTAAGGGTGGAAAGCAAAAGTCTTTCAGCTTGGCCCTTGACCATCCTGTAGATCTACAAAGTTCAGAATATGAAGCCCCCAAGGGGCTGGGGGAAAAGTGAAAATTCAGTTCCTGCTTTGGTTGTGAAAATTCTAAATCCAAAAGGGAATCCAGTGTGGGTTTCTGATTAGAGTCCCGCAGAGCCCCCAAGACCATCAAAAAATGCCTCTGATGACCAGTGGGGGCCTCTGAAGGTAAATGGTCCCATCAGTCCACGTGGTATAGCATCAGCAGCTCTTGCAGCAGACCCTCCTCCTCCTGAAGCCCACCCGGCTGCTCCCCCAGACCCTGCCCCTCCGAGCTGGGGGTGCCCATGGCCTGCAACTTCTGAAACAAGGCTCTGCAGCTCTCTCTCTCTGCACGGCTCATCAGGCTCAGGTTCAGGGTGAAGCGCCCAGTGCTGGCCAGGCTGTGCAGGATCCCCAGCACCGCCCAGCAATCAGCAGGCCTCACGTGATCAGCCAGCGCCACCAGCATCTCCCCTAGAAGTCCAAACCCCACGTCCATCTGGAAGAGGCGGCCCAGCTTCGGGCCCCCGAGCTGCAGCAGGGCCTCATAGCGCTCTGGCCCGCTGTGCAAGTGTCGCCGCCAGTCACGGTAGAACTCGGCTGAGGTCTCAGGCTGGAAGAGCGTTTTCTCCTGGGTCACAAAGGAAGGGAAAGAGAGTGCAGAGCTCTTCCAACTGCTCTGTGACAGCAAGGGGAACCCATGGGTTTTCAGTTCTGGTATTGGTCTCTGAGCACTGGCAAGGCCGCAGTCCCTGTGGGCCTCATTTTCAGATGAAGGAACAGGGGATGGGATGGGGAGGGAGGATCCCAAGAGGAAAAAATGCAGGCCATGATGTGAGATTCTCAGCTGTACCAGGACTTTCCTACTGATGAGTGTGGACATAGCCCTGTTCTACAAGTGTAAGTCAGACTTCACTCTGAGCAGGGTGGGGTGGGAGGTATTTGGAAACTTCAGGAGGAGAAAAAAGAACTCAAGTGTTCAGGGTTTGACAGGCTGTATCTCCTTCCCAACCCTGCGAGAGGATCAGATTCTCTACCATATAACCCAAGGCAGGGCACCCCAAATGTGATCTGGGAATGCAAGCCAAGGGCTGATGGACAGGGGCCTGCCAAGTACACCTTTCTGACTTGATCTGGCAGGTGTGGGCTTCATCACCCACCGGTTGCTTTTCTTTCTGGAACTGGAGGCAGAAGGTTGTTTCCGTTGGCTTTACATGAGACACAAGGAAAACCTATGTGTTGTAAGATAGGATGGGAGGCTGAGGGCAGAGATTCCTGCTGGGCCTCACCTACCAGGGAGAGTTCATTGGTTTCATCCTGGGAGGGCCTTCCCTGACTAGTGTGACAGTTCCAGGGCACAGGCCTCTTTCCTCCCATCTTGTCCTTCTGTTCCAGCGGCTTCAGATGTGATGCAAGGACGATACCCCTATGGGCAAAGGCCAGAGATTAGGGGATGGACTTTATGCTGCCTGTAAGTATGAGGTGGCTGGACTCTGCATGAAACAGGCTGGATCTGTTGGCAAGCCCATATGAGAAAAATAACAGCAAAAGTAACTGATAACTTTTGAGCACTTCCCATGTGTTAGGTATCGTGCTCAGAATCTTATGTGCAATAACGTTTAATCATGACAATAGTTACACTCTCTTACAGATGAGGAATAGTGGCTCAGATAGGGAAAATAATTTGCATAAGATCACACAGGTAGCCAGAGAAGGCAATGGCACCCCACTCCAGTACTCCTGCCTGGAAAATCCCATGGACAGAGGAGCCTGGTAGGCTGCAGTCCATGGGGTCGCTGAGGGTCGGACTCGACTGAGCGACTTCACTTTCACTTTTCACTTTCATGCGTTGGAGAAGGAAATGGCAACCCACTCCAGTGTTCTTGCCTGGAGAATCCCAGGGACGGGGGAGCCTGGTGGGCTGCCGTCTATGGGGTCACACAGAGTCGGACATGACTGAAGTGACTTAGCAGCAGCAGCAGCACACAGGTAGCAGAAGGTAGGGCTAAGACTGAGCCCAGAATGGTCTGAGGCCAGGTGCATGCTTTTATCCACTATAGTAAACCAGAACAGGAGAGCCTGAGAAAAATGGCATTAAGCTGACCTGAATTCCTCATAGGAAGCTACCTTCTGTTCCACTGCCCGTAACTTGGCAGCATTCTCCCGTTTGTACTTCTCATCAGCAATGAGTGCAGCCTGCAGCTCTTTCTCCAAAGCCTTGAAGTTGATGACGTCATTCCTTTTCATGGCCCCTGCCTAGGAAGGCAAAGGAAATGAATGTCAAACAGAAGACGAATATCAGGGATGGGGGGGTAGTGGGCGTTTGCATCTGGATTCTTTGCCAGCCAACAAAACGACCCCAAAGCACTCTGGACATCTAGTCACTTATCTTGGGGGGTGTTAAAAAAATCTAGTTCTCTGTTTTACAGAGGGGAGCTGAGTCACACAGTGAGGTCTTACTTAAGATTTGTTGTCGCCGAAAACAGTCTTGACTTTCAATTTAGTGCCTTATCTTAATTTTGTTCTCTGCCTCTGAAAATATTTTTTAATTGGAATTTAATTGACATTAAATGTTATATTAGTTTCAGGTGTACAACACAGTAATTCAACATTTATATACATTACCAGATGATCACCACAATGTTTAGTTACCATCTGTCATAATTTAAGAGTTATTACAATATTATTGACTTATTCCCTATTTTGTATGTTACATTCTCATAACAATATATCTTATGGCTGGAAGTTTGTGCCTCTTAATCTATTTCATCCATTCCTCCCCGCTACCTTCCCCTGTAGCAACCACCAGTGTGTTCTCAGTATCTGTGAATCTTTCTGTTTTCCTTGTTTTGTTTTTTAGATTTCACATATAAGTGAAATCATGCAGTATTTAACTTTCTCTGTCTTAAAATACCCTGTAATACCCTATAACACCTTAGCATAACACCCTCTAGGTCCATCCATATTGTTTTAAATAGCAATTTTTCATTCTTTTTTATTCTGTCTCTAAAAATATTTTAGTATTGGTGCTTTGGCTGAGGAAGCATTTTGATTTCAGAATTTAGTTCCTTCACATTTCCACAAGGACTCACTATATACAAGTTGCGATAGAGGCCCTCACAAAATCAGAACTACTGTAAGCTATTCTTGAGCCCAGGGATAAAAATTCACCCATTGCTAAGTTAAGCATTAGTCGTTCTGTCCTGTCACAGCTGCGACCTCATGGATTGTAGCCCACCAGGCAGCTCTTGGATGGTATCATCGACTCGATGGACATGGGTTTGGGTGGACTCCAGGAGTTGGTGTTGGACAGGGAAGCCTGACGTGCTGCGGTTCGTGGGGTCGCAAAGAGTCGGAAACGACTGAGCGACTGCACTTAACTGAACTGAAGGCGGCTCTGTCCATGGAATTCTCCAGGCAAGAATACTGGAGTGGGTTGCCATTCCCTTCTCCAGTGTTATGTTCCCCATCCAGGGATCCAACCCGGGTCTCCCACACTGCAGGCAGATTCTTTACGATCTGAGCCACCAGGGAAGCACCCATCCTTAAATGTCTTTTAAGGAGGAAAGATACTTTCCACCCGAAACCAGATGCAATGATTGAGCAGGAAATCAAGCAGACGCGACAGAGGAAGGGGCTTAATGATTCTGGTTTTCAAATCCCTCTGTCCAGCCCAAGGCTGAAGCATAAATCTCTAGGTACTTGGGCAACCTCTTTAGTTCTGTCTATGTACTTCTGCAACTTCCGCATATCTGAGGCTGATTAATTCGTTCTATAGAGAGATCACCTATATGAGTTTTAATCTTGGATCCGCATTTACTGCTGTGAGACCCTTCTAAACCTTACTACTGCTGCTCCGAGCTATTAGCTAAAGATCACGTGGCGAAGTCATCCCCACCAAACTCCTCAGTCCCTGGGATCTCCCAGGCAAGAATACTGGAGTGGGTTGCCATTTCCTCCTCCAGGGCATTTTCCTGACCCAGGTCTCCAGCACTGCAGGCAGATTCTTTACCGTCTGAGCCACCAGGGAAGCCCCAACACGGAAGCAGGAGGTCTAAAACCAACCCTCCACCCTAACATGGGTAAGCGAAAGACCAAGAAGTAGGGTGGGCTGGCCAGGAACTGAACTCAGGTGTCCTGACTCCTGCCTAGTTCTGAGCCTTTCCCAGTCACTGAAAATCTAGAACACTTAATCCTCCTGCCCTCTGACCTTCACCCCAGCAGCCGGGGCCTCGGTTTCCTTTCTTTCTTTCTTTGGGGATACCCAGATACTGCCGGACGAAGTCAGCTCAGCGTAGACCACGCCCAGCAGCTGTGGTTGCCTAGCAACTGCTACAACAGCCTCCCACGTGATCGCCCCGAAGGCCCCCCGGTCAGGGTGGCCCCGAGGCGCCTGATCAGATTCACGCCTCCTCAGGCCTCGGTTTCTTTGGAGCAGCCCACACCGTGGTTTGGGGACCCTCAGTTCCTCTTCTCAGGTTCTTGTGTCCGCAGCCGGGATTCCTCCGAGCTGGTCCACAGGCAGAGGGCTGCCCTCCCGGGAAGAAACGCGACCGCGGCGCCTGTGGGGTCCTTCCGAACGGCGGGCGCAGGCGGTGAGGCAGCGTGGGGCGGAAGCACGGTCTCCAGCGGCCGACTGGGAGTTTTTGGCTGAGCAACGGGAGGTGAGTGCCGCTGGTCAGCGTCAGGGGAGGCTTGCTCTGGTGGAATGGGAAATTAAATGTCAGATCTGGAAGAGATGCTATATGTTATATGCCACGTTCACTTTACAGATGGGTAAATTGAGGCGTGGAGTAGGATAGAGAATGAAAGCCCGCCCCCGCCCCCCCCCCCAACCGATTCCTGGGTTCCCTGCGTGTCGTCCGTCTGTAAAACCCTTTCCCTGGGCAGGGGTCGTTCTTGCAGTGTGTATTCCCCTATCTTACTCTGTCTTCCAACTGTGCCGCCTTCATTTCTCTATCAAGCTCCCTCCGTCGTTACTCTGTGTTGCTTTGAGAGCCTGCATTGTAGCGGGAAGCTGCAGTGAAGTTTGGTACCGAAATTCACTAGTTTTGTGCAACTGTGGGCAGGTCAGCTGTCTTCTCTGTGCCTTGTTGGAGCCATACATTTCGTCATTCAGTAAGTGGTTCTGTTTTGTGCCAGGCACCCTTTTAAGTGAAAACAAACAAAAACAGTCCTTGCTTAAACTGTAGTTGGAGAGGTGACGGTAAATACATAGATACTTGTATATCTATGTATATACTTGTATATCTTGTATATACAAGAATAGATACTTGTCAGCTAATGATAAATGTTAATAAAAATAATAAAACATTGAAAATAGGGGTTGGAGAGTGTGTGTGTGAGGGGAGGAGTTTTTTAGAGTGATAAGGGAAGGTTTCTCAGAGAAGGTGCTGTGTTAGTAGAGACCTGAGTGAGATGAAGGAACAAGGTATACAGGCCCGAGGGAAGAGCATTTTGGAAGAGTAGAGTAAGTGCAATGGCCCTGAAGCAGAAATGATTTGGATTATTTCATGAACAGTCTTGTATAGAAATTTCTGCAGTCATTTCATAGGTGTCTTGGGAGAATGAAATGTGCACAGAGATGATAGCTCTTTGGAAATAAAAAGAATATGCATATGAAAGTTTCTGTGATAATTTACATTTTCTTATTAGTAGTGGAGCTATTATTTCTCTATTTTATCCACAGTCAGCACTCAACAAGGGGCACTGAAGGAGGTGGAGGGATTACCCTCATGGAATAAATACCAGTATCTCAAAATTGAATGTTCTGGTCAGTTAACATTTATCCGGTGCCTACTTATGTGAAGTGGTGTCTTGGGCATTGGCACATGGGCACAAGGAGCACAGGGTTCCTGTATTCAAGAATGGCCAAAAAAGTTTTTTAACTAAGAAATACAAATAAAACAGACAAAAGAATGGCTAAAAAATAATGCCAGCTAACATTGACTGATCCTGGAATCGTGATGAATTCTTTACACAGCCTATTTTGTTTAATTCTCATAACGCTTTATATGATGAAAATTAATCACTTTATTTTCCAGTTGAAGAAACAGGCTTGGAGAGGTGAATAGCTTACTTAAAGTCACATAGTTATCATAGTTATTAAGTGACAAAGTTTGGATTCAAATCTAGGTCTACCAGTTCCAGAGCCCTGACCAGTAATCCATGCTCTGGTCTGTTGTCTATTACTTGTAAGCTGTAGAGTTGTTGTTGAGGGTAATTAGTGCAGTTAACTACCGTTGATGACAGAAGTAAATGCTGATAAAGACACAAAAGGCTGTAGCATCATAGGTGAGTGAGAAATTGAGGCTCTAGGAAGACTTGAAGGAAGTGGTCTTTGAACAGTTTTTTGAATAGAATTTCAATACTTGAAGTGGAGACAGCCCACAAAATATTTATTAACTGCAGAGAAAAAACAAGTATCTTTATACAGTGGAAAGGCCTGGTAGACACCACCATAATCAAGTGGTTAAGTTAACATCACCACTGATGGAAGAGATTAAAATCACATGCCACTTGTTAGGAGTTGGACTAAAAAGAGCACAGCCTCACTACTGTGATAGTCTTACCAAAAAAAAAAGCATAACGACTCTAATCATGAGGAAATATCAGACAAACTTAAATTCAGGAATATTCTACAAACTCACTAGCCTATAATCTTCAAAAGTGTCAAGTCATAGAAATCAAGGAAAGACCAAGGATTGTTCCAGATTGAAAGAGACTAAAGACATGGTAGCCAGGTGCAAACATGGAGTCCTTTGCTGTGCAGGACATGAGTGGAACAATTTCTGAAACTTGTATGGGGGCCTGTGGATTAGGTGTAGTAATGTGTCAGTATTTTCTGATTTTGATGGTTGTATTGTGGTTATGTAGAAGAATGTCCTTGTTTGTAGGAATCACACACACTAAGAGCAGGGGTTGGCAAACTTTGTCTATTAAGGGCCAGATAGTAAATATTTTAGGCTCTGAGGGCCATATAGTCTCAGAGGCAGCTCCTCAGCTGTTACAGGGTGAAAGCAGCCACAGAGAGTATAAAAAATGGGCATGGCTGTGTTCTAGTAAAGCTGTTTTCATAGACACTGAAATTTGAATTTCATAGAACTAATTGTCATGTATCATGAAATACTGTTCTTTTGACTTTTTTTTCCAAATGTTTAAAAATATTAAAAAAATCATACCTTCCAGGCCGTTATGGGAACAGCCAGATTTGGCCACAGGCTATAGTTTACCAACTCCTGCACTAAAGTCTGAAGAGGTGATGAGACATTGTGTCAGCAACTTATTCTCAAATAACTTAGGAAAAAGTGATGTGCACTGTTTCTGCAACTTCCTGTATTTAATTACTTTAAAATTAAAATTCTTTTAGTATTAAAAAAAAACCAACAAGTGGGCTGGGACTTCCCTGGCAGTCCAGTGGTTAGGACTCCATGCTTCTACGGCAGGGGGCATGGGTTCAAGCGCTGGTGGAGGGAGGGGAAGAAGTGGGCAAAGTGTATGTGAACAGACGCAGGATTAGGACAGAGAGGAGGGAGAAGTACAGGGCTTTAGAGGAGCAGGTGGTGGGTTGATGTAACTGGAGAGGAGAGTATGTGAAGGGATATGGTCAACCATAGGCCAGGGTGGAGGCCTCGGTTTCCTCACCAGCATCTAACTTTTCTCTTGTTGAATTTTAGCACCATGGATACTGACTTGTATGACGAGTTTGGGAATTACATCGGACCAGAGCTTGATTCTGATGAAGATGATGATGAATTGGGCAGAGAGACCAAAGATCTTGATGAGGTAAAACAAATATATTACTTTTTCTCATCTCTGTTTTTAAAAAAAGCAATGAAATAGTGAATCTTCTGTGCTCCTATAGTAACCTGTATTTATCTCTAACATTGCCCTTTTTATAATTATTATGATTTAATTTGGTTCTTATACTGCCCGTAAGAAAGCTTGAAGTTCCAAAGGAGCATATAAGGTAATTTCATTGGTAGGGTGGTTTTATATTCTGAGTTCTAGTTCTTCAGGTAGTAGCTCTTCTTCCATTTGCTTGAAGTGCCTTTTGGCTATCATGAATAGTTCTAACTTAGAAAAGGTAGTCAGCTCTTTCAAGGGCTGCTGTCCTGGGAGCTCCCTCATAAACTCAGGTTTTAAAGATGTATAGGGCCTTCCCTGGTGGTTCAGTAGTTAAGAATCACCTACCAATGCAGGGGACACGTGTTTGATCAGTGATCCAGGAAGATTCCACATGCTGTGGAGCAACTAAATCCGTGCGCCACAACTACTGAGCCAAAGCTCAAGGGCCCTTGAGCCGCAACTAGTGAAGCCTGCCTGAAATGAGAAGTCTGTGCACCACAACGAAGGTAGCCTCCACTCGCCGCGACTAGAGAAAGCCCGCGAGCAGCAACGAAGAAAAAAAATACACAAAAGCAGTGGAAAGGGAAGACACAGATTCCTGTGCCTCCTCTTCAGGAGAGTTACAGAGGATGAGGTTCAGAAGGGTTTGAGGCTTGCAGAAGACGCCGAAGGCGGCTTTTATGTTGTAGCCCTGTTCAGAACAAAGTGAGTAAGAAGCACACTGATGAGCCCACTGCGCCTCGGTGGAGGCTTGCTATTAATGGGCCAGCAGAAGAGCAGGAGAAAAGTCTTGACTGCCATTTGTCTTCTTCATCAGAGAAACTGTCCTTCAAACCAGAAAAAATAGAATAAACACTGGAAAAAGAAAATTGAAACCATGTAGGTCAAAAGGGAGTAGCTCACACCTTTAGATGAGTTCAAGTCTCCAGGCCCCAGATGAATTGTGTCCTGGGTGGGATGGTGGGTGAGACGTTGCACAGGTAGGCTAGAAAGCTTAAGAAAATGAGGCATGGCCATGGTGCTAAAAAGTGAATCGGGAAACTCCTACTTTTCAAAGAGGAAGAAAAGGTACTGCCTTCAGAAACTATGGACTAGTGAGTGCTATGCATCCATGGTAAAAATTATGGAAGGAATTTTAGAATAGATGACTGTTGAACACTTAGGAAGCCAGGATGAGTTTTTAAAATAATAAGTTTTTCTTGATCCCATTACTAGATATAAGTCATAGGTATGTTGTGGATATTATGTGTATCCTGGTTTGGGCAAGGCATTTTTTTTTTTTAATAAACCAGTTTTCTTTTTTAAAATATTTTAAAGAGATTATTTTTCATTATACAAGTAACTCACGAATCCAGTTCAAACCAAATAGGAAGGCTTCCTTGGTCTTCATTTCATTTCACTCCCTTTCCCCACTGTAATTCATGATGTCCTTATGGAAAGACAATGTGCTGAGTTATAATGCAATTTGGAGAGGTTCCAGCCAGTTGAACAGTGGGACCCAGAGAGTGTTAGTTACTGGATCATCACCAGAGCTCTTGTGACATAACCCCGGCATCCATGCTTGGTCCTGTCCTTTTTAATCTTTTTATCAATGACTTAGGTGAAGATAGAGAAGAGAGGTGTATAAGATTTGCACATGACATAAGCCAGTATACTGGATGCATGCTCAGTTGCTAAGTCATGTCCAACTCTGTATGACCCTATGGACTACAGCCCGCCAGGCTCCTCTGTCCATGGGATTCTCCAGGTAAGAATACTGGAGTGGGTTGCCCTCTAGGGGATCTTCCCAACACAGGGACCAAACCCATATCTCTTACGTCTCCTGCGTTGGCAGGCGGATTCTTTACCACTGAGCCACTTGGTGTATATATATATATATATATCCTGGTGTGTATATGTGTGTGTGTGTGTGTATATATATTCTGGTATATATTCCAGACAATATACTGGATAACAGAATCTAAGGTCAAAGATTCTTGAACTTGAATCTTTGAATACTGAGCTAAATGAAGTCCACGAAGTCATTCAGTATTTGTCAAGTACTTACTGTTTGCAGGAAATCCTGATGCAGAAGGGAGCCAAGGCACTATCCATGCCCTCCCGGCACAGGCTCCTTGCCAGGAGAGATGAAGTACAAGCAAGGTTTATAATAGGATACAGGGAAGGACAAGCACTGTTTAAGTCCTAGTAGCTTGTGTCTGTAGGGACATCTCTGGTGATCCAGTGGCCAAGACTCTGTACGTCCAGTTCAGGGGACCTTGGTTCAATTCCTGGTCAGGAAACTACATCCTATATGTCACAACTAAGAGTTCACATGCCCCAGCTAAAGATCTACATGTGGTTGTTCAGTTGCTGGGTGGTGTCCTTCTCTTTGAGACTCTTTGCTGTGGACTGCAGCATGCCAGACTTCCCTGTCCTTCACCATCTCCCGGAGCTTGCTCAAACTCATGTCCATTGAGTTGGTGATGCCACCCAACCATCTCCTTTGTCATCCCCTTCTTCTCCTCCTGCCTTCAGTCTCTCCCAGCATCAAAGTCTTTTCCAGTGAGGTGTCTCTTCCCATCAGGTGGCCAAAATATTAGAGCTTCAGCATCAGTCCATCCCGTGAATATTCAGGGTTGATTTCCTTTAGGATTGACTGGTTTGATCTCCTTGATGTCCAAGATCCCTCATGCTGCAAAGAAAATCAAAGATCCCTCCTGCATGCTGCAACTAAGACCTGGCACAGCAAATAAAAATAATTTTTTTAAAAAATCACATTTTTAGTAATAATATTATAAGGAAGGGTCATTCCTGGCTAGATTGACCACGAAAAATACTTGAGGAAGTCACATTGAAAGTGGACCTGAAGAATGAGTAGGCATCTGTGGGGGGAGAGAGAGTAGAGTGATTAGTGATTGCCCAGGCTGGGGGCAGGAACTAGGTGGGTAATGACTAAAGGGTACAAGGGTTTTAGGTGGGGCGTGATACAAATAATCTAAATTTAATTGTGATGGTTACCCAGCTGTGAGTATACTGAAGACCATTGAACCGTAGGCAGATTGTGTGGCATGTGACTTAGATCTCACTAAGGCTGTTAACAACAACATAAACTAAAAATAAAAGCGGGGGGAATGGTTAAGCAATGTTTGACTGTTTTCACCTCAGTCCAGAGGGTTGAGGGAATCATACTCTAGTAGAAGCTCCTCAGTATTATGGCTTGGGCGAGGCTCTCTCCTTGTTCAATGAACTCACAAATTCTTTCTATTTCATTCTTATACCTGTTACCACAAGAACTCTGGTGTACACATGCTTTTTTTACCTGTAGAAGTTACAAAGTGTGTATAGTTGCATGGTGCACCTGAACTTTTTTTTCAATCTTTGTTTCTTTGGCTGTGCTCTTAGTTGTAGCACAAGAGATCTTTGACCTTGGGGCATCTGGAATCTAGTTCCCTGACCAGGGCTGGAACCCAGGCCTGTTGCACTATGAGCACAGAGTCTTTGCCACCGGACCACCAGGGAAGTCCCTCTTTACATGTATTTTTAATGTAGGTAAATGGTATCATGTTGTCTGTATCATTCTGTTTCTTGCTTTTGCCACTCAGTCTTGTGGTGAGTGATGTATTTTTAGGATCCATCCCTGTTGCTGTGTGTCTGTCTAGTTTGTGGCATCTGATTGCTGCTCCATTCTCCCTGATGTATATCACCCAGGATACCTGCCAGCAGCCTTCCCTCATCACAGATAATACTGCAGTGGCTATTCTCGGGTATACCCAGTTATGCTCCATGTGAACATTTCTGGGGGTTATATTATATATTCCCTGAAGCAGAGTTGCTGATGATAGGGTTGTATATATACTTAATGTGTTTATACTGTCAGGTTCCTCTTCAGCATGGCTGTACTCGTCCAGACTTTCTAGCTGGGTGAGAATCCTATAGCCTCCTAGTCCACATAGGTGCGTAGATTTTTTAAAAAATACTTTTTATGGAGGTGTGTAACAGTGAAGAGCTTCCCTGGTAGCTCAGCTGGTAAAGAATCCACCTGCAGTGCAGGAGACCCCAGTTCGATTCCTGGGCTGGGAAGATCCCCTGAAGAAGGGATAGGCTACGCACTCCAGTATTGGGCTTCTCTGGTGGTTCAGATGGTTAAGAATCGCCTGCAGTGTGGGAGACCTGGGTTCAATCCCTGTGTTGGGAAGATCCCCTGGAGGAGGGCATGACAACCCAATCCAATATTCTTGCCTGGAGAATCCCCATGAACAGAGGAGCCTGATGGGCTACAGTCCATGGGGTTGCAAAGAGTTGGACACGACTAAGCGACTAAGCACAGCACAGCAGTGAAGAGATACATAGGATTTTAATTATGGAGACAGGGAAGAAGGAAGGCTATTCTAGAAAGGAGTGGAGTTTGCAGGAACCAAAAGGTTTTGTTATTTCATCGTAGTCCTTTCTTGACCTCAGAGCTCCCTTCCATTACCTCCCATTTCCCTGTTCCCTATTCGACTCATCTCCGAAGAGTTGTTACTTGCTGTCTCCAAATCCTTTTCTCCCTTTTTTCCCTCAAACCTACTTCTGTTCTTTGCCTCTCCCATTCCACAGAGATGGCTGTCGTCAAGGTCATCAGTGACCTCTGTGTCAGACCCCATTCTCACCCTACCTGCCCTGCCTGCAGCACCTAACCCCGCTAATTACTCCCTCTTTAAAACACTCTCTTTCCTGGACTTCCAGGGAACCTCTGGACTTTCCTTCTCTCTTCTGGCTGGTCCTCCTCATCTCCCTGACCTCCTAACTGTCAACAGGTCCCAAAGCTCCATTACTGATAGCTGTTCTCTGTCTACACTCACTCCCCTGCTCATCTTATCCAGTGTATCAAATACCTTCTATTAACTAAGGACTCTCAAATGTTATCTCCAGCCTGGACTTTGCTCTTGAACCTCAGGTGGTATGTCCAGCTTCCTATTTGGCATCTCTATTTGGTATCTAATATAGCATCTCAAACTCAGCATATCTAAGACCTAAACACAGAACTTCCCCACCCCCTGTCTCCTGCCTCCAATTACTCTCACTGTCTTCCTCATATCATTAAAGACAGTACATTCCCCAGATCAAAAACCTTGCCTCTTTTTTTTCACTCCACTTTGAATTCACTAGAAAATATTTTTGACTCTTTAAAAGTATATGCAGAATCCAGCCTCTTCTGACCACTGTCCCAGCTGCTCCTCTAAGTGCCATTTCTTTCCTACTTCACTGCAGTAGCCTTCTATCGAATCTCCCTCCTTCCAGTATGTTCTCAGTATGAGAACCAGAGTGATTCTTCTAAAACAAAAGCCTGACTGTATCACTCCTCTGCTCAGAACTTCTAGAACCGGACCTCTCAGCCTTGCTACCATTGACATCTGGGGCCAGGTAATTCTTCATTGCAAGAGCTGTCCTTTGTTTTATGGGATATTGATCAGTATCCCTGGCTCATGCCCAGTAGGTCCCCCCACACACACACCCAGAAATGCTTTCAGATGTTGCCAAATGTTTCCCGGAAGGCAAAATTGCCTTTGTTGGGAAGCACTGCCATAAAGTCAGATCACTTAGAATGATCCAGAGGATCCGACATGATCACCTGCTGTGTGATCTCAGCTCATACTGTTATCCCGTTATTTACTGAACTCTCACCATCCTGTCTTCCAACAGGAAACTGGCCTGTCTTGTGAGTAAATGCTATTATTATTGGAAGTATTCAACAGGGGCAGGAATAGGTAGAAAGACTTCCTTCATTTGATAGAGTTGGCTGTGTGCCAGACTGTGAGTTGAGCATGCAGAGTTGACTAGTTTTTACAGAGCTCCCATCCTGTGGGATTCCTGATGTGTGACATAGGGCAGGGCCCAGAAAAGTGCCTTCCATCTGCATCTACTTGTGACCAGTGGCCCTTAAGAAAGGGTTAGTTTTTTTTTTTCTTGGTTAGGATACATAGATTTATTTCTTTGTTATATCAGCTGACAGGGCCTGTAAGCAATTCCCTGGTGGCTCAGTAGTAAAGAATCTGCCTGCCAATGCAAAAGACTCAAGTTTGATCCCTGGGTCAGGAAGATCCCCTGGAGAAGGAAATGGCAACCCTCTCCAGTATTCTTGCCTGGAGTATCCCATGGAGGGAGGGGCCTGGCGGGCTTCAGTCCATGGGGTCCCAAAGAGTCAGACTTAGGAACTAAACAGGAACAATCTAGCGCACGTCTAGTGCCCAGGTCTTGGTTCTATAATCCCATTCTCTGATGAAGAAACTGTGACTCCTTAGATAAATGGCTGACTCTGGACAGGAGAAATATGAGATGAACCTGGAGCATCTTCTGGTGCTGTAAAGTAAGACGTGTTTAAAAACAGCAACCACACAACGATGGAGGCATATTGAAGGGACACAAGAGCCAATTAAAAGCTCCCAGTGACCAAAGAGGCAACAGCTTGAACAAAATTTAAGTATCACTGGATTCTTTCCCAAAGCATAAAATGAATATTCATGAGCTCATAATGGTAGAAATTAATAAATGAAGAGACCAATTTCTTTCCATAGGACTTCAATTAACTGATGTAAACATTCCACCCCTAAGAATACCACAACTCTACACTACTCTATATAAAATAGACAAGCAATAAGAACCCACTGTATAGCCCAAGGAACTTCACCCAGTACTTTGCAATGACCCAGATGGGGATAGAATCTAAGAAAGAGCGGATTTGTGCATGGGTATAACTGATTCACCTTGCTGCACAGCAGAAACCAGCACAACCCTGCATTCAACTGTACACCAACAAGAATTTAAAAAACAAAAACATAATTCCACTCTTAAGTGTAGGCTATACACAGTGACATCATTCCAAAGAGTACAATATTGGGGGAAGAGGGTAACTTTACAGTGCAGAAACCTGCGAATAAGACCTTGGCTTGGTGATCAAGGTTAGCATCAACAGTAGTAAGTCATATTGAGAATATACACCCTTGATGTGGGGTGAAAGTGCTGCTGTTCTCTGTGGTCATCCTTTCAAAACCCCTTAAGGTCTTAAGATCCCCAAATCCTACTTATGAGAAAAACTCAGTCAAATTCACTGAGAAAGTTTCTATAAAATGCCTTACTCAAAACTGGAGGCCATCAAAAACAAGGAAAGTCAGAGAAGCCTAAGAAGACATGATTGCTCAAGGTAGTGTCCTCAGTGGGATCCAGATTGTTTTTCTTTGTGTGACTTCCTAGGCACTGAGCCACCTTTTTGTGTCCCTTTGGTGCCTGTAGAATTTATTCCCCTGGGGTTTTGTTTTCATTACTTGGTGGCACAATGGTGTCAGACCTCTGAGGTCCCAATGGAGGAAAGTTTCTCACTCAGATCAAGGCATCTAATAACTCTCTGCACAGACTATCTGCCACTAGTTTCCTGTCTTCAGGAGGGTTAAGAATGCTCTACTTTCAAGTCCTGTGGCTGCATCTGCCCAGAGTCCACAGCTGGCCCCTCCACACATGTCCCAAGAAAGGGTTCATTTGAATTGGGAGAGTGGTCTGTGCCCGTGGCTTACAGTCTTCTCATTGTGGAGGATCACTCAAGGGTAGACCCTGCCTTGTTGACTCCTTAGTGCGGAACTCAAGAAGCTGCCAGGCGTGTGACATTGCTTTTAACTCAGGTATTGTAGTCCGTCCCTGAGCAGGAAGAGGGCATGCCTCTTCCCAACTCCTTCCCGCTTTTGCGTTCAGGTCGATGAGGATGAGGACGACGATGATGTGGGCGATCACGACGAAGACCACCCTGGGATGGAGGTGGTGCTGCACGAGGACAAGAAGTACTACCCCACCGCCGAGGAGGTGTACGGCCCCGAGGTGGAGACCATAGTTCAGGAGGAGGACACCCAGCCTCTCACAGGTCAGTCAGAGGCAAAATCAGAATGGAAACCTCGTGTGATAGCCAGAAGCAGTCTGAAAAAGTTCAGTGAATGACATGACTCATTTTTCTTTGAGGTGCTATCTCTGGGTTGAGATTCAGTTAACCCTGCTTTGATATTCAATAAAACAGCTCGTTACTAAATAAATATGAGTTGCTTCTTTACCTAATATCTGTTTAGGTTCCCAAAGACTGTCTTTGAGTTCCCCCTCCAGTCTGTTCTGTTTTTCGTTTCCCATCCAAATAATGCCAGTTCCTTTAACCAGTCCATCTCTTAATAAAGAGATATTCCACTTAATATCTTATTAGATATCTTATCTAATATCTTATTTTTTTTTTAAAATTTTATTTTATTTTTAAACTTTACATAATTGTATTAGTTTTGCCAAATATCAAAATGAATCCACCACGGGTATACATGTGTTCCCCATCCTGAACCCTCCTCCCTCCTCCCTCCCCATACCATCCCTCTGTGTCGTCCCAGTGCACTAGCCCCAAGCATCCAGTATCGTCTAGTATCTTATTTCTTAATAAAGAAATATTCCACTTCCTTAATAATTGCCACTGATCTTCTGGGAAGTAGTTGCATTTTATAAATTAAGGGGAAGTTCTGAGCTGCATTCACCTCATCCTGTCCTGTATCCAGCCCCTCTCCCCTCCTCCCACAAAATGAAGTCCAAACACCTCAGTCCACAGGTCAGGATCCTTCACTGTCTCGTGCCAAACAGCATTCCCAGAACTTCTGCAACCTGAGTGGTCCTCGAGAATAATATAAATTGTTGTCCTATATCATCCATTCCAAAAGCTGAGTCTCATGGAATAGGGCCTTTGATTTTTATGCTTTATGCCTACCTGTACATCACTCTTTTTTTTTTTTCCTTCCTCCTAGAACCCATTATTAAGCCAGTGAAAACCAAGAAATTCACTCTGATGGAGCAGACGTTACCTGTCACGGTGTACGAAATGGAGTAAGTTACAAGGTCTTGCGGCCTCTGCGCGTATATTGTGGGTTTGTTTTCTCACGGAGGTTGGAGGTAGTTTGTGGTTGAAGTAGCCAGTGGGTTGGGGGCAAGAGGTGGTGAGAGCAGTGGCATCCATTTGTGCCTGAGTCACTTTACTGGCTTCTCTCTGTGACCAGGTTCAGCTCTGTGGCTGGCTACCTGCTGCCAGATCTAGTCTGACAGCTTCCAGCTTTATTTGGTAGGTAAGAGGACATATCCATGAACTGTTTCTTATTTATTAATTAGTTTATTGTTTAAAAATTGAGGTACAGTGTGGTGGTAGCTTCCAGTGTACAGCTCAGTGATTCAGATTCTTTTCCCTTGTATGTTATTACAGAATACTGAGTGTAGTTCCCTGTGCTGTGCAGTAGGTCCTTGTATGTACTAGTGTTTATACGTTAATCCCAGGCTCCTCTAATTTATCACCTTCCTGTTTGGTAACCGTAAGTTTGTTTTCTATGTCTGTGAGCCTATTTCTGTTTTGTAGATAAGTTCGTTTTTTTGTTTTTCGTTTTTTTTTAATTCTACATACAAGTGATGTCATATGATATTTGTCTCTGTCTGGCTCACTTCACTTAGTGTGATAATCTCTAGGTCCATCCATGATGCTGCACCAGTGAATTATCATGAAAGCAAAAATCGCTTCCTACCATTTGCCAAAATTTTCCGTCATCTTATATGGTTGCTGAGATAGGCTCCATCTTAACTTTCTTCGTGGCTCTCCTATAGATCTCAGCTGTTTTCTCTTCTTCCAGACCTTTAGTTTGGTATTGGAAGCCTGCCTCTGAGACAGACTGGGTATTGTACTTATCATTGGTAGGGCCGCCAGAGCCTGTTTTGACCTGGTAAGGTTGCTAGATGTTTTGGGAACATAACAACTCTTGATTGTGAAAAGGAGGCAGAAGTAGGTATATGTGTGTGGAATAATTTAGACTATTCATACTGCAAACTGTTGGAAAAGATTTTCATTGATGAAATGCACTTATAAGGCCCTCGTATTGGGACACTTGTGAACCATTATTAGATAATGAAACTTTTTTTTCCTTTTTTCAAAAAAAAAAAACAAAACGTTGACATCTTGTCCAAAGGAGTGAGGTCCCTTCTGAAACAGTCAGCTCACCTGCCATTGTTCATACTTTCTTTTTTTTTCCCATTTATTTTATTTCTGGCTGTGCTGGGCCTTTGTTGCTGCGTGTGAGCTACCTGCTCCCAGGTCTAGACTGACAGCTTTCAGTTTTATTCTCCAGTTGGTCTGAAAGTTGTCCCTGGCCAAAAATACCTAACACACCTCTGTACCACTCGTCCGTTTGAAAACTGGCCAAAGCCCCCTTTTCTCTTTTCTTTTGTCCTTTCAGTTTCTTGGCAGATCTGATGGATAACTCGGAGCTCATCAGAAATGTGACTCTCTGTGGCCATCTGCACCACGGCAAGGTAAGCGGGCTTTTGGCTACTTGGAACAGGGTTGCTCTTCATTTCTGCTCATTTTTTTCAGACCTCAGAGTCGCATGTTGGGGTCTGAGGCCTGAAGGCTGGACCTCCTGACTCTGGGGGCCTCCGTGCCTATTGTGAAACTGAGCTGTGAAATTCCAGCTTTTTCTGAGCAGCAGATGGAAAGCTAAGCCACTGGCATGCCTGAGCCTTGTGTCTACATCTGGACAGAAGAGGGGAAATTGAGCCTTACTTTGATTTTGATTTTATAAGTTTTTATTTCCTGGGGGATGCTTGTCTAAGAAAGATTTCATCTTTCATTTGAAAATAATCCTGTGGCTTCATTGTTGATCCTTTGCTGTGCCATAATCCTCTCTGCTCTCCTCTTCCTCTCTTTATTCCTAAATTATATGGTGTACTGGGGGAAGGGTAGAATCGATTTTCCTTGGTGGGTGGCAGAACATAACTTTCTCTTCTCTTTCAGACATGTTTTGTAGATTGTTTAATAGAGCAGACTCACCCAGAAATCAGAAAGCGCTATGACCAAGATGTAAGTAGAAATCCTGTTCAGCGTTTAGGATGAACCATTCAGAATATACAGGGGTAGGCGTCTCTCTCCTTCCCCTTCCCCTTCCTTCTACCTTGCCACTCTCATTATAAATAATGATGCCTTAGGATTGTGTGCCTTTTAATGTGCTGTTTTATAATTGTAATTTCTATGAATAGCCCTTAAGAAAATGATTTCAGCTTTCTTGGGAACATAGAGAATGTTAACCTGCAGTATTTTGGGGTGATCTGTTCTTCACTTGGGATCACTCCTCTGTTCTGATATATCCTGACTTTTATAGCCTATTCTTTCCTGTCATAGTATTAATAGCCTACTCTATAAATATAATACAATTGGACCTTGTTGCTTTCATCATAAATTTAAGTGACTCTGAATGAGGCCAAGTGTGGCTGCAAGTCTCAGTGCAATAAATGTTCAGTCTCTGCCAGATCGACTGTTTTGACATGCGGGGGCTCCACGAAGGCCAGCTATGTCTCCGTGTACCACTGCGAAGAATTCAGTGCATTTGTTATAATTTAGCTCTCCGGCCATACCTGGTCTTTAGTGACTTCCCCCACTCCCCAAGAAAACACATCAGGAAGGAGCATTTTCTATCTGGCAGGGCGCCAGTCTCATTGTCTGAAATGTCTGTAGGGACACCCTGTTATCTTCCATCTCTTCTCCTGAGGCAGAGACCCTGGAGCGGGGAGGTGGTGAGGGAAAGTGATTGATGGTTTGTGTGGGAGCGGAGTCTGAATTCAGGTGGTAACCACAGTTCTTCATTATTTTTATTTTTAGCTGTGCTACACTGACATCCTCTTCACAGAACAAGAGGTAAGTGTGCCTTTGGAAATCTGATTGTTGTTCACAGCAGTAGTAGTTTTGTAGGGAATGTGGAGGAGCCTTTATGATAACGGTTTGGCCCATACCACTGCCCCTGTCTCACTCCCACCCCTCACCTCTATCTCCCTGCTTCTCCTAGTCATCCCAAGATCTGTAACTTGAAAGAGAGCTGGGTAGGCAGACTGTCCAGTACAGGGGGGACCTTCGTATCCTTGGCTGGATATAATTAATAAGGCAAGTGCCAGGAGGTGTTGAGAACATTTATGCTCTAAGTTTTGCAGAAGCTAAACAGGATGTTTCAAATGACATCATCCTTAAAAATCTGCTGTAAGATGACTCCGTCCATATGTTGATCTCTGGGAGTAGCTTCTCTTGGTGAATGAGTTCGTCTGTCTTTGTGCTTTTCTTTCTGATTAAAGGAGTGAGTATACATCTTGGTCTTTGCCATTCCACCTGGTTGGGCTTTCTTTCCATCTGGATCTTTGGCCCTCCCCTCCAACCCCTTCTGTTTCCCTGTCTCCTTAATTTCTGTCTGTTTAATGACCACACGGAAAGCACAAGAGTGTAAGTATGATTAGCCAAAGGAACTGTAAGCAGTCCTAGTGTATGTTAAACACTCGACAGATATTAGCTGTTGTTTTTATATATATGAATATATTTATATATTTGCGTGACTGAAGTTGTTTTAATACTTTGTTACAGCTTTTATTTTATATATATTATATATATATACACGGTTTGGTTTAGTCACTCAGTTGTGTGCAACTCTTTGCGACCCTATGGACTGTAGCCTGCCAGGCCCTTCTGTCCATGGATTTTCCAGGCAAGAATACTGGAGTGGGTTCCCATTTCCTTTTCTCATATATGTATATATTTAAAAACCTAAAATACTCCAGATTGTTTCTTTTCACTTACATGGTGCTTAATTATTTTTGTTTACACTGTATGAGGAGGGTAAGATATTAGGACTCTAGATTCTCTACTAAACTTTAATACTGCTTTGCTGGACTTCCCTGGTGGCTCAGACAATAAAGAATCTGCCTACAATGCAGATCCTGGGTCAGGAAGATCCCCTGGAGAAAGGAAGGGCTGCTCACTCCAGTATTCTTGCCTGGAGAATCCCATGGACAGAGGAGCCTGGCGGGCTATAGTCTATGGGGTGGCAGAGTCAGACACAACTGAGCAACTAACACTTATTTACTGCTTTGCTAGCTTGTTCATTTATTTTTAGCTTTTTGTATTTGAACCAACTCCTCCCCGCCCGCAACCCCCCAACACTGTTTAACATCCAGATAGTTCATCTTCAAGGTCATTCTGGTGAGAGGCCTAGTTAAAAATCACACCCATTACAAGGAGATACATCAGGATAATTTACTAGCAACTGGAAAGACCCAGGAGCACCATGAACCCCTTTGGCATAGGAAGAGGCCTTGATCACTCTTGCCCTTTTTCTCTATGCTTTTCAGAGGGGTGTTGGCATCAAAAGTACTCCTGTGACAGTGGTCTTGCCAGATACCAAGGGGAAATCCTACCTCTTCAACATCATGGACACTCCAGGTAGGACATCCCTTGACCTTTCACCTTCAGAACCTTACCCAGCTTGTTTCTCGTGGTCCCACACTTTCCAGAACAGAACATTGCATCGTTGTTTTTACATTTCCTCTCCTTCGTTGAGATAATTTTCTTTTTTTAACTGTCTTTTTTGCATCTAATGAGTTAATTAGCGAGCACTCTGCTCCAGACCTTCTGTTTTGTTCCTCTCTTGACTCTGCTTTACAAGATTTAAATTTGGGGGAATCTTATAGTCATGTATTCATTGGGGCAGCAAAGCTGAGTCACACATGGTCCTGGGCTCAGGCAGTCTCGGTCTTTCCATCTTTTGAAAGAGACTGGGGGAGCACACGCCAATGGCTGGGGGACTTGCAGGTTACCACACATTGCCCTGTGGCTGACTTTCTCTTTGGAAAGGCCCAGCTCAGGGTTCTCCTGTTTGTTTTTTTTAATTTTTGTCCACAGCCTGTGGGACCTTAGTTCCCCTTTTGGGGATTGAACCCACACTCCCTGCACTGGAAGGTAGAGTCTTAACCACTGGACCACCAGGGAAGTCCAAGGCTTTTCCTTTTTTAAATAGGAAAATTTGGGTTTTGACAGATTGGCCTTCTTTGCCCCATCAGATCTCCATTGCCCTCATACCTCTCAGCCCCCGACTTCCAGCCCGCACCCACCAGCCACCTTACCAGCAGCCTGTGCAGGCCCTCCTTTGCCCTTTTTCCTACCTCCAAATTGTCTTTGGTCTCACAGAACTCTACTTACTGCTGAGACTGGTTTAGTCTGTGAGTATGAATGCCTTATGCCCTCCTTGGTGAAACACTTCCTTTGTGTTTGAGGGTCTCCTGGATAAAAGCTTAATCTAAGCTTTTAGTGACTTTGATGCAGAATTTTATACCCTTCAGGGAGCTGTGGGGAGAAGGGAAAGAGAATATTCGTGGGTTTGTGTGCTTTGCAGCCCCACCCTGCCCCCAACCATGTACAAGTTAATTGTGCCTCATCCTGCCACCACACAAATTGTGACTTACTTGGTATTTGCTTTCCAGGACACGTGAATTTTTCTGATGAGGTCACAGCGGGCTTGCGCATCTCAGATGGAGTGGTCCTTTTCATCGATGCCGCCGAGGGCGTGAGTCTGCCTCTTTTTTTAGACCCCTCCTCCCTGTTATATTTGCCCCACATGATGCCCAGAGCTCTGAGGTAGCTGGGAGCTAGAGAACATGAGAGTCTGTGGGATTAAGGTTCACGTTTGCTGTAAAAATGAGGGCAGCAAATGAAAGTCGAAATTAGTTCTCATGAGTCTCTCACTCCCTACCCAGTGAGGCGCAAAATGATCACAAAAATGCAAAGGTAAATAAAAGGGAAGGAAGAGAGTTTGAAATGTTAAGAGTTTGTCTAAGCTAAAGAGTTTGAAGTTAAAAGATCCAGGGTGTCTTTTATATTTCTAAATAGAAAGATTCCATCATTTGACTTAACCTCATTCACGTTGTCATCAGTGAGATAACCAGCAGAGGGAGCCAGAGTTGCCCTTTTTTAAAATTGACTTCATTTTGGAATAATTTCAAACTTGCTGAAAAGTTGCAGTAACACAGAGCAACTCCCCCTCATTTGTAATTCTCTCTGTACATGTACGCATGCACTCACATGTGTATGTGTGTTCCCCTTGTACCATATGAAAAGGAAATATTTCAGAATATATTTCCTAAGAAGAAGGGCATCACTTATGTAACCATGATAGGCTTACCAAAATCGGGGAACTTAACATTGATACAATTGTACAGAAATTTTCCTGTAGACCTTAGTCAGTCCCAATAAATGTCCTTTATAGAATTTTTTTTCCTAATCCGGGATGATGCATAACATTTAATTTTCATGTGTCTTTCATAGGAATGGTTCTCTTATCTTTCTTGGTCTTTTATGACATTGGCATTTTTGGAGAATATAGGCCATTGATTTTGTCAGTTGTCTTTCAGAGTATGTTTATGGCTACTGGAGTACATTACTTCTAAAATTTCTCACTGAACACAGATAATATACACCCATGCATAACTGTTTCTATACATACATATTAAAAAACATTAAGGTAGTAAAAAAGGAAAAAATCAGTTTATCTTAATACCCACAATTCTTTTTTGTTTGTTTGTTTCGTTTGAACCTCGAGGCTTGTGGAATCTTAGTTCTTAATTCCCTGACCAGTGATTGAACCTGGGCCCACTAAGCGAAAGCACCAAGTCCCAACCACTGAACCGTCAGGGAATTTCCCTAATATCCACAATTCTATTTCCTCACCACAGCTTCCCAAGCCTTTCTTGGTTCCTTCTCTGGCACTGAGAAACTTGGCTCCCCAAATCATCAGTGTATTTATTCATTTCTCAACCCTACAAGGTCACCTCTTAAAATTTCTGACTCTGCTGTTGAATAAGATACCCTCTGCTTCCCCCTCGTAATCTGTTTCCTCTCTTCCCCATTCTTCATATTTTAAGATAGAACTTTCTTTGACTCTGTGCTGGCCTGTTCTGCCCTCTTGCACTCATCCCCACCTTCTGTGCCTCAGGTGATGCTGAACACAGAGCGGCTGATCAAGCACGCGGTGCAGGAGAGGCTGGCAGTCACCGTGTGCATCAACAAGATTGACCGGCTGATCCTGGAGCTGAAGCTGCCACCCACGGATGCTTACTATAAGCTGCGTCACATTGTCGATGAGGTCAACGGCTTAATAAGGTAGAGGAGCCCCCGAAGTAAACCTCCTGTCCCTGGCACTCTGGTTTTTATAAATCTTAACCTTGAACACCTCTGGGGGCAACTCTGAGCTCTTGGCATGCGTTGACGAGCTTGTTGGACACAGCTGGAGGAACATTCTGTGACTCTGCAGGGTCTGACTCCCTAGCCTTGGCCTCATTAACTCTGCTCCTTAACCAGATAGGCAACTGGCCGCACATCCTCAGTTTATTACTGCGGTCAGTTCCCTGAGCTCTAGACTCAGTCTCATCTTCACCAGCCAACCACGTAAAGTTGGGCAGATTCCTTAACCTCTTAGAGCCTCAGTTTCTGCTTCTATAAAAAGAGAATAGTAGTATTTGCCTAATGAGATGTTACAAGAAATTAAGTAGATAGCTGACATAACATACTTAGCACAATGCTCAGTGATAATAGCTTATGGGTGAATAATGTCAGCTGCTATTATCTTATTAGCACAGACTCAGTAAGAGAAGGAGCTGTTGTCTTTTGTTTCTTCCTGAAGCTGCTTTTCAACAAGATGGATTTGGGGTTTAGGTTAATAAGTATGAATGATGGTTGGGAGACCTTGGAATCATGGTGGCTTTGAAGAATAGGTTAAATATTTCTTAAGGACAGTTTAACCTGTAGCGGAAAGATGTACAGATAACTTCTTGAGGCCCCCTGCAGGGCTTGGGAGGAGCCTGTCCAGCTGAGAAAACTCCACTCCACCTGAGGATCCAGGACAGACCCCTCGTGGCCCGGGAAAAGTTCACCTTTAGGAACAGCCCCAGTTTGCAGTGCTGGTTCTCAACAGGGGTATCTTCTCCCTGACACTGAAGAGGCTGAGAATGACTGGAGCCCAGTGTTATAGCCAGAATCCAAAAGATGAAATGATCCACTTCTCTGAAGACAGGGCAGGGGTTGTGTAGGGCTAAATCATGATCTACTAGAACAGGAAGTTAGGAAGTCAAGAAGTCACATCTCAAGCGCCAAGCAAGAAATATCACCATAAATATATTGTTTAGAAATATGGAGGTAAATGCTCTAGAAGCAGCTTTTAAAGAAGTTGAAAACACTCACCTCTTGGGAGCATAACTTGGGAGTGTGGTAGGGGAGTGCTCTGTAGAAGCCAGTACTTGTATTTCTAGATTAAGAAATTGCATAAAGCAGTGTGTCAGGAAGGCTTGGGTTGATTCCTGCTGGTTTTCTTATAAATGCTGGTGAACTTGGGGGTACTGTGGCTTCTGCATGACTTTTAAGACTAAATGTTTTAACTTGAGTTTGTAAAGCAAAGCCAGACAAGACCATATGAGAATGGGGAGCAAAGTTGCTTTTTTTTTCATTCATTCATTCATTTACTTATACTGGTATTTCTGTTTGTGAAATTGAGATTTCTCAAATGTACTCCTGTTTTATCAAAGTAGTTTCATTTCCTGTGTTCTGAGGTGTTTGTCCTCCCAAGTTTCCCTTTGTCTGGCGCAGTTAACTTCTCCAGGATCATGCAGTATGTTTCCAGCTCTGGAAAATCATCTTGTTACTGGGAGTTAGGGAACAGCTCCATCATGTCACTTTCTTGGAGCCAGCTGTTGGCGAAGCTGTGTGTGTTATGCAAACCCTTTCTGAGGGCGGCTGCTGGAAAGAGGCTCTGATACCAAGTCCTGCCCTTCATCCTTCACCTCAGGCCCACACTGCAGCCCAGTCAGCCCCACACTCAGGGTCATCTCTCTTTCAGCATGTACTCCACGGATGAGAACCTGATCCTTTCCCCGCTCCTGGGCAATGTCTGCTTCTCCAGCTCCCAGTACAGCATCTGCTTCACGCTGGGCTCCTTTGCCAAGATCTATGCTGACACCTTCGGTAAGCTCTGGCTGGCAGTCTGTCTCACCAGCTTCCCCAGAGTCCTGTGTGCATTTCCTGCTGAATAGTTCAGAAATGGGCTGCACGCCAGAGTCCCTGCCAGAGAGAGCACTGTGTCAACTGTTACCAAGTCACATTTGGGGCTCTTTTTGGCCCTAAGACTCTCTTCTCAGGCTCAGTGGTCTCCAAACAGTAGAAGGATAAAGGTGCCTGGGAAGAAATGGGTGAAGAGGGGGCTCATACCAGGAACAAGAATCTCCTCAAGTGACACAGGTTTTGTCAAAAAGGAATTATCCATGCTCCCAAAGCCATGCAGGCCTTTTCCTCAAAGATGGAATCTCTCTCACCAATGGTGCTTCAAGCTGTCTTTCCAACCGTATCCAGGCACATAAGGGGCTTCCTTGGTGACTGAGTCAGTAAAGAATATGCCGGCAATGCAGGAGACCCTAGTTCAGTCCCTAGGTCGGGAAGATTCCCCTGGAGATGGAAATGGCAACCCACTCCAGTATTCTTGCCTGGGAAATCCCATGGACAAAGAAGCCAAGTGGACTACAGTCTTTAGGGTTGCAGGAGTCAGACATGACTTAGCGACTGAGCCACCAGCACCACCAGGCACATAGATGTTTCATAGGCCTACTTGAGAACTTGGGTTGGATTCACAGCCCACTGGGACACACGGCAGAATGATTTTATATGTAGGTCCTTGGAGCCGCAGCACGCTGGGCCTTTGGAGCTGAATTCCAAAGATGGGAGAGCCCTGGGGCCAACATCCCAACTCTCAAGACAGTCCCACATGCTCCACCTCTGTGCCTCCTGGGGCGCCAGTGTTTGTGTTCGCTCCAGTCAGTGGTCCTGCCTCACTTGCAGTGTGGAAATGTTTGCTCTGGCGAAAGTAACAGGCCAGTTGAAACTTGGTCTTTTTTTTAATGTGTATATATTTACTGCATCCTTATTTGGAAAAGTGAAAAATACAGTAAAATCTAGTCAAGGAAACAAAATTCACCCATAACCTCATTACCATAACTACTGCAAGCATTCAGATACAGTTCCTTCTTTCTCTGTTCAGTGTTTTACATCAGTGAGATCTTATTTCATATATAATATAATTACATAAGATAAATATTTACTTAGTATTAGATCATAAGAATTTGTCTGTTAAATCTTATCTATAAATACTATTTTGGGACTTCCTTGGCAGTCCAGTGGTTAATACTCCACACTCCCAGTGCAGGGGATGTGGGTTTGATCTCTGGTTGGGGAACCAAGATCCCACATGCTGCACGGCACATCCAAAAAAAAAAAAAAAAGATTTTCTATAACTGCTCATTGGTCCACTGTATGAATGTATACTTTCTCATCATTAGACATATATTTTGGTTGTTTCCAGATGGTTCTTCTTAAAAAATGGTTAGATGGACAATAAATGAAGATCATCTGAACAGGGTTCCAGTTTATGTTTCTGAATGTTCTTTGAATCAGCATATGAAGCAAAATCCAAGACTGTTTATGTAATTATATTACATTGATGGTTCAGTTTCTGACTGAAAATGGCCCTGAGCCTCAGGCGAGATTTATTACTCATCCTTTGAACCCAGTGTTTATGCAGACACCAGCTCTGGGCCCCAAGATCATTCTGAGACACCATGTATGGACTTGTAGAATGTCAGCCCTGGAAGGAGTCAGATCATCGAGCCCTTCCCCATCATTTTCCATGTGGGAAAGCTATGCCCAGGGACACAGAACTTATTGGTGGGCTTGGAGCTAGAATGCATCTTGTGCTTTTTCTATCACACCATCCTGCCAGAACTGAAACCATGTCCTCCTACCAGGATTACAAGGCATGGTGAATGATCTCTGACCTCAGGGAACTTCCTCCAGTGGGTAGACAGAACTCCACAGTGATGAACAACAGGAAGGTGGTGTGGGCAGAATGCTGGTGGCCGCCGTAGCCGGGTGGGGTTGAGGGAATTCAGCTCCAAAGGCCCAGGGGTCTGAGAAGGCTAAAGGAGAGGGGGCTTGGATGGTAGAGAGTAAGGAGCCAGGGGTTCCGGACTCCCTGGGCTGGAAGAGGAGGCAAGGATGCAGCCTGAGCAGCTGTTCAGGAACAGTGGATTCTTCATCAAGGAGAGGCATTCAAGCAGGCCTGGCAGCTTGGGTTTGGAGCACATGGAGAGAGCTTGGAATGCGGGGTTAAGGAGTTTAGACTTTATCCTGTAGGGAATTCGGAGCTAATAAAGATTGGGGTGGAGTGGTGTGTGGAGGGCTGGCCTATCTTTGGCCAGAGAAGAAAGGGACATCTCTTTACACATTTTCACCACTATCAGATAGAGGATTGGCAATATTGGCTTGATGTTGACCATGAGATTGAGGGTGGGGGTAGGGGTCGATCAGAGAGATGTTTGCACTTTCTTTGTATCAGTGTTTATTTAACTTCTGGCACACACTGGGCCTGGTTCTTTGCCTACACAGCTCAGTCCAGGGATGATAGTATAGTGTGTGTTAAGTGCAGGAGTGGGAGGCATGTAAAAGACACAGTGGTTCACGGGAGAGGAAGAGTTTCAGTAACTAATAACGTGGGAAAGAAAGGAAAATATGGTCAACGAGCTCTGGACTTAGAAGATCTTGAATTTTAAAAGCCACAATGTCATTTCTTATTCTTATTTGCTTCTCTTCCTGGGGTTCCCTGCTGGTTCAGACAGTAAAGAATCTGCCTGCAATGCCGGGGACCTGGGTTCCATCCCTGGGTTGGGAAGATCCCCTGGAGGAGGGCATGGCAACCCACTCTGGTATTCTTGCCTGGAGAATTCCCATGAGGAGCCTGGTAGGGCTGTAGTCCATGGGGTTGCAGAGTCGGTCACGACTGAGTGACTAAACACACATAAAGATTAGGTTAGGTAGGAATATAGAGGGATAAACCATATATTTCCTGTTAATTTTTTAAGGTCTTGTGGGATAAACAAGTCCAATAAAATTTTCTTTAAAAGAAACATAAAAGCCACAGTGGTTTGGTTCAGTCTGGTGAGGATTAGCAGTTGCAGTCAAACTAAAAAAATGACACAAGGGCGGGCCTTGGCATCTTCTCTCCAGAGTGCCAGGTTCCAGAGTGTGGAGGGCTAGTTGGAGCTTTGGCGTGGTGCAGCTGCTGGAAGGTTGCCCACGCCAGCAGCAGAGCTTCCACGGATCAGGAAGGAATTGTAATCATCACTGCAGAAGGGACAAGTTTAGGTGCAGACAGAGGATAGAATTTAGGCAGTTGAGCCTGTTCCATTAAAGGAAAGAATATAAACTGTACCTTTGTCCATAGTTCAGTCATAAGCTGCCTGGAGATGGAGCTACCTGGGTGCTCATTTTGGCTCCAGCATCACCTTGTCAGCTTCGGGTCAGTCCTGTCCCTTGTGCTTCAGTATCTTTACCTGCCTGCCTGGATGGAAGTGAATGTCTGGACCTTGGAGAGGAAGGTGCTAGAATTCCTCAGCTGGAAACCACTGGTGGCACATGAAACAGAATTCAAACAGTACTTTGCTAGGTAGATTATCATCGTATGGCTTTTCTTACAGGTGACATTAACTACCAGGAGTTCGCTAAAAGACTCTGGGGTGACATCTACTTCAACCCTAAGACGTAAGTAGAGTGTGGGAAGTGGACTCTCTGGAGGCATGATCCATCCTCCCAGTAAGTGAAAACAGAGAATGAGTTCTGGCCGTGAAAACCCACTTCTTGATTAAACATGAGCTACCATCTTGTCGCCTCTAAGTGAGCCGGCTTCGTGTGCTTCAACAGGGTTTGAGGCATTTCCCTTGAGGTCCCCACAGCTCAGCCCAGATGTGCAAAAGGGTCGTGACCCATGCCCTCTCAGGTGTCCCTGTTTGGAGGTTTGATGACCACACACATTCTTTCCTTTTGGCTTGGCTTTGCTCAGATGCAGAACTTAGAAAGTACACCCTTGGGGTTGGTGACACTGCCTTCTCCCTCCCAGATCTCCCGTAACTCTTGATCTCTTTAGGCGGAAGTTCACCAAAAAGGCCCCAACCAGCAGCTCCCAGAGGAGTTTTGTGGAGTTTATCTTGGAGCCCCTCTATAAGATCCTCGCCCAGGTGAGTATGTCGGGTCCCCTGGCTCAGGTCTGCCCTTCTAAGCACAAGGTGGGAAAGCTGGTGACCTTGGACTTCTCCCTGGCCCTGAGCCTGCTTAGTTTTGTGTTAGTCAGTGTGAGGACAGTTAGTCAATCTTCTGGATCTTGAACACTCCAGTCTTTTTAAGTGCTGTTGAGATCAGAGTAAAGGAGGAAGATAGAAAAGGCACAGCCTAGAGAAATGTACAAAAATTTTGACTATTCCAAAGAATGTGACACTTGAAAAATAATAGTTTCAGTTACAGGGCTTTGCCTTACAGATATAATTGTTTCTCAGAGTCCTCCAGTTCTTATTTTTATACATACATAAAATATATATGTGTATTAAGATGTATACATACGTTATAGCATTATAACATTAGGAAAAGGGGAAAAAAGCTGGTGATAAGTGTTCATCAGGGAGAATCTGATGAAAGAATTTTGGTACATCCCATAAAATGAAGTATTTTATAGCCATTAGATGAATGATTGTATGAGCTTGAATTTAATGACTGTTTTGGGCATGTATGTATGTGATGTTTGTCAGATTGAAAGGCAGGCATCAGATGGTGGCAAGGATGCAGCTAAACGCATGTGATGCTCCAAAGAAAAGAATATAATGTTGCATTTGTATGAATTTGTGCCCTCTGAGAGGCAGAACTAAAAGGGCAGTAATGTTGGAGAGGAATTTTTCATGCAGACCTTTTCTCCCAAGACAATTAACTTTATAACTGTGTTATGTGTCTATGCAGGTGTTTAATAAGCACTGTGCACAGTGAACACACACACACGTAAACAAAATGTGTGGGGCCATTCCAGCTGACAAAACAGTGCAAACATAGCAACGAGGCAAAACAACACGATTCAATTTATTAGTGCTGGAAAGTACTTCGTATCTTGTGTCAGACTAGAGTGGATTAATAAAAGAAATTTATAGCGCCTGTCTGCACAGAGACCTCAAGTCTGCTGGGGATGATTTAGCCTGGCCCCATCCTGACAGCCGATAGACTGCTAGGTGACCTTTTTTGGTTCCTTCCATTGCAGTGATCCTCTAAATCTAAGAAGTCTCTTAATAGGGAAGGAAGGGTATGGATTCCCCGAGTGGGATGAGATGCTGCTTCTCAGGCACCAGAGGGCAGCACTGACACTGGTCTGCCTGAGAGAGCCAGGTTTATTGGCTGGCGTGGGCATTTAACGGAGCTTGTACCAAAGATGTCCTTGAAACCAAATTGGTATCCTTGCCCAGAGCTCTCCGTGTAGAAGAGAACGCAGTGCAGTGACCCTTCCTATTGCCCTTTGTCCTCCCTTGTCCTCTGGGTCACCCAGGCTGACATGGTGTCTGATGCCATCACAGGTCGTGGGTGATGTGGACACCAGCCTCCCGAGGACCCTGGATGAGCTTGGCATCCACCTGACCAAGGAGGAGCTGAAGCTGAACATCCGCCCCCTGCTCAGGCTGGTTTGCAAAAAATTCTTTGGCGAGTTCACAGGTAAGAAGCTCGTCGTCATCACCATCTCCTCCACGTGTATCTTGGGAACTCTTCTTTAACCCTCAGTCAGGATACCGGTCACCTGGGGTTTTTTTTCTGAGCTGCTTTACTTAGTGGATGGTACCAGGAATTCTATCTTGGGAAAACAAAAGCAATTAAATTTCCCTTCCAGGAGGAGCATGCAAGTAAAAGGGAATGGAGAAGCAGATTCTGAAGTTGTGGTATTTTTGCCAGAGGGCAGTTGGGAAGGTAGACTTGTAGGTGTCATGAAATGGTGGGGAAAGCCCCCAACTAGGACTTGGGAGACGAGTTACAGACTCAGACCTCTCTTTCCCCTGAGCTCCTCTTTCTGGTATTTTAGTTATCCAGGAGGCAGGTGCTGTAGTAGAACAAGGACTAGACTGGCTGGGAGATGACCTGAGTCTTGATCTTCCTCTGGCCCAGTCCCATGGGGTCATCCCAGGTCAGCCACTCAATCCTTCTGGGACTGATTTCTCATCCGTAAAATCATAGGCAAAAATGGTGATGGCGCAGGGCTCTCTCAGCAATCGCTTGGTTCTGAGTCTGTTGGGAATTAGGTTTCTGAATCCCCCGAAGTGCATAATTTTAATGGTTCATTCTGGCTGGCCATCCATCCAACAAAGGAGATCCCAACTAAAAGCGGACATGCTAGCACCCCAAGGTGCTAATGGAGGTTCTCTTGTGTGGCTTATTGGCTGTTAGAAAAAGAAAATAGCTATTTGAACAGAAACATGTGCAGTGTTTCCCGGAGGGAAGAGTCAGTTCGGAGATTGTCCTAAGTAGATCTATAAAGAAGAGATGAGGTACCAATTCGTGTAAGAGTTCAGTAAGTGCCTATTCACTGAAGGTCATGGACTGATACGGATATTTCCAAGTTTTTGTCAGTTCAGTTCCAAGGAGCCACTTAGACCTGCTTCTTGCTCTTCCTGGCATCCATGTGACTCCAGATCCTTTAGCAGCATGCGCCCAGGAAACAGGGTATCTTGTCTGCCCAGAATCATAGAACCATAGCTTTTAGAGCTGAAAATCAGTCTCTCACTGTTAGTTTTCTGACCATCGTGAGTGGATCAGAAGTCCCCACTCCCTTTCCCTGTGAGAGTTCATACTAATGGCCATCTCTTCTCCCTCCGCAGGCTTTGTGGACATGTGTGTGCAGCATATCCCGTCTCCAAAGGTGGGCGCCAAGCCTAAAATCGAGCACACCTATACCGGTGGTGTGGACTCTGACCTTGGCGAGGCCATGAGTGACTGTGACCCCGACGTAAGGAACAAGGCCCCCCGGTTCTCTGATTTCCATCCCTGCTTTGTGGGACTCTGTGTTTTCAGTTGAAGGAGTAATCCCTTCTCCATCCCTGCATGGCCCTGCCCCTGGGCATAGTCAGAATGACTGAATTCAGAGCCCAATGTTACCACTCCTGGTGATGTGATCTTGGGAACGTTGTTCAGGTTTTCTGAGTCTGAGAGTTTTGTGTATAAAGTGATAATAATTTGTGTGTGGAAGTTATGAGAAGTAAGTAAGATTTAAGAAAGGGTTGTGGTTGTGTTTAGCATGGTACATGACAGATAGGAAAGATTCAACAAATGGTAAATAATCTCACTGGTCCTGGCTTTTAAAACAATCTTTCCCAGTCATTCCTCAGGCATTCTCTAGTTTCTTGGCATAAACATTACAGCCAGTTGAGAATTACGAGTTTCTTCTTTGAAGAAATTTGGGACCAGTTAATGTTGTAGTCTTGCGAGTTGACAGTGTCCATTTGCCATCCTAAACCTGCTTCTCTTCCCCAGTGACCTCATCCCCTACAGGAAAAAGGAAGAGGGTTTTTTTTTCTATGCCTGTGACACGTCTTAACTCAGCTGGGGGTAGGCCTTGGTTAGAATTTTTTCAGGAGATCACCACGTTGTCTTCTCAGTCTGGGCTGCTTCTTCATGGAGCTCAGGTCATTGCTGACAAGGGAAGGGGAGACGGTGGAACTTATCCAGAGTGTGTGTAGTTGAGGTGACACTGTCCCCACCTCCAGGGTCCCCTGATGTGCCACACGACCAAGATGTACAGCACAGATGATGGAGTTCAGTTTCATGCCTTTGGCCGAGTGCTAAGTGGCACCATCCATGCTGGGCAGCCTGTGAAGGTACTGGGGGAGAACTACACCCTGGAGGATGAGGAAGACTCCCAAATATGCACCGTGGGCCGCCTTTGGATCTCCGTGGCCAGGTACTACCATCCAGAGCCCCTAGATACATGCCTGGGCCTCTACACTGGGACTGCCTGGGCCTCTACACTGGGACTGCCTGGGCCTCTACACTGGGACTGCCCCGGCAAGCTGGAAGTGGTGGAGGGGTGGTCCTCCTTGGACACACAGAAGCTGCTGGCTGCCTGTGATGGGGGTTAAGGTGACCCTCCCTCAGCAGATGTGTTGACTTCTAGCTCTTACTGACTGAGGTTGCTGGGGTCACAGGGCAGCTACTGTTGGGATTGATGCCAAGACTGATGCCAGGATTGATGCCGGGAGACCTGCCTTTGCCTTTGGGATGCTTTGAATGAACTCCTGTAGCAGGATTTCTGTGTTTACTTATCTCAAGCCCTCCGTTCTTCTTCTGTGTTCCTTAAATCGTAACCTGCATGTCTCTTCCCCAAAAGATGTTATTTCCCAGCCTCCACTGGCTGTTCTTTGACCAAGAGAGACAACTTTGCTGAATCCCTTGGAGCATCCCAATCTGCAGAATTAAACTTCGCTTGGACCAGGGGGCTGCTCGTCAGTTCATCAGCTTGGCATTTTAGCTAGAAAGCAGAACCTAGCCTGGCCTGTTCCTAGGGTGGCTGCTGCATCTTGCCAACAGCCCTTTCCCCCACCCCCTCCAGATGTACCCCATTCTCTAGAGGATTAAAGAGTTAGAAGAATTAGAAAATTAAAGAGTTAGGGGGTGACAGAGGATGAGATGGTTGGGTGGCATCACTGACTCAGTGGACATGAGTTTGAGCAAACTCCAGGAGATAGTGAAGGACTGCAGTGCTGCAGTTCATGGAGTCTCAAAGAGTCAGACACAACTTTATGACTGAACAGCGGGAGAGTTGCAGTATGTTCTGTGGTGCTTTTGACAAGCTCCTAACATTCCACCCCTGAGGCACTGGTTTGCTTACTGCACACATCCAGCTTGAATTGGATTTGCCTGTGTTGTGCTCATGAAGTACATTGCGTTTTTTTTTTCATGGCACCTTCAGTTTGTAACCACACATATGTGTGGCCATATGATTGTTTAATTGCATCCCTCCCCTGGTAGAATGTATCCAGCTTTTTTTTTTTTTTTTTTTCTGACCCTGCTCCTGGCTCAGTTTCTGGCACAGAGCTGGTGCTCAGTTAGGTTTTCTGGAATGAACACCCTGCTCCCAAGTTTCATTGCCACTTACTGGACACTGTTCCAGGTACCACATCGAAGTGAACCGTGTTCCTGCTGGCAACTGGGTCCTGATCGAAGGTGTCGACCAACCAATTGTGAAGACAGCAACCATAACCGAACCCCGAGGCAACGAGGAGGTAGAGTTTCTGAAAAGGCAACTGGGTTGGCTTAAGCTGGAGGATCACAGGGAGCCCAGCACACATGAGCAACAGGCAGCAGAACTCAGGGGAGCATGAACTGGAGTCACTGCTGCTTCCTGCTGCTGGGCCTCAGCATGGGCTCCACCTTCTAGATCCAATCCCCCTGGATTCTCCTTGGACTCAGCTCCTAGGAATTAGGAGGGGCACTCTTTCTCTCTCTCTTTTTTTTTAATATTTATTTATTTGGCTGCATCAGATCGTAGTTGCAGCATGCAGGATTCTTGTGTCATGCAGGATCTTTTGTTGTGGCTCATGGGCTTAGTTGCCCTGTGACATGTGGGGTCGATCTCCTGTCCCCTGCATTGTAAGGTGGATTCTTAACTGCTGGACCACCAGGGAAGTCCTGGAGGGGCTCTTTTTATTCTAAGTCTTCTTTTTGTTCTGCCAGCATACATGGGAAGACGTGGCCCTGCAGGTTGCCTCCAAGCAGTGCCCTGGCTCCCAGTGGGGGGGATAGTCCTCCCGAGCAGGCCCTCAACTTCCCCCTGACCTCTGCACCGTCTGCAGCTGCTCAGGCTAGGTGTCCTCACGGCTCTGCTGTATTTTGGGTCTCAGGCTCAGATCTTCCGGCCCTTGAAGTTCAACACCACATCTGTTATCAAGATTGCCGTGGAGCCAGTCAATCCCTCTGAGCTGCCCAAGATGCTGGACGGCCTGCGCAAGGTCAACAAGAGCTACCCATCCCTCACCACCAAGGTATGCCCAAGGCCACAGCCACTGCCACGCCCCATGAGCCCAGCTGGTGCCACCGCTGCTTTGCAATAATCAGGCAACTCTGATGCCTAGAAAGCACACTTTGAATTGATTTTCCAGAAGATACACAGGGAAGAGTGAGTCATCCTGAGCCTGCCAACATACCTTTCAGAGGAGTTGGCCAGGGCTAAAGGGTTAGCTTATATCCACGGACACAATATTTTCTTCCTAAATGGCTGTGATGAGAATTCAGTCCATGACGTCACACCCAGTATCGCTGTGCTCGGTGGCCCAGGTGTCTTGAGGACTGACTTGTAGGTCCCTGCTCCCCACTAATCCTTCCCAAAGGGAATGGAACCAGCACGGTAGTGGCTTTTCCGATAGTGGGCTCGGCACCTCCTCCCAGTTTCTAGCCTTGTTTCCGTCTCTGTCTGCTGTGGCTGGCACGGGAGAGTCCAGCCTGTGACCCCCAGGGCTGTCGTGTTTTCAGGTGGAAGAGTCTGGCGAGCATGTGATCCTGGGCACTGGAGAGCTCTACCTGGACTGCGTGATGCACGATTTGCGGAAGATGTACTCGGAGATCGACATCAAGGTGAAGCAGCTGCTGCTGTCTTGAGAGCCTGCTTGGCCAGGAGCTTGGCTCACAGCTTCAGGCTGATTGTTCAAGCAACCAAACCCTTGATTCCCTGGGAAGGTCCAAGGGGAGAGGGGTGCAGTACAGGAGGTGGTCTGCTTGGAAAAAGCAAGAACTGTTCCTCCCAGCATGGGAAGGATTTGAGATCTGGTTTGCCCTCTTTGGGGGATGTTATTCTCAATGTCTGCATTCAAAACCAAGGCTCCCAAGCCTGAGCTATTCTTGGTCTTTCGTGAAGAAAATAGTTGCATGACTAACCCATCTGTGCTGATCAGGGCTCAGCATGTATGGTTTCAAGGAGGGAGCAGGGACTGGCTCTTCTGGATTCCCTGTGAAACCTTAATACAGCCTCTAAATTAAACTGCCTGTCGCACAGCTTTGGTCTCCCAGTGGACACATTGTCTCCAAGGCTGTGGGGGTTGGGAGTGAGTGCCCTCAAGTGCCCGGTCTTAGCCAAGACTGGCGCTCTGAAAGACACCGGGTGTCCCAATAGGGGGCCATGTGGGAGCTTCCAGGAGGAGCCATGCGGCCAGGGGTCGCTGAAGATGGAATGGGCGCTCACCAGTCTCTCGAGCCAGTGCTGACAGACCCACAGGTGTCAGTGAATGGTGGTGGGACAGCTATACGGGTGTTGAAAGATACTTTGAGGGACTCTTAACTAAGGCCCTTGTTTGATCCTCCACTTGCTCTTGGCTCAGGAACATAAATTGTGCACTACGCTCAGTTTTCCAGGCTTCTCCTCAAAGGTACAGACTTTTAGCCCGAGCCTGCTGCAGTGCTTGTCACTAATTCTGATCAGGACGGGTTCTCACAGAGATAGTACAGGAGGTTGTCCTTCCGAGAAAGTGACACCTCGCCTGACAGTGTATGCTGTGTCTCAGGTGGCTGACCCTGTTGTCACATTCTGTGAGACGGTGGTGGAAACGTCGTCCCTCAAGTGTTTCGCCGAAACTCCCAATAAGAAGTAAGTTGCAGGGGCCACTTCCCTGGCGGTCTCGTGGTTAGGACTCCATACTTCCATGGCAGGGTGTGCAGGTTCAATCCCTGGGCGGGGAACTAAGATCCCAGATGCCACGCAGCACAGCCAAAAATAAAAGTAGAAGAACGCCAGGGGTCCTAGTGATCCTGGGACTCCCCCCAAGCCCACCCTAGCCACAAGCACTGTGAAAATAGAGACCCTGAGTCTCGAGATGAGGGTGCTTCTAGTACCTGAGTTTTATCCCAGCCCTCACATCCCTTTTGCCTTTGTTCACAATGCTGTGGAATTCTTTGCCTTAGTTACTCCCAGGGTGAGTGTCTTAATGGCCACTTCTCCTCTCTGTGTAACGTGACTATCTTAAAATCTCCCCTAGCAGCAACTCTGCTGTTTGACTGGTTAATATACTAATACTGCTTAAAGCTTTAAAAAAGAACATTTCTCCCCAAGCCTTACTTTTTTTAAAAAGTGATGGATTCAAATGAAAGAAGACAAGCCCTTTCTGCTCTGCTCTGCCCCCGTGGCTTTCCCTGATGTCACTGCCTTCGCTCCTCCTTCTGTCATCCTCTTCTTGGGAACCACCCTCTTGCTAGTCCTGCTGACCCTCCTCATTACCTGTTTCCTTTCTGACCAGGAACAAAATCACCATGATCGCCGAGCCTCTGGAGAAGGGCCTTGCAGAGGATATAGAGAACGAGGTGGTCCAGATCACGTGGAACAGGTGAGAGCGTGGTTCCGATTCCTGGGCCAGACAGCACACCTGATGAGCTTCTGACGCGGCACACCCCTCTCTGGGAAGTGCTTTTGCCTCCCCCTTTCGCAGTTGTCCCGGGCAGAGTGTGGGTAGCTGAGGGCACTGTTGCCCAGAAAGGCAGGATCTGTGGCCTGGGAACTGGCCATCCCAGACTGTCTGACATCATCATTCCCCTCCCTCCCTCTCCAGGAAGAAGCTGGGAGAGTTCTTTCAGACCAAGTATGACTGGGATCTGCTGGCTGCCCGTTCCATCTGGGCTTTCGGCCCGGATGCCACTGGCCCCAACATCCTGGTGGATGATACCCTGCCCTCGGAGGTACCGCAGGACTGGTGGGGACCATGTGGCCCTTGCTTATTAGCTCTTGAGTGGCAGAAACTCCAAAGCATTCTTCCCTTCCTGGAAGTACTGTGTGTCTTCCGGTGAAGAAGAGGATCCTTTTACTAGTGTGCCGACCTTCTCCCCACTATAAACTCTGGCTGTGGCGAGGGTCACTGCTAAGGGGCCCTTCCTTTCTGTACAGGTGGACAAGGCTCTTCTCGGCTCAGTGAAGGACAGCATCGTTCAAGGTTTCCAGTGGGGAACCAGGGAGGGGCCCCTCTGTGATGAGTGTAAGTTGACCAGCGCCTCTGCCTTCTCTGCCCGGTACTCTGGGGTCCTTGCATCTGGGTGTATAGTCCGGGTGGGCTCATCTTTGGGACGTGGAAGGAGACACAACTTGGGGCCCACATGGCTGTCCGGTGTCCTGGGCCAGCTTCCTCTCGTCTCCTTCCCCGTCCTGCTGGTACGGCTTGGTACATCCTAGAAATGGAAGTCACGTCTAGGTGGACATTTGCTCTTCATTCCTGGAATGTGTTTGAAGACGGATATCAGGAGGATGGGATTGAAGTGGTTTATGGAGCAGGACTGAACTCTGGGGACAAATGTGCAATTCCTAAAATTTACTCTACATCCAAAAATAATCAAATATCTGGAAAAGAAACACAAACTTCTCGAGACACTTTATGTGGTCTGAGTGTGTCCTGAGACCAACACTGCAAACGTCCGTCTACCCTCTGACCTCCATATACGCTGTCAGAATACACACCTGCAGGCTGATTCTGTACCACATCCCTTGTGGCTACAAGACAGCTTTGGTGCCGCAAGAGGCTCCTTGCTGCTCGGCCCCTGCGCCCTTGACTAGCACCAGACCCACTCCCTGGGCCGCCCCCCCTTTTCCTTTTCAGTGATTCGGAATGTCAAGTTTAAGATCCTGGATGCAGTGGTTGCCCAGGAGCCCCTGCACCGGGGCGGGGGCCAGATCATCCCCACAGCCCGGAGAGTCGTCTACTCAGCCTTCCTCATGGTGAGCGAGCGGGGCTGTTCTGATGGGGGCCCTCGAGACTGCTGTCCCCCAGCTCTGCCCAAGCTGAGGAGCCCTGTCTTCCCGCTCTGCTGCAGGCCACCCCTCGTCTGATGGAGCCCTACTACTTCGTCGAGGTCCAGGCCCCCGCGGATTGTGTCTCTGCTGTCTACACGGTCCTGGCCAGGCGCAGGTAAGCCACCAGGCACCTAAGGAAGGGGGCGGCGAGCCTGAGTTCCAGTGAGAAGGAACTCAGAGAGACTGGCCTCCCCACACCCACCGTTCCTGAGGCCTAGGTTTACAGAAGGAAGCAGGAATGGAATGTGGCATCCCCAGCCTTGCTACACATCGTAGTTTCAGGTGTCTCCTCGGACCCCTCCTCAGAGCGCTCCTGGGGGAAGTCGGTCAGCGGTGGGAGGGTCTGCAGGGCCTTGCCCTGTCAGTCTTCCACTCTTGCCCACAGGCCGCTGCCCCTTTGACGTCCACGGGGAGCTGTGGGGAGAGCCTGAGTCGCTCCCGCCCTCTGTGGGGCACTTGCAGTTATTCTTTTCTCTGATGGTCAACAGTTGGGGTACATTGCTTCTCTGCTTTTGGCCTCCATAGGGGTAGGAATTCAGCCTTTATTTTTCTGTCTCAGGGGACACGTGACTCAGGATGCACCCATCCCAGGCTCTCCTCTGTACACCATCAAAGCTTTCATTCCAGCCATCGACTCTTTCGGCTTTGAGACTGATCTGCGAACTCACACGCAGGGCCAGGCCTTTTCCTTGTCTGTCTTCCACCACTGGCAGGTAAGAAGATGGTGCAGGCTGGCCACTGCAGTCTCCCACCTCTGCAAGGCCTTCCCCTCTAACCTGCCCACCTCCAGGCCTCCAGAGGGATCGCCAGCATCCTAGAGAAGCATCTTGCTTCTCAGCCTGGCAGCTCTGAAACCACTTTGCCTTTCAGATTGTACCCGGTGACCCTCTGGACAAGAGCATTGTCATCCGCCCCTTGGAGCCACAGCCAGCTCCCCACCTGGCCCGAGAATTCATGATCAAAACCCGTCGTAGAAAGGTATGTGTCCTCAGGCCCATGGCTGTCCCTCCACGCCCAGGTGGTCTTGCCAGGAGCTAGATCACTCTTCGTTTCTTGCTTTCGGACCCTCCTCCCAAAGACAGCATTTTACTGCACAGTGTGGGGAGATGTGGTCTTCCCAGGCTTCAGGCACCCAGGCCTGGGCCCGCATGCCTGGGAAGGGAGAGCTGTCTCCTCCTCTGTGACGATACCCTAATGGCAGGACTCCCGAAATAGCTCAGCTGACACATGCCCCACCCCCCGCCCGCCCCTCCACTCAAGCACAGCGCAGTCACTCAGGACTCATTTTTGCATCTGCCCTGTCTTTGTAGGGCCTGAGTGAGGATGTGAGCATCAGCAAGTTCTTCGATGATCCTATGTTGCTGGAGCTCGCCAAGCAGGATGTGGTGCTCAACTACCCCATGTGAGCGCCAGGCGTCACGGCAGCTCCCACTCCCCGCTCTGGGCCACACCCTGGACTTGAAGCTGGGCCCTGGTGGGACTCAGACTCCACGTGGTCAGAGCATGTCTGGGGCTGCTGTGGCCGTCCTCAACAATCCTAGAGCCCCCAAGCCTCCAGCCCAGAGGGAGGAGCATTCGGCCTCCTGGTTCCTCCTATGGCCTCAGCCTGGCTCCATTCCCAGAGAACAGAGAGGAGCTCAGGGTCCAGGAAGGAGAAGGGGCTGGAAGTGTTGAAGCCCAACGGGCCCTGTCTTTCAGGATTTACGTGAAATTTTTTTTTTTAGTAAAAGTTTGACTGTAGACATGTTTTATAAGTGAACAGAACATTCTGACCTCTGCCTTGGTCCGTTCCTTTCATCCCCGCTGCTCCACCCTCTTCCCTTCAGGCTCGTCCTGGCACTTGGGTTCTGGGTCTCTGTCATCTCCCACGAGGCCTCCCTGTCTCTGCTCCCAGCTGCAGCCTTCTTCCTGCCTGGTCCCCAGAGAGGAGCGCTTGCCTCTCCACTCAATGTTCCCATGAGCACTGAGGCCTCTTTCCCGCCCCCGCTCCCATTCCTGTGGGTGGCACCTGAGAGGGCTGGGGAGTGGTTGGGTCTCTGGGGTCAGAGGTGTCCTCTGCCCCCGAAGATTGTCCTTGCCCTGGAGTTGGGGACCAGAGCCTTCCCTCGCTCTGCTGTCCACTGTGTGAAGAAGAGACGGGTGAGTTGCCTCAAACTCCTTTATTAGGTGCACACCCAGGATTGACTGACAAGGTCCGACCGCCCTGGGCCTGTAGGACTCCTACTTCTCCCTGGTATCCTGCGCGGTTTTCTTGATGTAGTCTCGGTACATCGTGTACACAGCGCCTGTGTGAGGGAGAAGGGAAAGCGCCCCATGACATCGCCCCCTCCACCCATCCCCTGGCTCTCCCAGGCGTCTGGGGGGCGCGGACACTAGCCGTTCCCTCCAGAGTCCACCTCCCTGCTCCTCTGTCCACCCCAGGTCTCAACAGCTGCTACAAACACTTGGCTGCACAGCCTGGGGAGACAAGCCATGTGACAGTTGACAAAGCTCTTGCACGTATGTTGTCTGAGCAACCTCACAGCAGGGAGGGAGAGAGGCGGACCCCGATGGTTATTGCCATATTGCACACGGGGAAACAGAGTCTGAGAGAAAGGGACTTGGCCACTGTCACACGGCAAGTACGTAGCAGTCTGCCTTCTGATCCAGAGAGGAAGAGAAACGGCTGTGTGTTCTCTCACCTCAGGACAGACTCATGAAACAGACTGTGTACCTTCCCCTGAACACGGGAGAATAAACAGGAACCCAGAAAATGTCTCCTTATGAGGGTTTCACCAAGGCCTTGCTGTGGAGCCTGGTTTAGGGAACAGGGGCTGAACTCATGTCCTGTAACTGTCAGGGCTCACAGCCAGATTTTGCCTTGTAGGGCTTACAGCCAGATTTTGCCTTGTCAGTTTTGCCCACATTCTCTCCCGACCCCACCAGCCACTCACCCAACATGATCGCGCCCACAGCACAGGCCTGTGCTGCCACTCGGGTGTGAATCAGGTGTATGGACATCTTGGTGGAACCCCGAGCCTTCAGCCGGTAGATCCGGTATGCTGCCACCAGCAGGCAGCCTCCCAAGCCTACAGAGGCAGAGAATGTGATGCTTGGGCCTCAGTCACCAAGCACACCGCTCTCCTGAAGAGAGACACTCACTAGGCCGACTGGGCGTCTGGATGACCAGCTGCCTTCCTGCTGCTGCTTTGGGGCGGGGGGCACCTGAGGGGACTGGGGAGTGGTTGGTGGAGTAGGGACTGTCATTACAACACTGAACTGTTCTCAATGATTTTTTCAAAGTGACCACCTCCTTCCAATAACTGCCCCTCCCCCCCACCTCCCTGTACAAGTAGCCCATCAGCATGACTCTCCCACCTCCCTGAGCTCTTCTCCAACCACTGCCAGCCCCCATAGCTGTTCTCTTCCCCTCCCAGGGCCTCGGGGCAAGGGAGCCCGAGGGGGCCCCAGACTGCCCCTGCCCATCTTGACCCTGTCGGCATCCCGTGCGCTTGGTTGGCTGCCACCTGCACCCCCCAGACTGCCTCTTCTATTGTCAGATGTGTCACCTTGCTCTTGCTTCACTCCCTTCTAGCTGTCGATTAGGCAGTGGGCAGCACCACTCGCGTTCAAGGCTTCATTCTTTGAAAGGACCAGGAGACACGTGTGCTCCAAGAGAAGGCCCCCTCCTCGCCCCCCGTTCCTCCCTTTCCCACTCACCTATAGGCACCAGCGGAGACTCCCTCGTCTTCCTCAGGAGCTTCTCAGACACACTGTCCTCGCCCTCGGGTGGCGCCCACCAGCCTCTGTTAGCAGACATGATTCTACACCCAGATGTTAGCAGCTGGGGCTCCTAGGCTTCAGCCCAGTCCTAGAAGGAGGCACCCGCAACAGTAAGAACTCCAGTTCTCGTTGGTCTGGGCTGGGAAGGAGGAAGTTGCCTGTTGAGACCTCTTAACGTGCCTGACATAGCCACTACTTGCTCCGGCTGTCCTGTCTCAGATGGCTGGACTACTGGTGCCATTTCTCCCATCTCTTCCTCTCAACATCTGCCTCTTTCCCCAGCTCATTCCAGTTTCACTGTTTTCTCTGCCTCCCCCTCTACCATCTGCATCCCTACGGATATGATCCTTGGGCCAAGAAAAGCAGCTGGAAAAATCCTCAGATGAGGGTGGGAGGAACAGGCCTTTATCCTTGGGTCCCCCCACGGGCCTTGAGTCTGTGATGGTTGTTCCCAAGGGAGGTGCAGAGGAAGACCTGGCCCTGGGCAGCCAGAGCCATCCTGGTGTTACAGCAAAGGTGACCAAACCACCAGAGCCAGAGATTGAAATAATCAGACGTGGACTTGTGTATAGTTTCATGCAGATTTTGAACATTAATGGAACAAATTCAGGTCCCTGAGCTATTCTCTGTCTCTTGCAGGTCCATCTCTTGCCGGGTTCTTTTCAGGTGCCAACCCCCTGCCTCCCTGTCCTGGGGACCCTTACTGCTCTACTTGTAAACCCCTATAAATGCTCTTATCACAAACTAGATGGAGCCCCAGACTGGGGATTCTGCCTGCTGGGCTCCTCCTAAGTCTAACCCCAAGACAAAAGTCCCTGCTTGAGGCAACTTCTTATCCCTAGTTGCCTCTCTCCTCCTGGAGAAGCAAGGACTACTGGCCCCACAGGTCCTCAGCATGCCGGTGCTTACCCTAGGAGATGGCTAGAAAGTGGAGTGCGAGCAGTCTGGCTAAGGCTCAGCGTCTGCTGTTTTGAACTGGCCAAGAGCTGATGATGGAGCTGCCACTATGGGGTCAGGGACACAGTGTCCGGTTTTAAGGAGACTTTGAAGTCAGGAATGGAGATGGGAGGAGATAGGTCAGGACATCAGTCTTAACCCCCCATCTGCTGAGTTCCAGGCTGGAGCTCCAAGCAGTGTGCTCAGATGTTCGGTTATGTCTGACTCTTTGTGACTGTAGCCTCCCAGGGTCCTCTGTCCATGAATTTTCCAGGCATGAATACTGGAGTGGGGTGCCATTTCCTTCTCCAGGAGATCTTCCCAACCCCAGGGATTGAACCCTCAACTCTTAGATTTCCTGCATTGGCAGACTGATTCTTTACCACTAGCGCCACCTTGTGAAACTCCAAGCACTGTAAAGTAATAAAAGATCAGATGGAGGGGATCCCCTATCTCAATTCAGTCTTTTAATCCTGTGGAGGTTCGTGGCTGGATCAGAGGTGGACTTGATTTGGAGAACTGAGACAGGAATATACAGGCAAAAATGGGCAGAGATCCTGAGTTTTCCCCCAAATTATATGGCCTCAAATACTCTTAAGAGGGGGACTTCCCTAGTGGTCCGGTGGCTAAAACGCCACACTCCCGATGCAGGGGGCCAGGGTTCAACCACTGGTCAGGGAACTAAATCCCGAATGCTACAACAAAGATTGAGGATCCTGCATGGCCCAACTAAGACCCGGCAGAGCTAAATAGTTATTTTAGGGCTTCCCTGGTGGCTCAGTGGTATAGAATCCACCTACTAATGCAGGAGACAAGGGTTCAATCCCTGGTCAAGTAAGATCCCACAACTACTGAGCCTGTGCTCTAGAACCTGGGAACCATAACTGCTGAGCCCATAACTACTGAAGTCCGAGTACTCTAGGGCCTGTACTCTGCAACAAGAGAAGACACTGCAGTGAGAAGCCCATGAGCCACAACCAGAGAAAAGCCCGTGCAGCAGTGAAGACCCAGCACAGCCAAAAATTAATAAATGTTTTTAAAAAATACTCAAGAACAATGTGGGATGTAAATGCCATAATTGTGGGAGACAGCCTGTCTGGTGTTGGTCTTGACCCCTCCAAGAATGTTTTCTGGACTAAGGAGATTTGTCCAAGAATTTGAAACAATTGTGACTTCCCTCACATCTCCAGAACCCTTTCTACTGCCTGCAGGCTCATGCTTAGGTTATGGAGAGGACCATGGCCATCATTAGCACCTCTTTTGTTTCAAGTATTCGTATTTCAGAACTTTCCACCATTCTGCGCAATAAGTAGCAGCTTGTCCCTGGACTAGGAACTGAGCTTCTGAAAGATTAAATGAGTTATCCAAGGGTACACAGTGAGGGCTTCCCAAGTGCCTCAGGTGTGAAGAATCCCCCCGCCCATGCAGAAGCCACAGGAGACGAGGGTTCTATCCTGGGTCGGGAAGATCCCTCGGAGGAGGAAATGGCTACCCACTCCAGTATTCTTGCCAGGATAATCCCATGGACAGGGGAGCCTGGCGGGCTACAGTTCATAGGATCACAAAGAGTCGGGTATGACTGAGCAACTGAGCATGCACACACACAGCTAGTGAATGTCATAATTTGAACCTGGGTCTGGCTCGCTCCAAAGAACCTTCTTGCTAAGAAATGGAGAAGGACCGGGTGCACTGTAGAGACTCCTACTCCATCCCAGGCCTTTGTTTCTCCCCCAGATTACTCTGTCCTAAAGCGACTTTTCAGCACTGGAAATGTGTCCAGCAGCTGATGTCTCTTTCTTCTCTCCCCAGGCCTCACTGCTCCAGGGAGAGACCCAGGGTCACAGTTGCTCCCCCGGGGCCTCCGCATATCCCCAGCGTCCCTGGGAACTCTCCTCCCAGCCATTCACACACACTCCTGTGCTGCCTCTCCTGGTCCCAGTGGTGGCTTGAATTCTCCAGAGATCAATGGTCTAGGCCAGAAGTGGGAGAGTGGAAATGTCTGGCTGAGACAGGGCAAGAATCAGGGCAAAAACTCCTGAGTAGTTTAGAGAACAGGGGCCAAGCTAAAGAGAGTGAATTTCAGCTTCTCCCTATTGAGATGATCTCCTTGCTGTCCAAAGGACTCTCAACTAAGATCTCACAAGCCTCGAGGTCAATATATAAATTAATAATTAATTAACAAAAAAGATGAAAAACTAAGGCTTGAGTTAAACATCTTGCTCAAGGTCACAGTAAGTGACAGCAAAAAGCACTAGACTTCTAACTATTTCTAAAATCAAAGCTAGAGAAACCTAAAAGGTGGAGGGAAAGTTTTGAAATAGAAGAAATAAAATTGCTTTTTATTTCAAAAACCTCTGAGAACACACAGTAACCAAAACTTCAAAGAACAGATTTCTGTAGAGTCCTGTTTTAGTAAACAGATAAGATAAAATTATGATACCATTTTTGTTAATACGCCAAGTCTTTAATAATTACTTTGATTTAATACTTTCTATATTAGTAATTCGCTTAATAAACCTCTTTCTTCCAGATCAGGTCACACTAATATAGATTCTAATTTAGAGGGGTCTAACTGAATGATGCAGACAGACTTAATGAACCCAGAGTGCAGGCCAGAGTCAGATGTGGGGTTACCTGCTTAACCGACTGCTCTCTAAATACCTGGTCTTACACCACTCAACCTCTTTTGAGTCTATATCATCATCTGTAAAATGGAGGTAACATCTACCCATAGGGTCAATGTAAGGGTTAAATACAGGTTGCTCAGTGGTAAAGAATGTGCCTGCCAGTGGGTTCAACCCCTGGGGCCAGAAGATCCTATCACATGGACAGAGGTCAGACACCACTGAATGAGCACGCACGCAAGGGTTAAATAATATGATTGTTAGAATTCCCGTCCACACTGCCTACTCCTTTTCTTCCAGAATAAGCAAGGTCTGGGGATGGGTAACAGGCTGGGGGAGAAATGGGAAGTCACTGACAACAGATGGGAAGCTTGCCATGTTCTGGGTGGTCCTGAATTCAGCACACTCGCATCCCTTGGCAAACCCTGTCCTCCCTGTTGGAGGGGCTTCCCTGCCCTAACTGGAAGCTTCAGGTTTGTTCTCCTGACTGTGTTGGGGGAAGGGAACAGGTGGGGGAGGGGGACTTGGACTTGAGGCTGTACACAATCTAAAGACACAGCTGTGCTATATATAGCCCGAGGGAGCTGAGTGACAAGAGTGGGGCAGCGAGGGACGTGCCTTGAGCTAAGGAGTGCTGTGAGTGAGGGGGTGATGATGAATGATCTGGACAAGGAGCAGAGATGCCCTGAGTTGGGGTAAGAACGAGAAAGACCCAGGCTGAAGGGCTAGGGTAATTACAGGGGAGAAAACACTGGGCCACAGAGTAGTTTTGGGGGGCTTGAGGAGTAAAGAGAAGGTAGCGGGAACAGGCCAGGGCAGTGGAAGTTTCCAGATGAGATGGCTAGGCTGAGGCAGCCTCTAGAAGGTACCTGGGGTAGGGAGGGTGGGGACATCCCCTTCTCTTTCTAAAAACAGGCACTGGTTCCAAGGACCTCGCAGCATTTGTTCAAGGACAGCCCCAAGAGCTACAGGCTTGGGCCAAGAAAGTGCCTTTGGTACCCACTAATCATTCTGGAAGAATAATCTCCTTGGAAGAAAAGCTATGACAAAGCTCAACAGCAAATTAAAAAGCAGAGACATCACCTTGCTAACAAAGGTCCATATAGTCAAAGTTATGGTTTTTCCAGTAGTCATGTATGGATGTGGATGTGAGAGTTGGCCCATAAGGACAGCTGAGCGGTGAAGAATGGATGCTTTCGAATTGTAGAGAAGACTCTTGAGAGTCCCTTGGACTGCAAGGAGATCAAACCAGTCTATCCTAAAGGAAGTAAACCCTGAATATTCATTGGAAGGACTCCTGCTGAAGCTGTTGCCCGAATACTTTGGCTACCTGATATGAAGAGCTGATTTACTGGAAAAGACCCTGATGCTGGGGAAGATTGAGGGAAGGAGGAGAAGGGGGCAACAGAGGATTAGATGGTTGGATGGTAGCGCTGACTCAATGGACATGAGTTTGAGCAAACTCTGGGAGGTAGTGAAGGACAGGGAAACCTGGCATGCTGCAATCATGGGGTCATGAAGAATTGGACATGACTCGGTGACTGAACAACAATAATCATTCTGGAGAGACTGCTCACATATTTTTAAAGATTATAAGAGGGTGTGGATAATGGTGATGGGAAGACTGAATGAGAGTGTAGTGATAGAATCATGTCTCATGAAGGAAGAATTTTGAGCTGTGGAAGACACCAGCACAGACCCCAGTACTAACAAATGGACGCACCAGAGGACTTGAAATGTTTTGCTAAAGTTCTGTGTTGGGTGCTTTTGAATACCCAAATTCCCCAAAGCACACTGTAAGAGGGGACTAATGTCTTGAGAGCCTACAAGATTTAGGTACTTCACATATTTAATCTTCACAACAGCCCTGACTGGTAGATATCGTTATTCCCACTTTACAGATGAGGAAATCAAGGCTGAGAGAGGTTAAGTTACAATCATATCATACCACAGGTAAATGGCTCTGCTATCCAAGCAACAATGATAATCACTAAAGACTACCTTACAATGAAAATTTAACATACTACAATATGGTTTCCTGTACATTTCATCACATTCTCACACCATCTTAGGCAAAAATCAGGCAGCACAGTGGTAAAGAATCTGCGGACTAATACAGGAAACACAGGAAACGCAGGTTCAGTCCCTGGGTTTGAAAGATACTCTGGCGTAGGGAATGGCTATCCACTCCAGTACTCTTGTTTGGAAATTCCCATGAGCAGAGGAGCCTCAGGGGCTACAGTCCATGGGGTTGCAAAGAGTCGGACACAACTGAGCACATGAGCACTGAGCACTCACGCCATCTTAGAAATATGTGTAAATGAGGGGCTTTCCTGGTAGTCCAGTGGTTAAGACTCTGCTTCCAATGCAAGGCACGCAGGTTGGATACCAGGTCTGGGAATTAAGATCCCACGTGCCAAGTGGCAAAAAAAAAAAAGAGAGAGAGAGAAAGGGGATACACATAAATGAATGTAAACAGCTAGGCAGGACAGACCTCTGAACCCAGGGCCTCCAGACATTCAAGGACTCTCACCAAGGCAGGGTAGCTCGTGACCCAGCACACTGGGTTCTGGGCGTGTCCAAAAGTCCCTGTCTGGGTGGTACCAGAGGAGATCTCTTCATCTCCCATATCCTTCTCCCTACCCCCAACTCCTGAGCATATTTCACGCATCCAAGCATCCTTCATTTGCAAGTAAATTGACCTTAACTTGAAATCCAGCATTAATACTCAAAAAACTGCTAGCTGGGCTCTGGAAAACACTGGTAAGGAGTCATCTTACTGTTTCTTTTATACTGCTTGTATTACCCATTCAAAAAATTCTTTGACCAAAAAAGAATCTGCTTTAAACAAAACCCCGGTGGCAGGAAGGAGTGGTATAATGTATCTCTCAGACAGGATTTAGCAACAGAACAACAACTACAGGTTAACTGAGACTGCTGGGGATTATAGCGGGGGGGTGGGGGTGGGAGTTGGGGGGTTGTGATAGTAACATGCCCCCTCCCAATAGCAGAAGGAATCAACAGCTTCTTATTCAGCTGGTCTGTGGCAGGCAGGGCTTCCTATTGCCAACAGGGAGCTTTCCCAAATCCTACCTCTCTAGGCCTCCGGTCCCATCCCCCAGGACAGAAGAATGGGCTCTGAACCTACCAGCCAAGTGGAGACCCTGGAAAATGTGTAATGGAAATAATGACACACTGCAGCCTTCAAGTTGACCCTACAGTTCCCAAACCACAGAGCCCCAGGGTGACTCTCAAGTTCTCAAACTGGGTTTTGATCCTTTCCTGCTTGAGCCCCATGTGAATAAAAAGTGACGTGGTTCTCACAGCACCCGGCTCCCTTGCTCCCTGCCAGAGGCTGGAAACCAGACCCATTTCCCCATCATTTCCCCGTTTGAAACGTGAGGATTTTTTTTTTCCCCCTTCCCTCTGGTAGTCTTTTTGTATTAGCCCACAGTGGCAAGCCTTCCTTCACGCATTCACTCTGTATACAATTGCCAAGCACCTACTATGTGTTGGGCTGGGCTCTAGGAGCTGTGATATAGCTTCCCTGCCTCCAGAGAGCTCATATTCTAGCAGTTGCCCTGATTTGCTCGGACCCTGGTCAATGCCTGGACCGCTAGCTTAGGTTTCTGGCCTCAGCTCAGCTATAACTGGATTAAAGGATGTCTCTGCTGCTGCTGCTAAGTCATTTCAGTCGTGTCCGACTCTGTGTGATTACATAGATGGCAGCCCACCAGGCTCCCCCGTCCCTGGGATTCTCCAGGCAAGAACACTGGAGTGGGTTGCCATTTCCTTCTCCAATGCATGAAAGTGAAAAGTAAACTACCCCTATTGAAAGAGAACAGCTCAAATGTGGCAACTAAACACACCTGTGTATCTTGTATTCGGCATTCAGATCGAGAAGAGAACACCCCTCCCTTCTGGTAACTATCCTTTCCCTAGGATAACCACTATCCTTACTTCTAACAGTACAAATTAGTTTTGCCTGTTTTTGAACTTCATATAAATGGAAAGTTTTGGGAAATTAATCTATCTTAAAGCTGCCTGTAAAGATTGTTCATTCTCATTGTTGAATTGTGTGGATGTAACATTTTGTCTCTCCTTGCTGTGGTTGATGGACATTTTGGATAGTTTCCAGTTTCTTGGCTGTTACAAATAGTGCTGCCATGAATATTCTAGAACAAGTATTTTGTACATATTTCTGTGGAATTTCAGTAGAACTACAGATTCATAGTGCATTCCTAGGTTCAGCTTTAGTAGACATTCATTGCCAAATAGTTTTCCAAAGTGATTTGCACCAATTTATACTTGTACTAGCAATTGTTGGGAGTTTTAATAATGTAGTCAGTTTTACAACGATGTTGTCTCCTGTGTTATCTGTACTTTATTCTTATTTTCACATATTTACAGGGTCTTCACACTTGTCATTTTAATTTTTAAATATTTTTATTTATTTAGCTGCACCGGGTCTTAGTTGCAGCATGCGGGATCGTTACTTGCAACATGCAGGATAATTTTAGTTGTGGCATGCAAATTCTTAGTTGCGACATGTGGGATCCTTGAGCAGCGATGGAATCTGGGTTCCCTGAATTGGGAGCACAGAGTCTTAGCCACTGGACCACGAGGGAAGTCCCCACACTTGTAATTTTAAATACATTTATAGAGAAGTAACAATGACAGTGGGGAGGGCATGTGGCTCTCAGGACACGGCAAGTATAGGGGGAAGATAATTTAAATACCGAGGCCAAGCAGCTAATGAAAATGATTCAAGATGCTGAGTGGAGAGGAGCCTGAGCCTGGTAGACAGATGCTACTCAGAAGTAACTGCCAAGGGAAAACAGAGGCTCAAAGTGAGTAAAACTTTTGACTTTTTAGAGAAAAGCAGAAACACAGATTTTTAAAATTTGGCAACTAATTGACAATTTTGGAAAACGTCCTACTGGCCAAACAAAACATCTGTCAGTGGGCCAGATGCTCAGCCCTCAAGTTTGTTTTCAACCTCTGGACTGGCCTTAAGGGCTTGGCTTTCCGTCGGGGGTGGGCGGGGGGGAGGGATTTGACCTATACCAAGTCATCTCACTGGTTAAGTTTAATTTCCTCTGTGAACAAAAGGGTAAAATAAAAACCCATCCTTCAGTATGGTGATGGTCAATAAGATAATTTAGGAGCACTTTACAAAGTAAAGTACTCCTCCATCTCTTGAGTTCGACTTCCATTGTTATGCATGGACCCCTCCACTTAAAGCATTTGAGGAGTTTTCATATTCCTACGGTGCAGTTCAAGGTTCAAGTTACCTATTCATACAAGTTTTTAAAGGATCCCTTTGAAAATGGGATCCTGCCGGGATGTAGAGGGTTAAGAGGAAATGGCCTATTAGGGTCTTGCTAATTCGAGAAGTCCAGGACCTCAAAAGTATCTAGAACAGTAAAAGCCAAGCCTCGGAAGAATTACGACCATTAACCCGACGAAGGCCAGTAGGATCTTCGAGTAACTGCAGAGCAGAACCTAGAACCGGGAATCAGCGTCCGGTGTTACATCCCCTGGCCTTGGCCGAGCGCAGCACAGAAGACAACTCCGGGGCTCAATGGACCAACCCAGGATATCCAGGTAAGGCGTGTCTTCACGGCGCCGTTAGATGCCCGCTCGAAGTGAGGCACGGCCGGCCGGGAGCGGTTCCTGTCCCGAGAAGCAAGCTTGAGGAATGACCTGCCCCGGAGGTGAAGTCTGCGCCCACCCGGGGTCTAGATTCCTAGCTGGTGGGTCGCTCCTACACGTGCCGCATCTCGGACCGCTGGGGAGCGCGCAGACCCGACCGCGGAAAGTTGAACACTCGCGCGGCCGCCCGCGCGCTCCGGGCACCCCTCTCCCACCCCAGCGCCACTGGCAGCGCGCCCCCCGCTCCCAGGCCGCGGCGGGACGCCCCCGCCCCCATCGCAGCGCGCAGTGCGCAGGCGCCTCCCCGTGGCTCCGGGCGGCGGGAGCGGGAGGCGGCGGCGGGAGCGGCTTCGGCCTCGGCCGGAGACTGAGGCGAAGGCGGCAGCGAAAGAGGTGGAGGAGGAGAGACGACGGTGGCGGCCAAGGCGATGGCGACGCGGGGCACATGAGGCGGCGGCCGGCGGGACGGGCCGAGGCCCGGCGGAGGAGGCGGCTCCGGGGGACCCCGCCGGCCGGTGAGGGGCGGCCGTAGCGCCGGCCGAGAGGCAGCGGGCCAGGGGCGGGGCCCTAGGGAAGGCGGGAGAACTTGTGAGGAGGCTGGAGAGGGGTCTGGGGCCCGGCGGAGAGTGCGGCGGGGGGCGAGGGGAGGGAGAGGACGCCACCGAGGGCTTCCCGCCGAGCCCCGAGGGGGCGTCGCGACCCGCTGTCCGCCGCTGCCCCCGGCGCGCCCTCCCCCTTTGTCCCCAGACGCGCGGTTCCCAAATTGGGAGGGAAAACGGCTCGGGGGTGGGCCCGGGCCTCGGCGGTCGCGCCGGGTGGGCGGGGAGCCCGGAGGACCTGGGCGCGCACTTCGGCGGTGCTCGCAACTCCTCGGGCGGTTAGGGGCGCAGGGCCGATCCGGGGCGCTTCGCGGGCTGGTCTTTGTCTCCGGATGCTCGGCCCCTGACATCTCTGCAGGCGGCGTGCCGTTCGTCTGGCTCTTTCCTCGAACATCCCTGCCGGGACTCCTGTCTCCGTGAATGTTTGAGAGATGTAGTTCTCGGGCTTGGAAGTGAGGGGACCGGGGAATATGGTAATCACCTCTCGGTTAATACGTTTTTGGTTTTTTTTTAAACTTAAAATGATCTTTTTTCCCGCTTGGTGAAACTTTGAACGACCGGGATGTTTTGTGTGTGTGTGTGTGTGTGTGTGTTTTCCCCCTTCTGTCTCCAGATTCAAAATTACGGGAAGGCGCTAACACTGTGATTGTGGCCAGTTGTGTGGTTGGCGGCTGCTGTTGAAGCTTTGAGTTGAAAAGATTTACGTGATTGTATGGTTTAGAATTGTTTGTTCTTTTCTTTTTTTTTTTTTTTGCGACTGTTTCTAAGATTGGGATTACTTTTTCTTTGGGAAATGGGCGGATTTGATTTACCATTTGAAGGAATTTTTTTGTTAATTGAGAACCTGCAGTAGTACAGATTTCATTGTGCTGGAGCTTTACTTTGTTAGCATGAAGACTACTTGTGGGATCGAATAAATCAAGTTACAATAAGTTCTGGATAAGCGTTATCTTGTATGCCTGATTAGTCTAAAAATTATCATATGTTCGTGTTGTATATATGTTCCAGTGAATATATGTGAAAGTGTTGTAGAAATCAAACTATATGTGAAAAGGATTTTAATTCCCTTATCAACGGAGTACATTAACATCTGTAGAAAAAAAAGACAATGTATTTAGGAATCAAATCCTTTACTCCAAAAGAGGGCTTTAGGTATCATTCAGAATAAGAATGCAGAAAAAGAAAACTTAACTCTTGAGCTCCTGACTAAAAGTACGTGCATTGTGATTATGTTTGCCGGGTTTGTGTGTGTGTTTATTTTTTGGATTTTACCATAGTTTTGTGTATTGCAGTTGCTTTGGATTCCCTAAGTGCTGTGTAATGGCAGAATTAAAGAAACATGAACTAAGTCTTCTGGGTGAAAGGTAAAAAGCTCTGGTAAACAAGTCTGTCTTAGTTTTCACCAGATCATTGTGAGCAGAGTGTTGTAGGAAAAGGACATTTTGAAGAGAATATATGGTAGTTATATGAAATTCTCCTTTTATTATTTGTCCTGATTTATGAAGAATGGTTTGATACTATTTACTAATAAACTGTTGGGTCCTTTTCCCAAGCATTTCAGACATCCTTTTCAAATATCAGTGTTCTTAACTTTTTAGGTTTGTGTGACTTTTAAATTGGTTTTCTTTTTTTATTTATTTAGCTGCACTGGGTCTCCCTTGCGGCATGTGGGATCTAGTTCCCTGACCAGGTATCCAACCCAGGCCCCCTTCGTTGGGAGCTCAGAGTCTTAGCCACTGGACCACCAGGGAAGCCCCTTAAATTGGTTTTCTACTTGTGCTAGCAGCCACAATGCTCTTAAAAAGGAGCAAAGGACTGAGTAACTTTCTGTTCAGTCCCTGAAGGTAGAATTGAGTTTCAGCCTTTAATTGAAAAGGTTTAAGAAGTTAACATATTTTTAGCATAATAATCTTATTTATAAATGCTGCTGTCCCTTACTAATTTTTATTATTTCATATCTGTATAAATTGGCCAAAGTGAAAGGATTCTGGGTAGTTCTCTAATTAGCTACTCCTTTCCTCACCGCCCTTTCAGGATTCACCTGTCAATTCATTAATTGGGATCCTAGACTACAAAATAGATAATTAAAATTCAGAGCATCTTTTTCTCAATAAATACCTAGTTCCATGATTTTATTCAGTGCAAAGTGATGAGTTCCAAAAAAGCTGGAAGTTTTTTTTTAAGTTCACATTTCAAAGTAAATGAAGTGTTTTCTTTTGTTTTTTGTTTTTTAAATATTAATTTGCATAGTTGAGTGCAGCTGGAAGTATCTTTACTTCTGAACTTGTGCTTTTTTTGTGGCATAGAAGTATGTGTGGCTCCTATCCAAAACACCTAGCAAAAATTTAGGCAAAGATAGGATGGAGTTACTTTTTTTTTTCTTTTGGGGACCATTTCTTTGAGAATATATATAAGATAGGTTTTAGCTGATACCATTAACATGAAACTTACACATAGAAAACAGTTTTGAGCTGTTAATATCAGCAAAGTGTCAGTAGTTGTGTTTCAAGCATATTACTGCTGCTGATGAATTTAGTTTGTGTAGAAGTAAGGACCTATTAGGTTAAGTCTGAGCATCGCTATTTTCTACAGCTGTCAAGAATCAATGACCAGTCATTCTGGCTGGCATATGGTAGAGAACACTTGGGTTTATCATTCAGGTCAATAAAGTGTTGCCCAATGAGGTGTTTTTTTTTTTTTTCCCCCTAAAGACAAGGATGAGATCTTTATTTCTGTAGAATGAGTAGAACTCTTAGTTAAAGCCTGTTCTGTGAGGCTATATTGCTGTGACACTAGCAGAATTTGGACAAAAGTGTTCTGGTGCCCGTTTATTCAGTGAAATTCTCTTTTCAGTCGTGTACCTATGGTAAGCATTGAACTAGATACTGAAGATTCAAAGATGAATGTTGTGTGGATTTTGCTCTCAAAATGCTTAGAGTTTAACATGCCAAAAAGGTTTAGCAATCTGGAAATTATATAAAATCTTTGAAACAAAAAAATGTGTAGGATTTCAGAGGTTTTGTTTTTCTCTATAGAGATGGAATCAACTTCACATCCTATTTTCATCTAAATTGTAGTTAAGTCTCAGTCATAAAAATTTTCAGCTACATCTTTGAGGGATTTATCAGGTTTGATGGAATGTATTGTTACTTAACCAAGTTACTGCATTCCTTTTGGGAATGTTCAGAGTGAAGTGGGTCTGGACTCTTGTCTATTTTTAGGGAATTCCCCTTTACTCATTCTTGGACCTTAGATTCCTAATTGCCCATCTAGAGTAGGTGTTTATTTGGATTCAAAAATTTCCTTCCTGAAATAGTTTCTTCTCTTAGTTTTCTAATTTTCCTTCCCTGCTGTCTGGCTGTTCCTGCAGGTCTCCTCCACCCCCACCCAGATCTTTAATTGATGGTCTCTTTCAAGTCTTGGTCCTTAGTCTGCCTCCCTTCTCTAATCTTAACCATTCTGTGCCTTCAGTTACCACATATTTTTTTTTAATAGTTATTTATTTTTATTTATTTGGCTGCGCCAAGTCTTAGTTGTGGCACACAGAATCTTTTAGCTGCGGCATGGGAAACTCTCAGTTATGGCATGTGGGGTCTCGTTCCCTGACCAGGGATCAAACCTGGGCCATTTGCATGGGGAGTGTGGAGTCTTAGCCCCTGGACCACCAGGGAAGTCCCACCGTATATTTTTAATACAACCAATTCTTTATCTATAGTTCAGACCCCTTTTCTGATCCCAGCTGTCTGCTCAGTCAGCATCTCCACGTAGATACTCAGGTAGTTTGAATTGAGTTGCCCAGAGTGAACTCTTGATCTTGGTTCCAAACCTACAGCTTCTTCACTGTACCCTGTTTCATTAAGTGGCTCTGTCAACAACTTACTGAAGCCAGATTCTTGCAGTTTTCTTTCCACCTCTAGTTTCCCCATCCTAGTCTTGACCATCTTTTCCTAAGACAATTATTATAGTCAATTTTAAATGGTCTTCTCTTGTTTTTTCACTCCTGTTTAAGAAAGTAAAAAATACAGTATTATCAGTATAGTTGAAGTCTGTTTCCTTACATGATGCACCTCCTCTCCCCTGACAACCACTGTTGTAGGCCTCCTAACCAGAGGTAATCACCAACCTGAATTTATTATTCTCTGTGTTTCTTCATACTTTTACTATGTATGTATATACTCCTAAGCAGTAGACTCTAATCTACTCCTCTCATATCAGCTAAAATTGTCTTTAAAAAGCAAATTTAATCGAGTCACTTATCTGAAAACTTCTGTTGTTCTCCCTTTAAAGCCTTCAGTCTCGATCTGGCCTTGCTACTTCTCCAGCATTATTTATTTTTACTTGCTTTCTTATAGTATATGGTCTAGCTATACTGATCTTTTTTCCCCCCATTCACTGAAGGTTCAGAGCTCACCCAACAGCCTTTCTACATGCTGTAGCTAATCTCTCTGGAAGGCAGCTCTTCATTCTTCAGAACTTGCTTAAATATCACTTCTGCAGAAAAGCTTTCACTGTGTGCTGTGCTGTGCTTAGTCGCTCAGTCATGTCCGACTCTTTGCGGCCCCATGGACAGTAGCCCTCGGGGCTCCTCTGTCCATGGGGATTCTCCAGACAAGAATACTGGAATGGATTGCCATGACCTCCTCCAGGGGATCTTCCCAACCCAGGGATTGAACCCAGGTGTCCCGCATTGGAGGTGGATTCTTCACTGAGCCACCAGGGAAGTATTAGATTAAGACTGTCTTATAGCACCTTGTACTTCCCTTATGTAGGATAGATCACAATTTTAATTAGTTTAATTATTTGTATAGTACCTATTTCATCATTAGACTGTACTTTTTTTGTCACGCCTCCTGGCTTGAGGGATTTTAGTTCCTTGACCAGGAATTGAACTCAGGCCCCAGCAGTAAAAGTTCAGAGTCCTAATTACTGGACTGCCAGGGGGTTTATATGCCCCCTGTACTTTTTATGCCATAGACTGTACTTTATATGCCATAAAGTCAAGAGAAATATCTGTCTTGGATGGCCGATATCCCTAACAGCTAGCTCATTTGGATGTTTACTAATTTCTTTTTTGTTTGTAGTTACCAGTGGTAATAAAGTAACTTCTGTCAGAGTTTTTGTTCTAACTAGAAGTCTTATTATTGTATTTTTTTTTGCATTTTTGGTCTTATTTGCCAACACAGTGCTAGGTTTTTAGTAAATACTTACTGATGTAAACTTACTTGTATCCATGGCCTGATCAGTCTTAAGCGGTTTTAATAAACCAAAATACTATGATCACCTATGATGTAATATACATAGTGGAGACTCTTGCCTCCCAGGAAGATAATCACAGGCTTAGCCAGGTTGTCAGATGGAATAAAGAAATTGAAAATTAGTTTTTTCTTTTTTTTTAAACATATTTTATTTATTTATTTGACTGTACCAGGTCTTAGTTGCAGCATGCAAGATCTTTATAGCTGCAGCACGTGAAATCTAGTTCCCTCACCAGGGATGTAGCCTGGCGCTTTATATTGGTAACTTGTCCCAGCCACTAGGACCACCAAGGAAGTCCTGAAGATTAGTTGTTTTTGTTTTTGTTTTTACATAGTTTGCCTAGTTCTGATTTTAATTTATTCCTGTTTGCTGGACCAAGAGTCAGTATAAATAATGTCCTAAGAAACTTGGACATATTATGCAATTATACGTTAAGGCTGGCATTGATAGTTTTGTACTTGGAGTATTTCACTTCACTGAATTTTAAAAAATTTTTTTAAATAGGTAATTACATAGTACAAAATCAAAGGTGTGAGAGGATTTACAGTGAAAAACAAGCCTTCCTCTGTTCTCTTCTCATTTACTCAGATTTCTTCTTTCTGCTAAAGCAATTACTGTTTGCTTTTTTTGTGTGTGAATTCTTTCAGAGATATCCATACACTCAGTATCCCCCCAAATAGCATCCTCTACACACTGTTCTATATCCTGCATTTTTCACTCATATGTCTTAGTTTGTTTCTTACTATTACCGATACAGCTGACTTTTTTTGTTTTTTTCATTACTGTTGCTGCTGCTGCTGCTAAGTCGCTTCAGTCGTGTCCGACTCTGTGTGACCCCATAGACGGACGGCAGCTCACCAGGCTCCTCTGTCCTTGGGATTCTCCAGGCAAGAACAATTACTAGATATGCTGTAATTGGTTTACGGAGTCTCTTACTGATAGCCTTTATATTGTTTCCAGCCTGTTACCAACAATAGTGCAGTGAATATTCTTGTGCAGTATTCTGTATATCTGAACATTTCATTAGATAAATATTGAGCACTGGAATTGCTTGCTGGATCAGAAAGTATGTGCATTTTCAATTTTGATGGATATTCCATCTTGTCTTTTGTGGAAGCTTACCGTTTTACCCCACTTATAGTAAAGCACAAAGAATGCCTATTTATGGGCTTCTCTGGTGGCTCATCGGTAAAGAATCTGCCTACAATTTGGGACACCTGGGTTCGATCCCTGGGTTGGGAAGATCCCCTGGAGGAGGGCATGGCAACCCACTCCAGTATTCTTGCCTGGAGAATCCCCGTGGACAGAGGAGCCTGGCGAGCTACAGTCCATGGGGTCACAAAGAGTCAGACACGACTGAGCGACTAAGCACGCACACACCTTATCAGTGATCTGTTATCAATTTAAAATTTTTTTCCAAGTGGACAAGTGAAAAGTAGTATATTGGTACAGTTTTAATTGTAAATCCTAATTACAAGTGATATTGAATATCTTTTCATGCCATATTATTAAAAGCCATTTACATTTCTTTTTCTGAGAATTGTCTCTTCATTGCAGGTTTTTTTTTAATTGAAGTGTAGTTGATTTACAATGTTGTGTTAGTTTCTACTGTACAACAGAGTGATTCAGGTATATATATTATGTGTGTTCTTTTTCAGATACTTTTCCATTATGGTTTATCATAGGATATTGAATATAGTTCCTTGTGCTGTATAGTAGGACCTTGCTGTTTATCTGTTGTATATATAGTAGTTAGCATCTGCTAATCCAAAACTCCTAATTTATCTCCCCTCCCTTTTCCCCTTCAGTAGCATAAATTTGTTTTCTGTATCTGCATTGCATATTTCTATTGAGGTTTTTTTTTGTTTTGTTTTAAGTATCTGTTGGAGCGCTTTATGTGTTAGAGAACTTAGGCTTTTCTTTTAAGAACTACAAATAATTTTAAGCATTTAGTATATCTTTTGATTTACTGTATAGTATTTTCTAGCGTTCTAGAATTTATATTTAATATAATTAAATTTGTCAATTCTTTCATTTGACGTCTAAGTAGTTTCATTTTAGAAAAGTCTTCACTACTTAGCTTATTACGAAAAAAATGTTCATTTCATCTAGCATATTGCTTTGCTTTTAATTTGAAATCTTGGATCTATTTGGAACCTAAAGATCAAACTTTTATGTTTAATTTTTTCTAGATAGCTACCCATAGTAGTTCAATATCATATATTGAATGTCCCATCTTTTTCCTGTTAGTTTGAAATGCCACCTGTATCATACATTTTCTCAGATGTCTTTTTAGGTCTTCTGAACTTTATTCTGTTCCAGTCTTCTAATCATTTTGCCAATTCCACCTTTTAAAGTTATTATAACTTCATAATATATATCTAGAGAAGCTTGTGTGCCCTTGTTTCTCTTTCTGAAATTTCCCAACCATTCTTACTATTTAATTTTACACATTAAATTTAGAATTAGTCTGGTTCCAGAGAAATTCTACTGGTATTTTTAGAAATCAAGATTGAATTACATTTAGATTAATTTAAGAACTAATATTTTTATGATTGCTTTTGTATCCAAGAACACATAATGCTTTAAGTCTTTAAAGTATTTTGAGCATATAAGTCTTTTTTGTTACTTGGTATTCCTTGGTAGTATGTTTCTCGTGAAGCTTATTCCTCAGTATTTCATGTACTGTTGCTATTTTAAATGGAATCTTTAGTTATATAACTTGTATATCACTGTCAGTTTTTTCAGTGACCTTCTGTTTGGTCTTAAAACTAAATACTAAATTCACATAGTATAGGAAAAAGATCATTAGGTCTTGAGTTGTGTTTTAGGCTTTACAGCTAATTTGTTGAGTGATCTTAAGTAAGTCATTATGATCTTTAGTAAAATATGCGTATTAATCTCACACTGTGGCGCTGGTGCCAGTGCAGAAGACGTATGAGTTGCGGGTTCGATTCCTGAGTTGGAAAGATCCCCTGGAGGAGGGCATGGCAACCCACTCCAGTACTCTTGTTTGGAGAATCCCATGGACAGAGGAGCCTGGCAGGCTGAAGTCCATGGGATCGCAGAGAGTGGGAAGCAACTTAGCACACATGCACATTCTCATTTTTCAGAGTGAAAGCTTTGTATTTATTATAGGTTGAGCAATTCAAGCAGATGTGCACTTCTCAGATTTACTTGGAAAGGAAAGCTTTTATTTTTAAGTTTGGAAAAATTAGTAGAAATTGGTGGAATGTCTCAGTGCTTACTGAATTGTGTGTCTGAAGCCATTGTCACCTATCATACTTGAGGGTGGGAAAGGAAAGTATGTTTATGATTTGAGGTATATCCTGGGAGGAAAATTATGTATATGTAGCTTGCATAGACTTATTTTGGTTGCCAGTTAATTATGGTTATTAATTCAGGGAGAAATTTAAAGTGCCCTTAGTATTTTGAACCTCAGGTAAAATGCTCTTAGTAGTTAGAAGCTTTAGTTTCTACTGCTTTTTATTTTGCCTCAGAAACTTTTTTGCCGTTTGGTTCAAACTTACATACATGTCAGTGCAGTTTCTTTTTTTTTTTTTAAAGCTATGATAACTCTTCTGTGATATATTCTCCTAATTAATTTGACTGTGCTGGGTCTTTGTCAGGGACTGCTCTTGGTTGCTGCGCCAGGGCTTCTCATTGTGGTGACTCTCTTGTTGCGGGGCACCGGCTCTAGATGTGCAGGCATCAGTAGTTGTGGAGCATGGGCTTCGTTTCCCTGAGGCATGTGGAATCTTTCCAAACCAGGGATGGAATCCGTGTTCCCCGCATTGGCAGGCTGATTCCTATCCACCGTACCACCAGGGAAGTACCAGTGTAGTTTTTTTTTGTTTGTTTGTTTTTTAAGGCGCACAGGCTTAGTTGCTCTGTGGCATGTGGGATCTTCCTGGATCAGGGATTGAACCCATGTCTCCTGCATTGGCAGGCGGATTCTTCACCAGTGAGCCACCAGGGAAGTCCCCCCAGTGTAGTTTCTTCAGATAGGAAAATGGAGATGAGATCCGTGCTCAGAATAGTTCCCTTAGCAAAGCCTTAAAGTAACAGGTTATTTTGGTTTTAAAAACTCCATTTAAGGCAGTATATTAACATTCAATGCCTTCCCTCAGGAGATAAATCTTTTGGGTTTGCACTGAGTCTCATGGGCACATTCTTATCCCAACAGAAGAATCCTTGATATGAAGTGAAGTGATTAGGACAGGAAGTATGAGTTTTGTAACGTTTTCACATGCCAGGCAAACATTTAATAGAATTCATAATGGACACTGGAACGTTTTTGGTGGCTGTTTTAATAATCATTTTCTCAAATAGACGTAGCTCCATTTATTCAGTATCAGACACTCATAACCAGCAGGTAGCAATGGCACAGTGCCAACAACTATGCGTTTCAAGGAAGTATTGAGGATGTTAATCTTCTGTGTTGCTTCTGGACCACTTTAGAGTGTGTTTCTAAAGAAATGAGAAGAGCAGCATTATGATACTAACTGCTATATAAGATATGTCAGAGAACTAATAACTTTTGATATATCCTTACAAATTAAGAATTACCCTGTTGTCTCATCATCCTATATTTTGCTCTAGGGTGAAATTTTATATAAGTTCTTTCCTGGATCCCTTTATGCAGGAGCGGTGTAGTAATTGTATCAAAGATTCTATGAGATAGTTAACTTTTCTGTGATATATTCATTATTTAATTAGGTCCTTATGAATGTAAAATATGTATGTATGCAAATATTATGAAATTTGTACCCTGACCTATTTTTTAAATTTCTCTTGGGGCTTTTGTTGCATATGAAAGCTTTGCCAGCTTCATTATTACATGTTTATTGTAGAATATACTGAAAAGCAAATAATACAGAAATCATCAAATATCCATCCATATTTCCATTCAGATATATTATTGTGAATTTTTTTTGTTTGATTTTTTTGTTTCTCTACTACATATGAGCATTTTCCCACACAATGAAACATTTTTAAAAAACAGATCGCAAATTGGCAGGCTTTATTCCGCTAATAAGGTGTCTGGCTCAGTATTAAATATTTATTTTTCTTATTAGTTGCCAACATGAAAAAAGGAAAAAAAGAGACAGGTGGAAGTGCAAATTGATAAACCCCCTTAAGAAAGGAACCAATCTACTTAGGCTGACATATGTGGACCGCACAGCTAGCAATTCTGGGTCTAGGCATTCAACAGAAGCATACATATATTCACTGGAGGACACATTTGGTGTGTTCACAGTAGCATTATGCATAATAGCTTCAAACTGGAAGTTACTCAAATGCCCATCAGCAGTAGAGTGGATAGAGTGTGATATATACACACAATGGCGAAATAATAAAGCAAAGAAAATGAGTAGACTAGAGCTAAATGCAACAAGATTGGTGACTCTCAGCAGATGTTGAATCAGACACAAAAGTGTATTCTTTATGATTCTGATGTAAGAGAATTCATTCTGTGAGTCCATTTATGTAAAGGTCAAGGACAGGTTAAACCAGTGAGTCTCGGTGTGGTATAATATTGTTTCCCAAGGGGCCTTTGGCAATGTCTGGAGACATCTTTGGTTGTCACAGCTGGAAGAGGCCAGGGACACTGTGATCCATTCTGCAATGCATAGGACCATCTCCCACAACAAAATATTACCCAGTCTGTCAATAATGATGATTTCTCGTATGTAGGAAGGGGGCATAATTATGGCTGGTAATGCTTTGTTCTTGATTTCAGGGCTGGTTACTTGGTTATGTGAAAATTCATTGATTTGCACATTTCTGTTTGTGTACCTTTCTGTGCTTCCCTGATAGCTCAGCTGATAAAGAATCTGCCTGCAATGTGGGAGACCTCAGTTCGATTCCTGGGTTGGGAAGGTCCACTGGAGAAGGGATAGGCTACCCACTCCAGTATCCTGGCCTGGAGAATTCCATGGACTGTGTAGTCCTTGGAGTTGCAAAGAGTCGACACTACTGAGCGACTTTCACTTTCACCTTTCTGTAGGTATTTTATACTTCAATCAAAAAATTATCCCCAAATTGGGCTTCACATAAAAATCCAGGTTAAAGACTTACTTTGAAAGCTGTGACAATCTGATGACTCCAAAGGCTGAAGCTGATAAGCAGTAGCCCCTTAGTTGGTCCTTGTGTTGTCCAGGCCCCACTGTTCTGTTTCAGTTACTTGTATCACTTACTGGTATCTGGATGTATAGAAAATGTCTTAAATGGCTTTTCTGAGGTATAATTCACACACTGTACAGTTCACCTGTTTAAAATGTACTTCGGTATTTTTAGTAGACTCACTGGGTTGTGTAGCCTTCACCACAGTTTAATTTTAGAATATTTTCATTCCCTTCAAAAGAAACCCTGTACCTGTTACCAGTTACTCTCTACTCCTCCCCATCCTTCTCCGTCCTAGGCAACCATGAATCTACTTTTTGTCCCTGTATAGTTGTATGAATTTTGTAATCTCTGTCCTAAAACAAGATTTTTGGAAGGACTGATGTTGAAGCTGAAACTCCAATACTTTGGCCACCTGATGCGAAGAGCTGACTCATTGGAAAAGACCCTGATGCTGGGAAAGATTGAAGGCAGGAGGAGAAGGGGACGACAGAGGATGAGATAGTTGGATGGCATCACCTACTCAATGGACATGAGTTTGGGTAAACTCTGGGAGTTGGTGATGGACAGGGAGGCCTGGTGTGCTGCAGTCCATGGGGTCACAAAGAGTCAGACACGATTGAGCGACTGAACTGAACTAAAAACAAGATTTATAATGGTTGTGCAATATTTCCTCATAGAGATTATATCATAAATTACATAAAGTTCTTCTTTTATTGGGCATTTATTTAAGGTAAATTACTAGATGTGGTGTTACTAATTAAAGGACATAAAACATTTTAAAATTTCTGGTGAATATTACCATAATACCTTCCAAAAAGGTTGTACCAGTCCAGCCTCACCATCACTGTATGATAATTTTTTTTGCAAATTTTGTATTGTGACCCAAGTCATATCAGAAATGTTAAATGTTTATTTTTGTTTTTCTCTAGACATGTCATTTTCCTAGACTGTTGTTCATTTGATTTGACCTAAGCTTTAAGCTGTTTTGGACTAGTGTACCAATACTGTCCTTTTTTACATGTCCTTTTTACATGAAGACAGTACCACTTACGATGCACTGTGAATGAACACATTATTCCAGGTTCCCCATACTTCTCCAGCTGGTTCCTGAAGGTTCTTACATTCAAATAGAATGGCTTTTTGCCAGCACAAATTGACACTTCAACCCACAATGGTGTATTTTGTTTCCTTGTTAGTTAATAGGGCCAAGATACTTTCTCTCCTTTATTTTATAATTTGACTTACAACAAATTTTAAATATTTGTTTTTCAAATATGGTTCATAGCCAAGAGCTCTTTTGAAAAACACGTTGTTTTCCTGTTTGTAATACATAGATTACTGTTTGTAATACATAGATGAAAGCTACCATAATGCTTTTGCTGAGAAATTGTCACTAGCTAGTTATTAAATATCTATTATCACTCATGCAGAATTAACTTCCATTTAAAACGTTCCAGTTAAACAAAACTTCATTGTAAACCCTTTAATTGATTCCTTGTGTCTGCACATAAAGCAGTCTCATTCAGGAGTGTGAATCACTAGCACAATTCTTAGTGGATCAGCTCGTAATCTGGGAGGCCCAGATAGTTAATACTTGTGAATCATGATGAGTCAATATGGAAATTTTTCAGTTTAGTCCAACCGCGGATTTTCTGAGATGACTGTTTGGAAAATGCCTTTTTGAAAATTTGATGTCTTAATATTGTTCAGTTTTGGCACCCCACTCCAGTATTCTTGCCTGGAAAATCCCATGGATGGAGGAGCCTGGTGGGCTGCAGTCCATGGGGTCACTAAGAGTCAGACACGACTGAGCGACTTCACTTTCACTTTTCACTTTCATGCATTGGAGCAGGAAATGGCAACCCACTCCAGTGTTCTTGCCTGGAGAATCCCAGGGACGGGGGAGCCTGTTGGGCTGCCATCTGTGGGGTCGCACAGAGTCGGACACGACTGAAGTGACTTAGCAGTTAGCAGCAGTTCGCTGCTTGTTACTTTGCTTCTTTCCTGTCCTTGGAATTCTGAATTCACATAATTTATTGGTTGTTTTGTGAAAAATGATCTGCCCGAGTTGATTTTCATCACCTGTTAAGGACCTTAGTAATGATCTGATGTGATATTTTTCACTTAATTCACAAATGAAAAAGTGGAAAGAAATATTTGTTCCTGAAGTGCCTGTTAGAATCTCTTGGCTCTCAGGTCAGTGCTTACTCTCTGTTTCATAAAAGTCAAGGTTAGAATCACTTTACTTCCCTGGTGGCTCAGACGGTAAAGCGTCTGCCTACAATGTGGGAGACCTGGGTTCAATCCCTGTGTCAGGAAGATCCCCTGGAGAAGGAAATGGCAACCCACTCCGGTACTCTTGCTATTAGTTCATCCTGGATTTTTGTTTAGAAAAATAATTAAGATTTTTAAGTGAAAATGAAAGTGTTAGTTGGTCAGTCATGTCCGAGTCTGTGATCCCATGGTCTGTAGCCCACCAGGCTCCTCTGTCTGTGGGATTCTCCAGGCAAGAATACTGGGGTGAGTAGCCATTCCCTTCTCCAGGGGATCTTCCCAACCCAGGGATCGAACCCAGGTCTCCTGCATTGCAGGCAGATTCTTTGGAGCCACCAGAGAAGCCCAAGTTTTTTTTTTTAATTAGAAGGAGATTAGGACTTTCCTCGTGATCCAGTGGCTAAGACTCTGCACTCCCAACACGGGGGGCTCCAGGTTCGATCCCTGGTCAGGGAACTAGATCCCAGATGCTGCAGTTAAGACCCAGATTAGTTAAATAAATATTTTTTAAAAAAAGGAGATTAAAACTTGGCTCTGACACAACTTGATTATGCATTTGCAAGACATTTGAAATAGCACTACTTATTTTAATTTTTTAAATTTCCTAGTTAGTTCAGTTCACTGAGCATCTAAAAATTGACAAGGGAAAAGTTATATACTTTTTTAGTTCCTCTGAATCCCTTGGGAGCTTTTTTTTTTTCCCTCTACATGAGTCTATGAGAAACTTTTTCAAAGAAATATATAAAATTGATATTTTTGGATTAATGGTGTTTTTGTGGCCAACGTTAATAGTAAAGAGATTGTAATGGAAAAAATGAGTCAGATAAACTGGAAAGTAAAGCATTTCCCTGTAGAGTCACTGTTCTATAAAAATGTTTAAACTTTAACAGATGATTCCAGTTATTTCTTCTAGTCTTTTGTTGTATAGCATATATAAGACTGAATACCTCTTTATATATATATATAAAATATATATTTTATTTATTTGACTGCACCAAGTCTTCAGTTGTGGCATATGGAATCTAGTCCCCTGGAAAGGGATTGAACCTGGGCCCCCTGCATTGGGAGCTTGGAGTCTTAGCCGCTGGACCACCAGGGATGTTTGTAAATACCTCATGAATACAACTGTAGTTTTATTAAGTGTTTGTAGTTTCTTATAAACTAGTAATACTTTATTGCAAGCTTCTTGATGGTAGTAAATACTAATTGCATGAGTGAATTTTAGTGTTTTTTTTTTACTTTTTCATTGTGGTAAAATATCCGTAACATGAAATGTACCATAGGTCTGTAGCATGAAGTACATTTACATTGTTGTGCAGCAGTCATCTACATCTGTCTCCAGAACTTTATCTTCCCAACTGAAACTCACTTCCCATTAAATGCTAACTCCCCATTCCTCCCAGCCCCTGGCGATCACCAGTCTATTTTCTCTCTATGAATTTGGCTATTTCAGGGCCCTTTTGTGAGTAGAAACGTGTAATATTTGTCCTCATGTGACTGACTTCTTTTGCTTAGCCAGCTGTCTCCAAGGTTCATCAGCACTGCAGCATGTGTCAGAATTTCCTTCCTTTTAAGGCTTAATAACATTGTGTGTGTATACCATATTTTGTTTATGTGTTGGTGGATGCTGTGTTGCTTCCGCCTTTTGGCTGTTGTGGTTAGTACACTGTGAACATGGGTGTACAGATACCTGTTTGCATCCCTGCTTTCATTTCTTTTAGGTAGACATCCAGAAGTAGAGTTTCTGGATCATATGATACTTCTGTATATAATATATTGAGAAAATCATAACATTTTCTGCAGCAGCTGCACCATTTTACATTGTCAGCAGTGCACAACAGTGATTCCAGTTTCTCCATAACCTTTTCAGCTCTTGTCTCATTTCTTTTAATAGTACCCATCTTTTTGGGTATGAAGTGGTACCTCACTATGCGTTTTTTGTCTCATTTGCATTTCCCTAATGATTAATGACAGTTTAAAACTTCTTACAGTTTAAACACAGATTAACCCAAGTCTTGTTTGTTTAAAAATGCATTAGAATCATTGGTAAGGGAGTGAGGAAAACAGCATTCTCATATCCTTGATAGTGGAAATACTAACAGGTACTGGCTTTTTGGAGGGGCCATTTGGTAATACATATTAAAAATTTTTGGAGAGATAGTGCATTAAAAAAAACTGACTTTTTCTTAGTAACACACATACACAAAGTTTTTCACAATTTGTACAACTTTGTACAAATTTCTTTTATACAAAGAAATTCTTTTATAAATTTATCCTAAATCTGTAATTGGAAATGTGCTTCCCTTTAGCTCAGATGGTAAAGAATCTGGCTGGCATGTAGGAGTCCTGGTTCAGTCCCTAGGTCAGGAAGATTCCCTGGAGAAGGAAATAGCAACCCACTCCAGACTTCTTCCCTGGAGAATTCCATGGACAGAGGAGCCTGACGGGCTATAGTCCATGGGTTCACAAAGAGTTGGACACGACAAAGCGATTAACACACACACACACAAAGTCTTAAGTATTATCGTAAATCATTGTAAACAACTTAAATGTTTAACCGCAAATGTGTTAAATTCAGATTCAGTACGCCTGGGAGTGGGAATTGGGTAAGTAGGACCTGGGAATCGGCATTTTCAGTGAGCACGCTGGATAATTCTGATGAAGGTGGTCTGTGGACCACATTTGAGGAACGTTACTCATCATTACTTAACATGCTTTACTTTCAGGTTTCATGGTGTGCTAAGCCCCTCTGCAGACTGGTCTTTGACCTCCCTGTTCAACCTTCTCTGCAGCTACTTCTCAAACATCCTCCGTCGTGTTCCAGTCTAAGAGCCGTGTGCCACTTTTTACTCACATCATGTTCTCCATCTGCCTTGCCCCTACCTCCCACCCCAGCTCTGCCTGATGAAACCATCCCCGTTCTTCAGAGACCCACTTGTCTTCTGCAGTAAGCTTAAACTTTTTTTCCGGCTTTATTGCAGTATAATTGACAGTTTATACTTTTTAATCTATAAAAATTAGTCTCTTTTCCTTCTCTGAGTATTTTCACATTTTGTACTTCTATTTCATTCATTGTATTCTGCTCTGAAATGATTGTGTTCATGAACAGTGGACATATTTTATATTTTCTGCCTCCTGTAAATCAATTTAGATCTTCTGTTGAATGTAACACACATATATTGAGTTATATATGAGGGCTCAGAGAATTTTTAGAAGCATGGACTTTCCTCTCAAGAAACTAATATTCCAGCAGAAGAAACTGATACCACTAACTTCAGTTTACTAGATTAAGTCCTGATATTGGTGGAATAAAAATTTATTATGGACTTTCTGAGGAGGAGATTAAATGAGGAGGTCTAGAAAACTTGAAGTGACCTTTAGGCTAGATCCTAAAGGATAAAAAATTTTCCCAAGTAGGAAATTGTGGAAAGACCATATAAAGTAGAGGAAAATCAATGAGCAGAGATTCAAATTTATTAAATTACTCAGTTAATAGTTTTTCTAAGTGCCAGGGTTATAAGAACAAAGTATTTAATTTGATTGAGGTGACAGATAATGAACAAGTTAACAAATAAGTGTTTGAGGTAGTGTTGAGTGCTCTGAAGAAAAGAAGGCAGGGCAAGGGTGTAGAGAGGATGAAGGATTTTATTTAAGTTTTTTTAACTTTAAAAAGTTTACAAAAGATTTATTTTCAAATCTCAAGCAGACTTTATTTTCTAGGACATGGAATGTTTTGGGGGGTGTTTTCTTCAAAAAGACAGTATATTCCTTTGGTTCAAAAAATAAGACTATAAAAAGATATGTAATAAAAGTCTTAATTCTATCCCATTCCTCTTTGTCTCCTCCTCCACTTTTATTCATTAAAAAGAAAGATCCTTGTGTTTCCTTATAGAAATCTAAGCAAAAAACACAGATTGATATTTTTTCTCTTTATAGAAAAGATGTATACATATATACACATATACTTTGCTGTTTTCACTATTTGAATGTCTTGACTATCTCTGTACAATTCAAGACATTTTGAATATCTTTTCTCATGTTTTACAGCCACGCGGTATTCTGTTGTGTAAATAGGCCATGGTGCATTTAACCATTGCTTTGACAGGGGACATTGAGTTACATAGGAACAGTGTTCTACTTTGATCATTCCCAAAAGTGAGGTTACTGGGTCAAAGGATACAGATTCACATATAATTTTGTAGGTATTAGTAAATTGCCCTCCCACCAGCAGTATTTGAAAACATATTTTCCATAACCTCTCCCACTTCAGGATTTTTGCCAGTATGATAGGAGAATTGTATCTCAGAGTAGTTTATTATTGAGATATAATTTATATACCCTAAAATTTGCTCTTTTAAAGTATACAATTCAGTGGTTTTAGTATATTCACAAGGTTGTGTAACACCACTATTGTCTTAATTCCAAACCTTTTCATTATCCCCAAAAGATAGCCTATACCCATTAACGATCACAATCCATTTCCTATAGGCCCTGAAGTGAAGCTCAGTCATGTCCGACTCTTTGCGACCCCATGAACTATACAGTCCATGGGATTCTGTAGGCCAGAATACTGGAGTGGGTAGCCTTTCCCTTCTCCAGGGGATCTTCCCAACCCATGGATCAAACCCAGGTCTGCCACATTGCAGGTGGATTCTTTACCAGCTGAGCCAGAAGGGAAGCGCATAGGCCCTAACAACCACTAACTAACCTGTCTCTGTTGATTTGCTTATTCTGGACAGTTCATATAAGTGGAATCATACAATTGGTGGCTTTTGTGTCAGACTTCTTTCACTTAGCGTTATGTTTTCATCCATGTTGCGCATTTTTTAAGGGGAATTTGTGTTTTTCTTTCTGTGGAATGTCTGTTTTGAACTCTTTATATATACTAGAGATTAGCTCTTTGCATATAAAAGAATTACTGAAACCTCTTTCCCCAGTTCATTGTTTTCCAGTATTGTTTAAATTGTTTTTTCTTTTATCCGTGGAGACACTTTTTATTTTTTTGTACTCAGATTCATCTTTTCTTCCCATGTCCAGAGTTAACAGATATCAACTACGTTTTATTCAAATACTTTAAAAAATCCATCTTGGCCCCACTGATTTGAGGGGCCACTTTCATTAGTGGCTTTTCAGCAAAGGAGTAACACATCCATTTTAGAGAGAGAATTCTAGTGGAGATACAGGAAAAAGGCTAAAGAAAGGAGAAGGTAGAGTGGGTATTCATTTATATCCTTTCAAGTTTTTTTTTTTTTCTTCTTCTAGGGTTTTGTAATGCATAAATTTTATTTGTTTTCACAGTATTGGGATAATATTGTTCTGAGTCCTGTATTTCCAGTTAATACATCAGGGACATTTTTATTGAACAGATATTTATTGAGAGGGACTTCCCCAGTGGCGCAGTGGTAAAGAATCTGCCTGCCAGTGCAGGAGACTTAAGATACATGAATTCAATCCCTGGGTAACCCTGGGTCAGGAAGATCTCCTGGAGTAGGAAATGGCAACCCACTCCAGTATTCTTATCTGGAAAATTCCATGGATAGAGGAGCCTGGCGGGCTACAGTCCATGGGGTCACAGAGTCGGACACGACTTAGCGAACACAACTTAGTGACTAAGCACAATTTATTGAAAACCTACTACCTTTTTGTCAGGCTGTGGGGTTTTAGGTATTGGGGATAAAAGAACAAAAGCCTGCCTTCAAGGAGTTTACCTTCTATAAACAAATTGTAAAATAGAAATTCTGTGAGGGGTAAGTGCTATAAAGAAAAATTAAAGGGCTGGAGAATGAGAGATGTTATTTTAGAGGAAAGTGGCCTGAGGAAAGTCATTAGGGAGATGACTTTTGGGCTGACTTGAATGAAGTGAGAGTATGTTCTGCTAATATCTATGAAATTAAATATTTCAAAGCAGTGAAAATAACAAGTACAGTAATCTTGAGGCAAAAGTATGACATGACTGGTATGAACAGGGGATTGCAAGGATGTAGGTATTCCTTATTCAGAGTGAGCCAGAGCGAGAGCGGAGGGTAAAGAGACCAGAAGTGTCCTAGCAGCTTTGTGATAAAGGATGCCATCCATAGACTGTGGTGAAGATTTGAGGTTTTGTTCTGGGAGAATTTTGAGCAAAAGAGAGACATTATCTGACTTGTTTTCTAAAAGCTTTACTCTGGTTGCTTTTTGGAGAAGAGACTTGGAGGGTTAAGAGGATAAGCTGCTGCTGCTGCTAAGTCATGTCAGTCATGTCCGACTCTGTGCAACCCCGTAGATGGCAGCCCACCAGGCTCCTGTCCCTGGGATTCTCCAGGCAAGCACACTGGAGTGGGTTGCCATTTCTTTATGCAGTGCATGAAAGTGAAAAGTGAAAGTGAAGTTGCTCAGTCCTATCCGACTCTTCACGACCCCATGGACTGTAGCCTATCAGGCTCCTCCATCCATGGGATTTCCCAGGCAAGAGTACTGGAGTGAGGTGCTGTTGCCTTCTCCGAAGAGGATAAGCTAGGGGACCAATTAGAAGACTCTTGCTTTTACAGTAATCTTGGCTAGAGATGAAGGTGACTTGGATCAGTATGATAGTGGTAGAGATTGAAAGAAGTGGTTGGACTGTGGATATATATTTTGAAGATACAAATGACAAGATTTGCTGATAGCTTGGCTATGGAGTGAGGAAAAAGAGTGAGGTTGTCTTGAAAATTTTGGCCTTAAAAACGTCATGAATGACAAAACTACTTACTGATTTGGGAAAACTGCAGACAGAATAAGAGTAACTTTGGAGGAGAGGAGGATTGGTTTGGGGTATGTTAAATTTCAGGTGCTTATTAGACATCCAAGAGAGGATGTAGAGCAGCAATTGAATTTAAAGTCTGAAATTCCAGGGAGATGTTGGGGCAAATGGGACATCGTTTACAGCTTGATTTCTGGTGAAGGAATCAACAAAGGGTGCTGAAAAGGATGGGCTAAGATAGAACAAAAATCAGGATATGTATTTAGAAGTTTGGAAAGGAGAAGTGAGACAGAAATAGAAACTGAAAAATAATAGCCAGGAGAGTTTGATTATCAGGCTGGCCAGTGCCTCCCTGCACTCCACTATAGGCAACTGCTGATGTGCTTTATGTCATTGTAGATTAGTTTGCGTTTTCTAGAACTTTTATAAATGGAATCATACAGTGTGTTTTTTTTTTTTTTTTGCCTGACTTTGAGATTCATCCATGTTACACATATCAGTAGTTTATTGCTGAGTAGTATTCCATTGTATGAATATACCACAATTAGTTTATTCATCAACCTGATGATGGACATTTGTGTTGTTTCCAGTTTTTTACTATTACAGATAAAATTGTTGTGAACATTTATGTTCAAGTCCTTTTATAGAAATAGGGTTTTACTTCTTGCCTAGGATCAGACTGGCTGGATCATATAGTTGATATATGTTTGCATGTGTATGCTAAGTCGATTGAGTCACGTCCGACTCTTTGCAACCCTATGGACTACAGCCCACCAGGCTCCTCTGTCCATGGATTTTTCCAGGCAAGAATACTGGAGTGGGTTGCCATGCCCTCCTTCAGGGGATCTTCCCCACCCAGGGACTGAACCTGTGTCTCTTATGTCTCTTAAATTGACAGGCAGTTCTTTACAGCAAGCTCCACTGCCACTGTTTTGCAAAGTGACCAGTGTTTAGAGTACCATCTTCTCCACATCCTCACCAGCACTAGGTATAGTCATTCCTACCCAGTGAATGTCTTTTTTTTTTTTGCTTTTCAGAATCTCAGGGATCTCCTCCCATAGTCATTCTTTTTAATTTTAGCCATTGTGTTCTGTTTGTCCATTCTGTTTATGTGTTTTCTTTTTTCCATTTTCCTATAATTACTTGAACGTTCTTTAGAATTCTGGTTTGATTTATTTACAGTATTTTTGAGCACATCTGAGCCCATGTATATCTCCCCTTTAACAACTCTAATCACTCCTGGACCGAATTTACCAACTTCTCTAGCCCCTATTCTCAATGTCCAAAGAAGTTATCTTTCTTAGTGAAATCATCATTTTTCTTTTCCAACTGCCAAGAAACCTTGAAGTTCTTTTGGGGCTTTTTATTGTTTTTGGGGGTGTCGTTTTGTTTTTTTAACTTGCAGTTCATTCTGTGTATAAGATCTTAAACTCTGAAATTTCCCCCTTGATCTTTGTGAGTTTACTTTATTATTTAGTCTAATTCTGATCCCGATGATTGAGATAAGGTGCCCTCGTCCGTGTTCACATGGGACCTGTACTTTTTTCAACTCACCTGTAATGTAATTCTTAACTAGTGGTTAAAAGCCCAGAATCTGAAGTAAGACTGACTTCAGATTCTAGCTTCACCTCTTAATAACTGGGTGATCTTGGGGAAATTTTAAAACCTTTCTGGGCCTCATTTCTTCATTGTTAAATAGACCTGATCATATAATCTACTTCCAGAGATAATCCAAATAATGAGCTTTTACGTTTGGTCTCCAAAGATGCTTTTAGTTTACAGAAAAAGGCAGTAAACTTTGACTTGATCCTGTTTAGGATATAGCTGATAGGAAACTCTTCAAATATAAATAATTTGGGAGGGGATTACATAATTTATTACCATGTTGATACCAAGTAATTTTTAAAATTCTCTTTTCTAGTGTAAGACAATGTAGATTTGAAAGTTTATTTGGAAAACAGACTAAAAATAGCACGTTTGATTTCTGTCCAGTACAAAAATGTAAGCAAACATAATTTTCTTCAGTATGTGTTGTGTTGTGGGGTGGGGATAGAATCAAGAATACTTTTGAATTATGGGCTACCAAGAATTTTGCAGATTATTTAAAAAGCTATCCTAGAAAGAATATTTATTTAACAGATTGACTGGTGTGACTATATAAAGTAGTAAATTTTGGAGGAAAACAAATATATTTATATTAAATGTCAAATGCAGAATACATTCTGCAGATAAATGGGCAAAAGGATAGGAATAGTTCATGAAGAAGGAGGACTATAGGGGGAATGTATCCTGCTGTATTAAAAACATACAAATTGAGATATTTTTGAAATTCCATTTTGCATCTGGCAGAGTAGCATAACAGACAGTGCTGATGGGGTTGAGGTAAAATTGTAATTCATTGCCAGGCGTTGTAAATTGCTAGAACCTTTTTAGAAACTCAAATGACTGTACAGGGCAAGAACCATGCAGATGTACATTTCTTGTGTCCTAATTCTACTACTTTCTAGATTTGTCTATAGATAAATTCAGCCAAAGCATAAAGGATATATTCAAGAAGATATTAAGTGTCAAAATACGTATAAATCTGTTGGCTTTCCTAGTTGGCAAAAAGCATTTAGTTGTTCAGCATCCCTCCCCCCATCCCCACCACCACTCATCACACATTCCCATGTCACTTTCCATTCATAGATGGAATACGGAAATGATTTTTATTTTTTCATGAAAGCCATTCACAGTTAATTGCACACTCTGACTCCTTACTCTTTAACCAAGTTTGTTTGCTGAAGCAGGGATGCCAAAGAAGACCGTGTTCTGCCTGTTGTTGTTGTTCAGTTGCTAAGCTGTGTCCTACTCTTTGCGACCCTGTGGGCTGTAGCCCTGCTGGGCTTCTCTGTCCATGGCATTTCCCAGGCAAGAATACTGGAGTGGGTCACTGTTTCCTTCTCCAGGGGATCTTCCCGGGTCAAGGATCGAACGTGCGTCTCCTGCATTGGCAGGCAGATTCTTTACTCCTGAGCCACCAGGGAAACCCTATTGTTTTGTCTGTTAGAAGAGCAAAAAAGCGGTAATGAGAAAGGGAGTTTTAGTGGTGCAACAACATGGTGAGACCACACTTGGCAGTGACACAGTTTTGCTTAGAAATGTCAATTCCAGAACCCACAATTCTACTAGTTGACTTTTTTCTCCCCTTTCACTCCCTCCCACTTTCCCTTTCTACCCTTCCCCACAAATTTGAGTAGTGTACTCTGATATTTAAGCCTTTCTCTTAATGCTTAGAAGGAGAGGAAAGGGATTTGGAAAAGGAAAGAGTATCGAAGGAAAAACCCACTGACAGCTCAGTAGATCCGAAGAGTGGTGATGCTGCCATTTGGTTAGGAAGCCTGTGGTTACGTTAGAAAGAAAACCACCCATCATCCATTTTATGAGATGCTGAAGTTGCAGTACTGTACACTTCGTTTATACTCAAGGTTTGGGGATAGGGTGCTGTGGCACTTATAAAACCTTTGGAAAACCAGGCTTTTAAGTGTTCAGCATTGTATAGGCCTGCAGCTTAACCAGTGTGAATGTGTGTTTCTAGTTGTGTTTAAATGACTGCTTTATTATACAGGCTTTGAAGGATTTGCCATTGATCCCCTCCCCCCAAAAAAGTTAAGATTATTGTATGAAATACTGAACTGTTGAGAAATTATTTCATAGCAATAATTGTTAAAAAGATACCCATTTGTTTTTGGTACAGATGGAAGTGTAGAGAATGAGTTTTCTAACTAACCAATGATTGCACCTTCATGATTTGGCTTATTGGAACAAATAAAATTTCAGGCTTTAAGGGAAATGCATTAGACATGGCATTTTGGAAAAATGTGAGTCTAGACCTGTGGATGTGATTCATTATGGAAACCTGGCTTACATCACCATTTAAAGATTGCTTATTATTTACTTTTGTTTTGGTTTTATAACTTGTGTATAGAGTGAGAGGAGAACTGTTGAGCTCAGTTGGACATCAGTGCTGGAAACGAGAGTTGTACTTGAAGTCCTGTGGTGAAATACTTGTGTGACTGGATTCTTCTGTATGTAAATCTTGATACTTTCACGTTATGTAGATGCCTCTGAACTTTTTTCTTCTTCATTGACCTTTTGGGAATTGTTTTGGGATTTTTTCACATATCTTACCAAAATATTTTTTATTATTTTGGACATATAATAACTTTGAACATTCAGGGTTTGTTTTACATTTTATTTATTAAATGATAGCAAATGAGGATGATTTGTGACCATGGCTATCCCAGGGTTGGCAGAACTTGATAATGAGAAGTAATTTGTCCTGTGTATATACACTAGTAATCACAGTACAGGTGCAGATGTTTTCTTTCTGTGAGCAGTCGAGTCTGTGAATCACCTCCTGTGGATATGGGTGTCCCAGTGACAGGGAGCCGGCTGTTGGGTGTTGTAAATAAACAGCTTGCTCCTAGCTGGCTGCTCCAGAGAAGAGGGCAGGAATAGAGCACGCGGGATGAAGATTTTCTCAATGCCTATAATGACCCAGCTTAAATTCATTGAGATTTTCTGCTGTGGCTTTTTCGTATAGATGCCAGAGTTCATCTGTTTCAGATTTTCACAAATGATTCATCTTCCTGTCATATTTTCTTAGACTACAGTGAGTAAAGCATCTTCGAGTCACTTTTAGGTATTTTCTCCTACCATGATGTATTGGAGAAGAGAAGAGTGATATTCAAGCTCAGTCCTGTTTCCATCTCGTGCTGATTGATTCCTGTGGTACATGGAACTGATTGATTCCTGTGGTACTGTACCACTGTTTCTCCCTGAAAATGGCATTCTGGTGATTTACTGTTTTCTGTGGGAGAAAACTTATGGCCTTCTCTTCTGTTTCTCTTCCAGAGAAAATCTGGAAAAGTTGTAAACAAAGCATCATTTCTCTAAGAAAATTTTGGATAGCAGAAATTCTGGATAACAGGTAAAAAGAGTATTTAAATTTCTTTGATGATGCTGATAATCAACTGTAATCTGCAGAAGTAAACCAAGAGAGGAAAGAGGGGAAGAGCTAGGTGTGCTTTGTGTCAGGGGTTGAATTAGGGACTTTACATATATTATCTTGTTTAGATGGTTTTTACCAAGATTCTGAACATAGATCTAAGAATCTCAGAATAAAACTAGCTTTGAAATGCTGTTTTAAGTAGATTTACCTATTGATTGGATTTTCTGTCTGCAGGCATTTTTTAACATCAACCATAAATTAAATACAGAAGTATAATACAGAATGCTAGAATCTGCTATGTGATGCACCCTAGCTAAGGCTTCTGAGTTTCTGTCTTTTATTCTAGTTCTTGATCTTTGCCAGTTATTAATATTTGCAGCGATACCATCTCCTTAATTCTTTTTAATACTTTGTTACCAGATCCAGTATTTAAGTTTGCTAGTAAGGTACCTCTTCACAGTGGAGTCCAGCTCAAGCGTCCCCATTGTGTTCTCAGTGGCAGTCTTACTGTGGCTGAACAGGTGTACCTTTGTCCTCTTCCCTCTATCTCACAAAATTCAGGAAGTCTAAGAAATAACACTATATGTAAAACATCCAGTATAAGTATATTAATTCTTAAATATACATTTAAGAATTGTATTCCAAATGACAGCTACAATTTTACCTTTTAAACTAGAGAAGACATGAAAAGAAATCAGACTTCCCTAAGACCCTGTCAGCATAAACCAGTGCTCACAGACTGAGGTGAACGGCCCTTCCCGATGGTGGTGACGCGTGAGGCGCTGTTTATTCTGTCATCTAGTATGAGCCTTGAAGTTAGATTTCACGTATGTAGAGAAGTAGTTTCTAAAGATCAATAAAAAAGATAAGGTTTTAATATTTGCTGATCTTCCTTTGGTCTTTTTCATTTTTGTCAGGGCGGACCAGTTTAGTCACCATGAGTTGGAGCTTCCTCACTCGCCTACTAGAGGAGATCCACAACCACTCCACATTTGTAGGGAAGATCTGGCTCACGGTATTGATTGTCTTCCGGATCGTCCTTACAGCCGTAGGAGGAGAATCCATCTATTACGACGAGCAAAGCAAATTTGTGTGCAACACAGAGCAGCCAGGCTGCGAGAACGTCTGCTATGACGCCTTTGCACCCCTGTCTCACGTGCGCTTCTGGGTGTTCCAGATCATCCTGGTGGCCACCCCCTCGGTCATGTACCTGGGCTATGCCATTCATAAGATTGCCAAGATGGAGCACGGTGACGCAGACAAGAAGGCCGCTCGCAGCAAGCCCTACGCGATGCGCTGGAAACAGCACCGGGCTCTGGAAGAAACGGAAGAGGACCATGAAGAGGATCCCATGATGTATCCAGAAATGGAATTAGAAAGTGAGAAAGAAAATAAAGATCAGAACCAATCTAAACCTAAGCATGATGGCCGGCGGCGGATCCGGGAGGATGGGCTCATGAAGATCTATGTGCTGCAGCTGCTGGCCAGGACCGTGTTCGAGGTGGGTTTCCTGGTTGGGCAGTATTTCCTGTACGGCTTCCAAGTCCACCCATTTTATGTGTGCAGCAGACTCCCTTGCCCTCATAAGATAGACTGCTTTATTTCTAGACCCACTGAAAAGACCATCTTTCTTCTGATAATGTATGGTGTTACAGGCCTTTGCCTATTGCTTAACATTTGGGAGATGCTTCATTTAGGATTTGGGACAATTCGAGACTCGCTAAACAGTAAAAGGAGGGAACTGGAAGATCCGGGTGCTTATAATTATCCTTTCACTTGGAATACGCCATCTGCTCCCCCTGGCTATAACATTGCCGTCAAACCAGATCAAATCCAGTACACCGAACTGTCCAACGCTAAGATTGCCTACAAGCAAAACAAGGCCAACATCGCCCAGGAACAGCAGTACGGCAGCCATGAGGACAACCTCCCACCCGACCTGGAGACTCTGCAGAGGGAAATCAGAATGGCTCAGGAACGCCTGGATCTGGCCATCCAGGCCTACAATCACCAAAACAACCCCCATGGTTCCCGGGAAAAAAAAGCCAAAGTGGGGTCCAAAGCTGGGTCCAACAAAAGCAGTGCTAGTAGCAAATCAGGGGATGGGAAGACCTCCGTCTGGATTTAATCCTGGCTGGGCTTAAAGCTTGTGCTTTCATAGTTCATGGTAAGCGGCGGCTCACTGAATAATGACTTCCGTTGAGTAAACATTTGGCTCTGCTTATCTTCAGGGATGCTGTTGGCTCATGATCCAAGCTCAGGGGACTCTGAAGGTGGGGCTGGGACAAGGGGGAGAGAACGGGAAAACACAGCGTTCCTGGATATGAGTTCCAGCAATAATACAGTTGCAGAACTTTACATTTGTGTCTTCCAGATCTGGAAAAGAACAGATATATTTAAATCATTCTTGTTGAACGGTTTTTGTATGTACAGTATTATGGTACTTTTTTTTTTTTTTTTTAGTAGTAGAGAACTTTTTTTTGTATTTGTACATTGGACCACTGTAGTTATACTTTTATATTAAAGGGGAAAAAATCCTTAAGGTAATGCCTATTAGGCTAGTGTTATTACTTTGTTCAGCAAACTCTACCCGGGGTTTAAAGTTTTAATAGATGCTATACACCTAATAAAAAGTGCCTCTCGTGTTACCGGGACGATTTCAGATATGTGAGGAGCTGAAGGGGGATGAGTCAGTTCTTAGCCTCAGAGAGGAAGTCCATGGTAGAAGGAGATCTCTCTCTGACTTGAGAAATCTTTGAATCTTATTCATATGCCCAGAGTTGTATCTAGTCTTTGAAAAGCTATTTTTGTTTCAAGTGATTCACTGCAGGAGTCCTTTAAATACCAAGCTTTGCTTTGATGGTGTGTATGTAACGTCAGTTGTTTCAAAAGTCTGATGCACAAAGGTGTCCTCAACCAGTAGCAGTGTGGAGACTGTGGCTAGAACTGTTCTGAGATTCCTCTATCCCCAAGCAAAGCCATGCCTAGAAAATAAGCCCTGATGTTTAGTTGTGGGCCTGTCTGATTTGCCTTAAATCTGAATCAAAAAACCTGCCTCTGGTTTCTTAAGATGCCAGTGTTGAATATTTTCTTTATATGTTAACAATAAAAATACGAAAATTCCCTTCTAGGCTAAAAATTAATCAAAGCCATTTATACTGCATGTGGCAGAAGGCCTAAGTTCAACTTCCTTCTTATCATTTACCATGGAATTTTTATAATTTACCTACTTCTGCCAAAGTGGGTTTCTGCCCAGAAGACTAGTTCAGACCTGGGAGTCTATCTGTAAATAGTCTGAAAGAGAATTTCAGTATTTATTCAGTATAGGCATATCTGTTTGTCAATGACAAGCATTCATGTTCACATAACACCCATAATTTGCAGTATATTTAACTGCCATTTTCAACCTTCTGTTGGATAACTTTGTTCTCTCTGTCATGTTCACATCATTTGTCTTACAGTTTAAGAGCTTCTGAGTAAGAGCTTGGTAAAGATTTAAAGGAAGGAGATTTTGCTTCACTAGGGAGCATTTCATTTGGGACCTCTCACTCTTCTCTAACAGAAAGTTAATTGCAAGCCACCTGTAACTTTGAAATTCCAAGAGTGGGTTTTATTTTTTTGCTCTTAATTTTTAAGTGTCAGTTCTTTGTTATTTAGGAGAGTCTTAGAACAGCATCCTGTGTATAGTTCTTTTTTCTTTGTTCTCCATTTCTCCCTTCCCCCAAAAAAATTCAGTTGAAAATTTAAGCTTATCTTCTAGCCATGCATTTACATTTATTTTGCTTTTTTTAATCTGTAAATTTTACCCAAGAGAAGCTCCTCAGGATCTCTAAACACTTGAGCAAAAGGTCAACTCCAGTGAGACTGAAGGGAAAATTTCAGAAAATGACTTATATGTGTATATATCCTGGATAATTACCAGATCTGCAAGTTTCCTTCAAACAAAGTGTTACTAAAGAATTTCAAGTAATCATTCTAAAACAGGCAAGATTTTAAATTATTCAGGCTGGCTAAGATAAAGAACTACCAATAATTCTTATGTCAGTAGAACTTCATGCAGACTTCTGAACTGAAGGACAGAAAAAAATACACGTAGGTTCATGTCCATCTATTCAGAGCCTGAGGGAGAATAGAGTGGTTTTGCCATTGGGAGGGTTGGGAATTTGAATGATAGGAGAGGGACGGAGTCAAGCAGAAATGCCAGGCAGACATTCGGCGCCAGAGGCATCCACTTAGTTTCTACAGGCAGGGCCTCCGGTGTTTCATCTTGGCTTGTTCTGATGAGAATGTTATCTTTTGTGTCTGGATAATTCTTCAACTTCCTCAAGTACATAGAAAGATATTCTGGGTCACCTTCACATGTGTTCAAATCTATTTTTATTCTCTCACTAAAGTTCTAATTATGACATAGATTTCCCAACTCTGACTGCTTCCTTAGTCCATTTCTTTTAGCCTTTGAACATACAAATTTGCCAAAACCATTCTCACCTAATAACATGTCAATGGACCTACATTAAGAAAATGGCCCTTTCAATGTCTGGCTTAACCCACTGAGTGAATAAAAATATTGTTCCAGTTACTATTCTGGAACTTGCAAGTGTTTGTATAAACAGCATTTTTTTTTTCCTATCAAAATCACATTCCTTTGAATTGCTGTATAAGACATGCTGTCTTATGACATGCTTCTCCAAATAGTAGTTGAGTGCTTAGTCCTTCACATACTATAATCAGGATATGGTCAACAACATGTTTATATTCCTTAATATACCATCATTTATTCAGATGTGTGTCCTTTATAAAGCAAACAGGCTTTTTTCCCTTAGTTCAAATTTGAGGGACGAATTAGATAGCATTTTCCTCTAAAGAAATGTTAATGTTCATTTTGTGGCTTCCTTTTGCTTTCTGCCTTAGATTTGCTAGCTTCTATTTTGTTCATTTAAAACCACAGGCGTGTTATTTCATTAGAAGTCAGTTTTTCTGGGGATTCTCCTTGACTAACATCTGTAGAATTACTTTTGATAAAGATGAACTTTGTCATCTAAAATGGTTCTCACAGGTTAGAACTCCCACACATCTGTCTTTAAAAGGACACCTATGTCTTTGAAAAGAAAAATGTCATCATTAGGTACCTTAACTGTCATTTCTTTGTGGTATGAAACTAAGCAATTCCCTTTACTTTTCCAAGTTCTAGTAGCCACCTACCTCTCAGAAGTGTTACGGAGTAGTTAGAGAAAGCCTCTGGTGAAAAGTATTAAAAGACCAACTGTTGGTCATTGTCTGAGCTTGAAGCTTCAAAAAAATCATTGAAAGAACTATATGATATAGTAAGAAGTCCTTCGGTGCTCTTTATCACAGGAATCAGTTGTTGAAAACACTGAACTTGCTCTAGCAGCTTATTCCGAGAATGGACTTAAATGTTATTCCTATTAGTCATACCTATGGTTTACCCGTTAAGCTTATAAATGTCCTGGCTTTGTGTTTTCCATCTCATTTATGGGACTGTACACTTCTAAAAATAATACCTATAGTTGAGGATAAATTTTTGGCCAGGCAGTGTTTGGTAAAAGGCAAGTATGTTATACTTGAACCTACTTCAAGAAATGCCTTTTTATAAAGCAAAGGTCTTTCCTGACTGTGAAGTAAAGTACCTGAAGTCAGAGATACCCAGTTGCTGGTCATTTTGCTTGGAAGGTTCCAGATATTGATTTTATCTTCATAAAATCATGTAATTTCATGAAGAGTCTTACCACCTAAAAATAAGCTCCTGCACTTATACAGTGCTGAGTTTGGAAATAAAATTTCAACTCACCTACGTATCATAAATCTGTAATAATTCACAGTCACCATCAAATGTTAGAATCATTAGGTTGACTTGCATACTTGTCACTCATTCTGGCCATATATCATGGAGAGTTTAAAAGATTTTATTTGTTGTCTCTAATGCAGTTGTGTTGTTTTTGTTTTTAATAATGGTGTTGAGTTTGGTTCATGCACATTCCATGTTAAGAATCATACTTTTAAAAGAAGCAATCCATGTATTCCAAAATGCAGGAGTCCAAACAGAAGAAAGCCCTACCCCTGTACAAAGTCTCTACAGAAATGAAAGAAGTAAGAGTTCTGCATTTCAGGCTTGGCTTGTTGAACCAGCAAAGACATTTGGCTATAATATGCTTCCAAGACCGGAAGTGTTTTTCTTCATTATACTCTCAATTGTGTTCTCTTCAATAAATCTCTTACAGAAGTCTCTACCTCAGGCACTGTTAGATATGATTAGTGTATTGATACTGAAAAACTTAGCTAGGACTTCAAACTCTTAAAGGTAATTGTAAAATTCAACTGTTAACTAGCAGTTTAACGTCATGTAATGTTCAGTTTGGATACTGTATGAACAACTAAGGAGTTACCCATTCTAGTGCCAAAGATTACTGGTTACTAATTTCATTCTGTACAGTTAATGTAAAACTTTACACAGTGGGGACAGACTCCTCTCAGGGCCTTGTCTCTAGGAAGATTTTTGTTGGTTCTGAATGTTTGTCATTTCCAAATACAGTTTAGAAGATTCATATGTGGTCTGTGCATCTTTTTCGAAACTTGAAAACTCAACTGCCAGGACGTGTCATTTTGAGGATTTTTACCCCATCCTTTGTATAACATAGTGCCCGAGAGCTTAATGGTTTACACAGGAAACCCGATACGGAAATCTCTTCCAGTACATTCACCTGTAAGTTGATCTCAGTGGGAATGCAGGAGCAGGAAATTTTCAAAGTAGAGGCTTGGACTCAAAAGGTACCACCTGATTTTTCATAGCTGTGTTGGAATCTGTGGCTGAAAGAGTTTGGCATGTTTGTGGCATCTCCATCTGGGGAGGGTAGATGACCTTGAGAGGGTGGGGGTACGGGGGAACACGCCCCTGGGAACAAACCACATCTCTGGCTCCCCTTGGTTCTGGACTCCTGGAGAAGAGTGCCTTCTGAGAGGGATGCCTCTCACAGATGTAGACCATTCTTGGTGTGACTCATCCACTCTTTGAGAAGAGAATGGTGTGGGGGAGGGCTGAGGAGAGGGTAGCCTTTACTGCAACAATGCCCTCTGTTCCCCCAGACACAGAATCGCTGACAGACTGACAGAACAGGTCATGCGTTGAGCACACCCTCAGCAGCACAGATTGTAAACCGGTCAGCCAACCATATTTGGTAATAAACGTGTGAGCCATTTGAAAGCTGTTAGAGCTGCTAGTTTGGAAAGAGGTTTCTTCAGCAGATTTGCCATCAGAACAGAGACTAGTACCTGGAAACGGTGTTGCATCCAAGTTAAAATTGGTTTTCTTTGCCATGCAGAGTTTAAAATAGTTTTTCTAAGGTTTTGAGGGCTTATACCAGTCTTAACATGTAAGACTGTTTTAGGGTTGGAAGCATATTACCCAGGAGCGCAGAGCATACAGAGGTTGAGGCAGAACCGAGAACAGACCTGGGTCTGCACACTGATTGCCCAGTGGCTCCATCCAGCATCCTTTGGTCTTTTCCTGGAGAAGTGCAGAAGCCGCTGTTGGTGGGGCTGTCGTGGTGGCTGGGGGTGGACCGTGCTTGGTGGACCTCGCTGTCTTCACAGCATTTTTTCCTAAATGTGACCACTGGACCACCTATGAAGAAGTAACAGGGAATGCCTGTTCAGATGTTGGCTCCTTGGACCCATCAGGCTCAAATAGTCAGAATTTAAAAGTTTTCCAGGTGATTTTTTTAAAAGAATCTTTTATTAAGGTATAATTTAAACAATGTAAAATTCATCCTTTGAGCATGTAGTTACAGGTGCGTGCATTGAGTAAGCTACTACTGGAAGATACAGAAGTTAACATTTTCCAAAATTCTCTATAGGTGATTCTTATGTATATTAAGGTGTGAGAACCGCTTATCTTAGGAAAACAATATAAACATGAAGTGTGTGCCAGAATAAAAGGGAGAAGGGGATTGATTTGAGTCATCACTGTTCAAGGAGGTTTAAACCAGACAGACCACATGAATGTCATCTTGTGTCAGCTCAGAACGATGGCTGTCTGGAGTGGAGGACTGGAGATGACTCAGAAACTGGAATCAGCTGAATAATCCATAAGTGATTTGGGAGAGGGGCAGGGGCTACCAGGAAGAAAGCTATCTCCAGCTAGATGTTTAAGCATGTTTTCTAAATTTTTATTGGAGTGTAGTTGACTTACAATGTTTTGTTTCTGCTGTAGAGCAAAGTGAATCAGTTATATATATGTGTGTGTGTGTGTGTATATTTTTTTTTTTTTAAGATTCTTTTCCCATATAGGTCATTATAGAGAACTGAGAGGGCTTCTCAGGTGGCTGAGTGGTAAAGAATCCACTTGCCAATGCAGGTGACATGAGTTTGATTCTTAAGTCAGGAAGATCCCCTGCAGAAGGAAACAGCAACCCACTTCAGTATTCTTGGCTGGGAAATCCCATAGACAGAGGAGCCTGATGGGCTACATTTCATGTGGTTGCCAAAGAGTCGGACATGACTTAGCAACTAAAACAAGAGTATTGAGAAGAGTTTTCTATGTTGTGCAGTAGATCCTTGTTAGTTATCTATATAGTGTAGTGTGTATATGTCAATCCTAATCTCCCAATTTAAACCCCTCCCCACCTCCACAAAGCATAAGTTTTCAAAACATCTTCCAGTAGGCATTCCGGACTTGCACTTTATCACTATGACTAGACCCAGAACCGTCCCACCTTGTATGTGAACAAGTTGGTACCACTGCTTCGGAGTTTCTCCACCCTACATTTTTTGACTTCTTTGAGGAAAGTAAAAACAGGAAGTGACTCAGGTTGGAAAACAAAAGAGAAAAGAGATGATGGTGACAGGCATCTGCTGTCAGTTGGTTTTCTCTCCTGCCTTCTCAATTCCAAGGAAGTGCACAGCATTTCCTTGCTGTGCCCTTGACGTGCTGTGCCTACTTTCACTGAGATTTGGGGATTGTGAAAAAAGCCCATGGAAGCCCACTGCTAGAGCCTCGAGGAAAAGCTGACCGGATTCGCTCTTTACCCTCGGCCGAAGCTTCCACAAGTAGCCTTGTCTGCTCTGCGGGGCCATCACGCAGGGTATGGCTGGCTGACAGCCTTAAACTCCAGGCAAGGAAGAGCCAAGCAACTGTTCATAACTGATTTCAGTGCATAGCCAGTGACCTGAATGGGACCTGACCATGGGGAAAAATGATACAGAACTAGATTGCTTTTTTCAATTTTATTTTTAGTTTGTGTAGTCCGGTGAAAGTGAAATTTTATCTTTGCTCTGGAAACACTGAAAAACACTGACAGGGAGCTCCTTCGGCCTGGCCCATTTTCCGGAAAGCGTGTTGCAGCTGTGGCTTCTGCCCAGTGGGCAGAGACTGATGTTTGATCCTGGACCCAGGTGCTGCTGAGAGCAAGGACAGGTCTCAGCCTGACTGCAGAACCCTCTGCACAAGGATTGGGACTCCTTAAGACACTTTTAATGCCAAAAGCCATGGAAACAGGGTGAGTGTGAATTGTCAAAGAATTGTACTCCACATTCAGATGGGAAAATAATCACAGACAAGGGAGCTATAGCCTTTGAACCAGCTGTAATTACAGACCAACTTGTGTTGAGTTCCAGTGATCTGCTTTGGGGTCTTGTTGACCCAGAAGAGACAGAGTGTGGAGTGGGGGCTGCTTTTCCTTTATGTTAATTGACCCTAGGCAATGAGCAGCCACTCAAGCCAGGTCTTTGAGTTGTCAGCTATGATCCCAGGAAATAGCTGCAGGAAAGAAGGGTAGAGCGTTTAGTATAGATCCAAGCTAAGGGCATGGAGGGGTGGGGGAGCCGGGCAGGGGGAGGGGCGGTTGTGTGGTAAGGAGAACGCCCGCCATAGCACAGCTGGGTACTCCCAGAGAAGGTCGGTGTAGATTGACCTGGAATATATGTCCTGGAGCCCATCACCCTTGATTTAGGATTGCCAGATAAAACACAGATGCCTGATTCCATTTGAATTTCAGGTCAATAGTATATTTTACATGGGACATGCTTGTATTTTAAAAATTATTTGTTGTTTATCTGAAATTCAAATGTAACTGAGTGTCCTGTATTTTTATTTGCTAAAACTGGCAAACCTACCTTGATGCAACTCAGACATGTGTTCTGAGGCCTGATGACAGAGGATGGAGAGGTTTCCCTGGTGGTCCAGTAGCTAAGAGTCCGAGCTCCCAAGGCAGGGAGCCCAGGTTCGACCTCTGGTCAGGAAACTAGATTCCACATGCTGCAGCTAAAGACACTGTGTGCCAAAACTAAGACTCAGTGCAGCCAAATAAACATGCAAAAAGAAATAGAGGATGGAAAAGACTTTAGTCAACTCTTAGAAAAACTGAGCAAAAGCCATATGCTAAGTGTGAGCCACTTCATATGAGAGTAAGGAACGACCGATGAGGAGTGCTTTTTGGTCTTCCATCTTTATAGCAGTTCTCTGGATGCAAACCATTTGGGGGATTTATGATTTTATTAGTAACAGTTTAATAACCATATCAACCCAAGCTCAGGCCAGCAACCATCCGCCTTTAAACACACACGCACATACAGACCTATTAATCTATCAATCCCACTTCTGGGTATATACCCAAGAATTGAAAGCAGAATCGAAGAGATGTTTACACACCAATGTGACTTGCAGCATTTTTCACAATAGTCAGGAAATGAAAACAATTCAAATGTCCATCAACAGGTAAGTGGATAAAGAAAATACGGTACATATATATCATGGACTAGCTCAGCCTTGAAAAAGGAAAAGATCTGTCACACGGTCGAGCCTTGAGGACAACATGCTAAATGAAATAAGCTTGTCACAAAATGACAAATACTGTATGAGTCCACTTACGTGAGCGATTTAAAGTACTCAACGTCAGGGAAACAGAATAGTGATTGCCAGGGGGCTGGGAAATGTTGAAAGTTCCGGTTTTTTGAGATAAAAAAGTTGCAGAGATGTGTCACACGATGTGAGTATAGCCATCACCACTGAACTGTACACTTCAAAATCACTGAAGGTAAATTTTACATGATATGTTTTGCAACTACCACAATTAAAAAAGGATAAACCTACTGAATAAAATCATAAAAGAATTTTGACCAATACTCAAGGATCTAAAAAAGTAAAATGTGGAGACTTCCCTGGTGGTCCAGTGGCTAAGACTTCACGTTCCCAATGCAGGGAGCCTGGATTCAATCTCCAGTCAAGGAACTAAATCCTGCGTGCTACAACAAAGACCTGGTGCAGCCAAGTAAATATATATATATTTTTAAGTAAAATGCTCCCTCATATTGTATTCACATTCCTCAGAGATAATCACTGTTTAGCATTTCCTTCCAGAAATCTTTTTGCACATACAGGCATATACATGTGCCTATTCTTTGTTTCAGTTCAGTTCAGTCTTAGCAAACCATTTATTCAACAGAATTACAATTGTCTTTATTAATAGACTACCGGACCTCAAATCTAAAATTGGTGGCACCAAAATTAGAGAACTTAAATTTAATTAATTGTCTGGAAAGGGAACACTGAAATTTAACAGGAACATCTGCTAGTGTACATGAATTAATCTTCCATGAAGATGATAACTTATGTACTATAATACAGACTTTGAAATGAAAGAGCTCTCAAGATTTTTTAAGCTCTTAAAATTTATGGAGTATAATTAACAGACAATAAATGTGCCTGTTTTCAATGACTTGTGTCTTTTTTTTTAACACAAATACCATTGCCTGGTGTTTTTTGGTTATTCTGGGTTTTTAAAAATATGTGTTTGTTTATTTGTCTGCACTGGGTCTTAATTGTGGCATGTGAGGTCTAGTTCCCCAACCAGGGATCAAACCTGGGCCCCCAGCATTGGGAGTGTGGAGTCTTAGCCACTGGACCACCAGGGAAGTCCCTGGTTACTCTCTTTTAATGACATTTTTCCCGATTATAAAAGTGTATTTACACATTCCTTATAAAAAACTTGGAAAATTAGAAATAGAGAAAATGAAAAACATTGATTATTGCCTGTCCCTAAAAAAACCATTATCATTGTCTCTCTTCAAAAGCACGCAGGCACTCATTCATCTTGAAACACAGAAAAGTATGAAGGAAATAAGAACAGTCTATAGCTTCCACACTTAGATTTTCCTTGCTGGTATTTAAAAACGGATATACATGCTTGTGGGCTTCCCTGGTAGCTCAGTTGGTAAAGAATCCACCTGCAATGGGGAGACCCTGGTTCAATTCCTGAGTTGGGAAGATCCCCTGGAGAAGGGATAGGCTGCCCACTCCAGTATTTTGGGGCTTCCCTGGTGGCTTAGTAAAGAATCCGCCTGCAATGTGGGAGACCTGGGTTTGATCCCTGGGTTGGGAAGATCCCCTGGATATCCACTCCAGTATCCTTGCCTGAAGAATCCCCATGAACAGAGGAGCCTGGCGGGCTGCAGTCCATGGGGTCGTAAAGAGTCAGACATGACTGAGTGACTAAGCACAGCATACATGCATGTGTCTTAAAAATTCAAAGTACTAAAACATGTTAAGTGGATAAAGAGTAAATATCCCTTTCTCAAGTTTTTCTTCCCGGGTGTAACAGCTGGCCCTTTTTTGTGAAACTACCACTGGTTCTCCTGTGCATATGTCAGCTTACATACAAGGTGTCATCCTACAGACAACCTCCACGTCTTATTTTTTCACTTCCTACATCTTGGAGCACTTTGCACATCATTTGTAGACCTGCTTCGGTGTTCTAATGACCACTCTACTCGGCACAACCATGGATGGGTGCCTTCAGCTTCCTACTTTCTGCTCCCGGCAACCCTCAGCACTGTGTTCTCTCCACAGGAGAGATCACTTTCCAGAAGTGAATTTGTAGTGCTTACCAAAACAGAGGACCATGCAGGTGCTTGATGGGGAGGGTGGAGTGTCTTCAGCTGTCTCTCCAAGTGTAATGCCTTAACATCTTTGTGTAATACATTCTCTGAACAAGGACTGACATGTAGGTTTGGCCCCTTCCTAAAAACTAAAAGCTGTATTAAGTTTAGTCCACATCATTTTATCAGATTTAACGTCTACAGATTTGATTTGGCAGGATGAAGGCCAGTAAACATTCCTAGCGTGGTCTGCTCAGAGCACAGTTACTGCTTCTGCAGATGTGAGGTTTCCTCATCAAGGATGGGAATGGGCCCGCTGCTTCGGCTCTCCCGGTCATGACAGGCTAGAGTATTCTGTTCCTAGGCAACATACTTTAGGAGGAACATGGGTAGGCTGAAGGGTGTCCAGAGGAGAGTAACAGGACAGGGCAGGAGCTGGGTCCCCATCCCTTCAAAGGACATTTCACGAATCCAAAAGGATCTTTAGCCTGAGGGAGAGAAGACTTGCACTGGGGAAATAGCAGTGGGCTTCACAGTTAAAAGACTGTCCTGGGAATTCCCTGGCGCTCCAGTGGTTAGGACTCTGCGCTTCTACTGCAGGGGCACAGTTTCGATCCCTGGTTGGGAACTAAGATCCCACAGATCTCATGGCAAAAAAAAAAAAAAAAAAAGACTGTCCTAGGAAGAGGACACTAGTCGGGAGAAACCAGAGAGAGGCTGAATGTGGTTTCAGTTTTTTTGGTAAATTTTCTCTAGGGTTTTGAGGTGGTGTGTTTCCCATCGTTGTAGGAATTCACACAAAGGCTAACTTGGGGGTTGTACAGGAGGAATCGAGCAGGAATTTGGACAGATACTTTCTCAGGTCCCTCTCATCTCCACATTCTACAATTCTGTCTGAATAAACAGGATTTTAGTCTCCATCCCCTTTTCAACAACATTGATTGTTAGGGTTTGTTTCTTTTTTTCCTCTGAAGCTCCTGGAAAGGCTGGAGAGTATTTTAGTAAGTAAACACTATAAATCTTTGAAGTTTATGAATTGTTCAGAAAAGGGAAGAACCCACAGAAGTCCTCTGAAGCAAGTGACTGGCTCTTGAAGCAGCAGGCCTGTCCTGGGCCTCAGGAATGACAAAGGGTTATTGTGTTAGAGTCGTGTGTTAAAGAGTCCTCACCTCCAAGGATGTGAGGTGGCCCCATATAAAAACTGTGGGAGATGCAAAAAGAGGGAAAATGAGACTCCCTGGGTGCCATCGCAGAACTGCGGAAAACAGGACCTTTACATCAAAGTTAACAGGGACTTCCTTCCCTGATGATCCAGTGGCTAAGACTTTCTGCTGGTAATGCAGGGGGACGGGGTTCGATCCTTGCCTGGGAGCTAGATCCCACGTGCCACAACTAATGATGCAGCCAAATAAATAAATAAAAATTTAAAAACCAAGAAACAGTGGCAAATGAGTGTTACAGGCAACATAGTGAGTGAAAGTCATTCAGTCGTGTCCAACTCTTTGCGACCCCATAGACTATACAGTCCATGGAATTCTCTAGGCCAGAATACTGGAGTGGGTAGCCTTTCCCTTTTCCAGGGGGATCTTCCCAACCCAGGGATTGAACCTAGGTCTCCCCCATTGTGGGCAGATTCTTTACCAGCTGAGCTGCAAGGGAAGCCCAAGAATACTGGAGTGGGTAGCCTATTCCTTCTCCAGCAGCTTTTCCCCACCCAGGAATCAAACTGGGGTCTCCTGCATTGCAGGCAGATTCTTTACCAACTGAGCTATCAAGGAAGCCCAGCATATCGAAGGCACATCAGGGAAGGCAACATAGTGGGTTCAAGCGGATGTGTCCTCTAAGCCTGGGTTTCCATGTCTATCAGCGGGGGCTAAAATAGCCCTGCTGCATTTGGTGAGTGTGCATACCTGCTGAGATGCCACTCTGGTGCCCGGTCTACAGTAAACACCAACTAGGGGCTGTGAGCTCTCAGGCTTCATACGTGAGGGTGCTTGATGGGAAGATTGGTGTTTCCACCAATAAATCTGGAAAGGCTCAGAGGAAACCTGATTGAGGGAGAGGCTGTGACATTGGGAAGATAGTCCCAGTTCCTTCTATACAGTGGCAAGTCAGTTATTCTTTGTGTTGTATGTTTGAAAAGAAATTTCCAGAATGAGCACATCCCGTGGGTTATGTCTCAAATGAAACCATTTTGCTTCCACACCCCAAAGATCACTCAATTCCAGATTAAACTTCAGTTAAACAGAACAGTTGTGAGCTAATCTGAGCTTCCCTGGTGGCTCAGATGGTAAAGAATCTGCAATGCAGGAGACCTGGGTTTGATCCCTGGGTAGGGAAGGTCCCTTGGAGAAGGGAATGGCTACCCACTGCAGTATTCTTGATTGGAGAATTCCATGAACAGAGGAGCCAGGTGGGCTTCAGTCCATGGACTTGAAAAGAGTCAGACACAACTGATCGACTAACAAACAGGACAGTTGTGAACCAGTCTGGATTTTCAGGCCCAATTTTATGTTTCCCTATTTTCTATTTTTTGCCCCCTACCCAACACTCAACCATCCAATCCAGCCTTTTTTTTCACTTGACAAACAGTAAGTACCATGAATGTTGCAGGTACTAGATTACATGCTGGGAAAGTGACATTGTAAAAGGCAGGTTCCACCTACCCATCAGGGAGCTGATGCTGTCTAGGGGAGCAGGACAAGTTTCATGATGGCATGTGCTGTATGCTCTGACCTAGGAAAGGAGAACTTTAAAATACTTCACAAACATGTTGGGAAGACACCCAACCCAGGCTGGCTTTCTGGAGCAAGCTGCATACTTTGAGACCTCAAGGATAAATAGGCATTAGCTGGATAAAATGAGGGTCAAGACAACAGGGAGAAGTTCCCAGGATAAAAAACTTCAAGGAACTGAAAGAGATCCCCAAGGTTGGAGTCTGGGGGAAGGTGGACCCAAAATGAGCTGGAGAGGCAGGTAAGGGGTGAACAGGTGAGCCAGAACTCTGGGTTGAGGAGGGATCGGAGAGGGGATGGCTGGAGGAGTGGAGCTGGCCATCACCAGGATCCAGATGATGGGATGGAGAAGGAGATGAATTTATAGTTGACAACCTCCAGTGTTTGCTCCAAGGACTGAATGATTGATGAGGAAGCGTGATGGTGGGATCAGCCAATTCTCCCTGGCGGTCTAGTGGTTAAGAGTCTGCACTCCCACTGCAGGGGACACGGGTTCAATCACTGGTCAGGAAACTAAGATTTTGCATCCTGCAAGATGTGGGGAGGGCTGGGGAGGGTGGTGGAGGGTAGAAAAGAAGTGTGGCTGTGAAGATACAGGGCTGGTGGCCAGGGATCTTCTGGTGGTGGTGGTTTTGTTTTCAAAGATAGAAAGGTCTTGAGTTTGGGAAGAACTAGAAGATATCAGGGGAGAGGGTTAGGAAGTGGCAGAACAATGTCCTGAGAAGATAGGATGGGTTGGTGTTCAAAGCAAAGAGGGATTGACCCTTGCGGGGAGGACCCAAGAGCACTGGTAATAATGCAGGTGAGACTCTGGCAGGGTCTTAAGAGAGGATTTCAGACTGAGTGTAAAGTAGAAGGGGAGCGGAGGCAGGATGGGGTGAGTTTTGTAGGGAGCAAAGGAGGTGGGATTAAATAATGGGGAGTGGGAAGAGCACTGACCAGCTAAATGCAGGTGTGTTTGTGCTGTTTTCTTGAGTGCCCAGCTGAGGTTAGAGACCACAGGTCGTCTTTTTGTTTTATTTTGGTTTTCATTTATTAATTTATTTTTAAATTGAAGTATAGTTGATTTATAATGTGTTAATTTAAGCTGTACAGCAAAGTGATTTAATCATACATATATGTACATTCTTTTTTTAAAATTAGTTTATCATGGGACACTGAATATGGTTCTCTGTGCTATATGGTAGGACTTTGTTGCTTCTCTATTCCATTTATAAAAACTTACATCTGCTAACTGTATCCGGTCTCATCACTTCGTGGCAAATAGATGCTGAAACAGTGACAGACTATTTTTGGGGGCTCCAAAATCACTGCAGATAGTGACTGCAGCCATGAAATTAAAAGACGCTTGCTCTTTGGAAGAAAAGCCATGACCAACCTAGACAGCATATTAAAAAGCAGAGACATTACTCTGCCAACAAAGGTCCGTCTAGTCGAAGTGATGGTTTTTTCAGTAGTCATGTATGGATGTGAGAGTTGGACCATAAAGAAAGCTGAGCACTGAAGAATTGATGCTTTAAGACTGTGGTGTTGGAGAAGACTCTTGAGCGTCCCTTGGACTGCAAGGAGATCAAACCAGTCAATCCTAAAGGGAATCAGTCCCAAATATTCATTGGAAGGACTGATGCTGAAGCTGAAACTCCAATACTTTGGCCACCTGATGCGAAGAACTGACTCATTTGAAAAGACCCTGATGCTGGGAAGGATTGAAGGCAGGAGGAGAAGGGGACAACAGAGGATGAGATGGTTGGATGGCATCACTGACTTGATGGACTTGAGTTTGAGTAAGCTCCAGGAGTGGGTGATGGACAGGGAAGCCTGGTGTGTTGCAGTCCATGGGGTCGCAAACTGAGTGACTAAACCGAACTGACATCTGCTAACCCCAGCCTCCTACCCTATCTCTTCCCCAAACCCCTCCCCTTTGGCAACCACCGGTCTGTTGTCTATGTCCATTTCTATTTTGTAGATGTTTCATATTTTAGATTCCACGTATAAGTGATGTCATATGGTATTTGTCTTTCCCTTTCTGACTTACTTCACTTAGTATGATGATCTCTAGTTGCATCCATGTTGCTGCAAATGGCATTTTTTATGGCTGAGTAGTATTTCATTGTATATATGCACCACATCTTCTTTATCCATTCATCTGTTGATGGACATTTATGTTGTTTCGAGACTATGGATTTGTAATGAGGTCAACTTAGACAAGCCTGGGAGTCTCTCTCCCCCTAAGATCAGCCCTGCCTCCCACCACCCTACACATGTACCCTCAACCACACCTCAACTTGGGAATGACCCCCAGAGAAGTGACAATCATCTCTTGAAGAAACAGGAGTTTTCTGGGGTCAATTTCTTACAGTCTGTCCTCAGTGAAGATGCCAGAACACTTTCCTAATGTGGCCTCTGGGATGATGGTGGCCCTTACTCTCAGTAGCAGCCAGGATCGGCAGCTCAACCTGGAGGAAGTTGCAGGGGTCAGGCTGAAGAAAGGCAGAGCGGGAGTTTATTTTTAAACCCAAGTGGGCACTCCAGCTGCCAGGGAGGAGCAGACAGCTCTTGGGGAGAATAGAGACTGGCAGCTGGTCAGACACTTGTCAGGAGTGCTGCAGGCTGCCAAGTGGGCAGGGGTTCAGGTGGCTGAAGGCCAGGACTCTGCCTGAAGGGTCACCCGGTGGGAGGGGTGAGGGGAGCAGCAGTTAACTTCGGAGCCCAGGAAGGCAGTGGGGACTCAAGGCCCGAGCCCAGGGACCCTGGGGCTGCCCTGGGGCCATCAATGTACTGAACACTCCCGGCGTCCCTCTGGGTTGGGGTGGAGGGGTCACTGGGGAAATCTTGATTCACGGTCAGATGGATCATGTGAATATCTTTTTGCAAGAGCAAAGGGCAATCAAGCATCAGGGCTGTTCTGTCGGCACTCGAGGGGACCGAGTGTGCCTTGTGCCCTTACAGCTCATCTGGAATGCAGAGGTGGCCAGGGCTTTGCAGCCTCATCAACCTCAGGAGGCAGGGAGAGGCTTCTGCCAAGTTCAAGTGACAGTGAGCCCTCTGGACGACTCCCGCCCTGAGGGCTGCCAGCGCATGTTTCCAGAGCTGTCACCAGGGGAATGGCGTAATATCAAAAAAGGACAGTGACAGCTTGAGTCACAGTGCTGACCGACATTTATTTCCCACCTTGCTTTCGACATCAGGAGGTCTGTAGAGCCCCCATGAATGTAGAGCTAAGGTCAGGTTTCAGAGGGTCTCTGGACTGGGTGGGAAGTCCTGGGGGCCTGAGCTGACCTCAGTCCCTTAAATGTATCTGTGGCACCTCAAGAAATGAGACTTCCCTGGTGGTCCGGTGGCTAAGACTCCACACTCCCAATGCAGGGGGCCCAGGTTCAATCCCTAGTCAGGGAACTGGATCCCACATACCACAACTAAGACCCAGGGTAGTCAAAGAAATAAATATATACTTTTTAAAGAAATGAGACTAAATCTTCATCTTCAAAAGGCCAAATGCTGAAGCTGTTACTGACAGCCTATGAACTCCTTTTGGCAAGAAGAGGTGTCCTCGACACCAAGCCGTAGGCCCAGGGTTGCCTCTCTCCCGCTGACCTTCTGAAAATGTCGATAGAAGTTGGACTCTCTACTTACAGAAAGTTCCCGGGGGCCAGAGCCATACTCAGAGGGCAGGACACATCCAGAACTCTCAGTCTAGGTGAATTTAAAATTCCCCAATCCTATCAAAGTCCTCCTAGCCCCTCTTTTGCCTTCTAGAAAGGTACACCCAAGATCCCTCTGACCTTATGTGAGGTCTTGCCCCTGGCGGCTGGTTCAAACCTTTCTTGGTGTACTTTGTTTCATATTTCAGGTCCTTGCCTGATTTCCAAGTTGCCTGGGTTTGATACTGCAACTTAGTAGCATTAGTTATTGTCTAAACCTAAGCCATTCATTCTGGTGGCTACTGGCCACACCTGGCAATTGAGCACTTGAAACATGGCTCACCGGAAACTGAGATGTGCTTTAAGTGAAAATACATTCCTGATTTCAAAGACAGAGTGCAGAAAACAAATAAACCCAAAAAAAAACAAACCAAAGAGACCAATGTAACATCTCAATGATTATGTTGATCGTGCTAAGTCACTTCAGTCATGTCCGACTGTTTTTGATCCCACGGACTGTATCCTGCCAGGCTCCTCTGTCCATAGTATTTCCCAGGCAAGAGTCCTGCAGTGGGTTGCCGCTTCCTAATCCAGGTGATCTTCTGGACCCAGAGTACATCTGCATTGGGCAGAAGGGTTCTTTACCACTAGCGCCACCTGGAAAGCCCATATTGGATTTAGTAAAATGTATTAACTTTACCTACTAGAAATTTTTATTCTTTAATTTTATTGAATTTTTTTCTCTGTGCTTCTGTGCTGTTTTCGTTGCTGTACTTGGGTTTTCTCTAGTTGCAGCAAGCGGGGCCACTCGTCACTGTGGTGCGTGAGCTTCTCACTGTAGCGGCTTCTCTTGTTGCAGAGCCCCAGCTCTGGGATACAACGGCTGCAGTAGTTGCAGTTTCCAGGCTCTAGAGCCCAGGTTCAATAGCTGAGGCAGAGGGGCGTAGTTGCTCCACAGCATGTGAGATCTTCCCAGACCAGGGATCGAACCTGTGTCCCCTACACTGGCAGGTGGATTTTTATCCACTGTGCCACCAGTGAAGTCCAGAAAAATTGTAAATGCATACATAGCTTGTATGTGTAGGCTGCATTCAATTCTGTTGGACTGCATTTAATTCTGTTGGTCTAGACACTGGGATGAGCCAGAATGAATTTGCAACCCTTCCTTCAACTCCACGAGTAGACTCTAAGGTGCCAATGTCCCCAGCTTTGAATCTTGGTCACCTCCAACTCATGAGGACACCAAGGGGACCCACACATTAGCTCAAACAAATAGAACTGGGGATTGAGATCTGCACCCATGATCCACCCAGAAATTCTCAACAGGGACTTCCCTGGGGGTTCAGTGGTTAACGCTCCCTGCTTCCACTGCAGGGGGCATGGGTTTCATCCCTGGTAGGGGAACTAAGCTCCTACATGCCGGGTGGTGTAGCCAAAATAAATAAATAAATAAATAAATCCTCAGCAAGCAGGTCCTGGTTTAGAGAGGGAGACTCAGACACACACTGGGAGTCATTTTATCTACTTTTTTGTTTCTACTTTTGAAAAACCAGATACCCAGGAATTCCTTCAACAGGTGGTCTTCAGAGCAAGTTTAATTTCTGGTTCCACATCACACTTTTTAGGCACCACTCTGTCAGAACTGCCTGACATGTTCTAAGCCAAAGTAAGTACAGGTTTCCCTGCTGTCCAAATTAGAGCACTCCTAGGAGAACTTTCATAAACCAAAATGGTGTAAAGCAAAGAAGCAATTACCTTAGGAAACATCTTGCTAACACATGCACAAAATAAATTGAGATGAAGTGCAGATGTTCACAGTTCAAGGCTATGTGGTTTAAAAAAAGAAAAAGGACTTCCCTGGTGGTCCAGTGCTTAGGACGCTGCACTTCCACTGCAGGTGGCATGGGTTTGATCTCTTGTCAGGGGAATTACGATTCCTCTTGCCATGCATCATGGCCAAAAAAAGAAAAACCCAAATGAACAGAAAAAGCTATGGCTGTTAGATGCTGAGTGTGGTTCCTTCTGGTGTCACTCTCACTTCTTGGGGTGCTCAGGCCTCTGTAAGAGCTACTGCAAACAGGTGCTGAGTGCTATTTAATTAAATCAAAAATCCTCTTCAAATTTCTTTCAGTTAGGAAAACAGGTGTTAATACAGGTCTCTTGTAAAAGCAAAAGGGCATAAAGTGAACTTTCACTAAACGAGGGATGCCTGTAGTTTTCCAGTTATCTGTCTGGGCCAGGTCTGATTGTTCCATGCCAGCCTACAGAGTCTGACACCTGGGCAGATGGGGGAGTGCTGGCATCAGAGGTGCTACCTCCCTGGCATTCCCGCTGCACCCCCTTGCACCTGCTCCCCTCTGCAGCCTCCTGCATCACTGTGCACCCATGTAAATAACAGGGAGCTCTGGGGGCTCCTGAGGTTGAGAGGCAGGTGTGAGTGGTGGAGCACTGACCTGCAAGAGCCAAGTGCCAAGCCTCCCCTGAGTCCCCTGCCACTGTCTGCCAACAACCGACAGTTGTTTTAATTTATTTTTGGCTGCACTGGGTCTCCATTGCTGTGTGCAGGCTTTCTCTAGTTGCAGTGAATAGGGACTACTCTCTGTGGTGAGCGGGCTTCTCATTGTGGCAGCTTCTCTTGTTGCGGAACATGGGCTCTAGAGCGTGGGCTCAGTAGTCGTGGCACACAGGCTTAGTTGCCCCTCGGTATGGGGGATCTTCCCAGACCAGGGGTCAAACCTGTGTCCCTCACATTGGCAGGTGGATTCCCAACCACTGGACCACCAGGGAAGTCCAACAGCCACACTTTTTACTATCCGAAGTGTCAGCTGTATACACATCAGACCAAGTTTGAAGGTCACTACGGATTGGGAATTGATAAGGGGTATGGACAGGGATGGAAGAGTTGAGAGGCAGAAGCGATGACGCTGTAAGTAGGGTTTGCAGCCCAGAAGAGAGAAGACAGGGCGAGCCTAGACTTCAGGTCATGACTGAGGTTGGAGATGGATTCTTGTCGGGCTGCCTCACCTGTGAACCCACTGGGGGAAAAGCTGACCTTCTGCACTGGGGGAGTCTAGGGGCAGAGGTTCCAGATGTGCTGGGGGACTGAGATGCCGGAACAGGGTGGGAACCAGGAATCCAGGCCAGCACTGCCCGGGTCGAGTCCTGCTCTCTCTGCACGTGACCGGGGGGGTCCTGGGGCCTCCTGTCCTGGTGAGCAGCTTCTAGCTGCTCACTCTCCCAGGTCCCTACTGCTGCTATTTCTTGCTCCCGTTATCTCCTCTCTCCCGTTCCCTTCCTTCCTCCTCACCCCAACCTCTCTCATCTTATCTTTCCCCTGAACAAGCAGGACTTTCAGAGCCAGATATCTCCAGGCCCAAAGCATCCGGAGGCCAGGATGGGAAGACTAGGTTCTTGGCTCAAACTTGGCCCCCAGTGTGGGGACGGCTCTTGGCCTTGGCTGTGCTCAGCCCCTTCCTGCCCCAGGCACAGTGAGGCAAGAGTCAATTCTCTGAAGGCCTGAAATGAAAGCACAGCACCCTTGGGACCAGAGAGCAGTTTGATCCAGCTTTCTGGACTCTTTTGGGAGGTAAGGAGAGTCTGGCTTCAACCATAAAAGGGAAGTTGAGTCTTCTGCCTCTTGCTAAGATGCTTTCCTGCTCAACTCCCATCTACTTTGCTGAAACTGGAAAGGACAGTTCTCTTTGTTGGGAGAGTGAGGAAGCGGAAGGGCCAGGCCCTCCACCCAGTCGGTGCCTATTTCCTGGCTGGGAATGGAAAACTATGCTCCTTCTTTCCAGTCTCCCAGCGCCCAGTCCTGGGTGCTCCCTTCCCGCTCTTGGTGTCCAGTCATCACACTCCCTCCAGGGCCACGGAGCACAGGGGAGGGTCCTGGCCACAGTGTGGTCATTCACAGAAAGGAGACACAGGCTGGTGTGAGTTCCGTGGAAGCCCTGGGACGTGATCTTTAATGGACGTTCCTGTCCCTGCCTCCCCACCCCGAGCCCCAGATGACGTATTTACAGGATGCTGTTTGGAGCCAGTTCCAGGCCCACGTCAGTGTGCCTCCACCCCTCCCTGGGCACCGCCAGGGTGGGGGCTGCCAGGGTGGGGCAGGAGGATGCGGACAGCTGGGAGCCAGGTGGACTGGTCACAGGAAGTCTTGGGTTCTCCACACCCCATCCCCACCCCATGTGCACGCACACACAGACGTGCCCGTGTGTGCAGAGGTATTCACGCTTGTGCGGAGATGTGGATCCAAATGCTTGTGCCAGATGCATCGCCACCTGTGTGCAGGTGAGTACCACAAGAGGCTGCCTTAAGGTACCGCCGCAATAGTGCAAAACCCAGCCCTTAGCTTCCCGACCCCGCCTCAGCTTGTGTGGCTGGCTGGTGGGGCAGAACTGGCCAGAGGGGTACCCCACCTACTCCCTTGCTTGGGCAGTGCCAGCTGGAGCTCAGTATCAAGGACCGCACTGCACATGCATCCAGCCACCTTAAAGGGTGTCAGTGGGCCTCAGTCCCCAGTTTGCCCTGAGGCGTGGTACAGATAAACTGGGAGCCATTTCTTCCATGATTCCTCCTCACAGATGCCCCAGAGGAACTAAGACAGGCAGCTCAAAGACCCTGGGGGTGTTCAGAAACCCCTGGGGAGGCTCAGGGGTATCCCTGGGCAGAGGAGCTCCATTCATTTGTGGCTTTCATCCAGAAGGTAGCTTGATCCCCAGCTTGCCCCTGCCGGCTGGTTTTTAGCAGTCAAGGAGCCAGAGCTCCTATATCCCAAGTGAAGGTCATGAGGAAAGGCCATGGGCAGGACCGTGTTTGTGGGGGGACTGAGGAATTCTGCCCAGCCTCGGCCTCAGGTTTGGCTGCAGTGGGGATCAGATCAGAGGACTAATGGGGAAAATGACTGTAAACTTACTACTTGGCCCTGGAATGGGGTTAAGGAGCAGAATGGGCTTGAGAGGGCCTTAAGGACGTTTCTGGAAGCTGAGGATCAAACGTTAAGACTTGCCTTTTCCTACTTCCTCTCGCACATCACAGGCAGAGCCCCTAACCCTCCAGGCACTGGGCCACCCCTGGCCTTCCCTCCTTGGGAGAGTGCTCCCCAAGCAGATGGCCTGGGACCTCTAGGCCATGCCAAGGGGCACTTAAACCCTGAGTCAGCCCCAGCATCACCCTTCTTGAAAGGGGGAAGGTGCCATGTTATTTCAGGGACTACATATTCTAGGACCCTACCCTCCTCCCAAATACATGCGTCCTGGCAGGGACAGCAGGACGACTGTTTGGGAATTGAAGACAATCTGGGACGTGTGGTCGCCGTACCCATAACCTAGGCCTCGGGCACGGAACAGGCAGCTTTGGTTTGATTCAGCACTCGGACTTGTCTCCAAGCTCAGCAGGGCTGGGCGGAGGGGGTGCGCAGGGTTGCCGGGCCCCTGCCTGGCTTGCCACGTTCAGTGAGAAGATGCCAGGTGTGACCACCCCTGTGGGGACGGCCAGAGTCACACCCCTTCGGGAAGGGCCAGAGGGATGGCCAGGCCTCAGCTCCTTCAGTCCCTCCTGAAAATGTTGAAATATCCCCACAGCTGCCTGGCCCAAGCACCCCCAAAGTTACATTCATCAGTTGAGATTCAGTTAAAAAAAAAAAAAAAAAAGGAAAAATAAATAAATAAAAGGTTGATGTCAGCTCCCTCCCCCTAGGTTCCAGAGAGGTTAGACCCTCCCTGGTCCCAATTGCCTGGTTTTGAGGTCCCAGCTGCCTGGTTTTGAGGCGGGGCCATCCCAGGCCACGCCCATCACTGGCTGCGTGCCCTCCCGCCGCCCAACTTGAGCTGTGGCAATCTGTGATGATGGAGGCTACATTCACAGGAGGAAAGTTGGTGTGCAAGGCCAAAGCCGCATGAGGTGGGGTGGGGGACCATGAGGAAAATGCCCTCCAGGCCTAGTCCACCCTGGTGGTGTGAGGGCAGGGCCACGACCCGGCCCCAAGCCCCTGTGGGGCCAGGAGTTGAAGGGCTGGGCCCGGAAGACATTTGCATGGTGCCTCCCTCCGTGGCTGGGCGGGGGCAGCCTCCTGGTTCTGGGCGGAGATGGTGGGCGCCAGACTCGGAGGGAGGGTGGGGTGGCACTTAGGCCCCTCCGGACCTGGAACGGAGAGGGGGCATCAGGGGAAGATATGAGGCAGGGCCTAGAGGGAGAGCACCCCCACCTCAGCCGGCCCCGGGAGGTCAGTGCTGGCCCCTGGAGGCAGCGAGTCACAGGCTGGCCAGGGAGGGGGTCTGGCGGGAGGTCAGACAGTGGCGACATGAAAGACAAAACGGATGGGACGCAGAGGTAGGCTCCCTTCCCTGGGGAGGAGTGGTGGTGGTGGGGCGCGCACAGCTCCAGGTCCATGGGGCCAGAGGTGGGTTGACCATTGGAAGGGCAGGAGTTAAAGTACCAAGGCCTGAGGGGTGAGTGGGCTGGAGAAGGGGGCACGGGGCACGTTGAGGACTCTCTTCCTGGAGCGGGGTTCTCCCACCCCGGGAGTGACAGCCGTGACCGCAAGGGTGGGGGAACCGGCCCCAGCTCCCCATCAACAGAATGCGAGGTGACGAATGAGATGGAGGAGACAAGGACAGCGGGAGGGAGAACGTGGCCGGCGTCACACTGCCCCCTGCTGGGTCGGGTCGTACCTTCCTCGGCGGATGTTTCTTCAGGAGCCAAAGCGAGGCGAGGCAGAGAAAGGAAAAGAAGCCTTCCGTGACCCTCCCCTTCTCCCAGGGAGGGGCCTCCGGCTCCCAGGAGACACCTGGCCCCAGAGATGCTAGACATTCCTTTGTCCCTAGACGCTAATGACAAGTCCAGGGATGTTTATCCCAGGTTCAGAGGAAACAAAAGAAGGGCGGGTCCAGGAAAACCTACAGAAGTGGAGTCCTGCATTGAGTCCTGACTGCAACTAACTCACCGCCTGACCCTGGGCCTCGGGTCCGTCCTCTGTACAGTGAGGGGTTACACCAGCTTGAGGGCCTCCAATATGGATGCCCACAGAACAGCCATTAGGGCCTGGGGACTGGGAACTCAGGCAGCCCCTGCTCAGCTCCGCTCTGTGGCCAAGCTGGGAGGCACTGAAGAACAGGGGGACCCAATCTTCTCATTTTTCAAGAGAAGCTGGAAATCTGGATTCTTAACATAAAATCCCTGGGTTTTAAAAGTCTGAGTAACTGATTTTTTTAAATATAAAAACAAGACCCTGTGGGCTGGCTTGGCTTGCAATGTGTGAGCTCTGGTTTAGCTAACCTCTCAGGGAGGTCCCCTCAGCTCCAACAGCCTGGGGTTCTGATAACCCTGGGGGATGCAGGGGGTGTAGGGGGCGTATTTGTGTCTTACTTAAATCCCCAGCCCGTGCCACCCAGGACGATGGCTGCAACCAGAACAGCCCCGGCGATGGAGCCGATGATGATGTTGGTGCCGCTGGGACCTGGGGAGGAGAGCAGGGTGGGGTTGGCCGGGGCAGGCATGGAGAATGAGAAAGACAGAGCCCCACCCTGGCCAGTTCCAGCCTCACCCTTATATCTCTCTGTCTCCCCCGTGGGCGGAGACGTGGGCAGGGGGTTGTGGATACTGCAGTCTTTGCCCGTCCAATCTGGCTGACAGATGCACTTCCCTTCGTTGCTGCAGACCTAGAGGTGGGGTGGGGCCAGTACAGGTAAGCAGGGCCCAGTCCCCTCTTATAACCCCCTCCCGCAATCCCTGGCCTCCAGACACCCACCCCGTGGTGGGAGCAGATCCGGCGCTCGCCACTGCCTGGGCAGGTGCTGAAGTTGAAGGCAGAGGCTGGCAGGCAGCGATGGTCCAGGCACAACATGTTGGGCCCGCAGGCTGTGCCGTCCTCCACGTAGCTCAGGTCTGAGCCATCAGCCAGCTGCACATGACCGCCCCTGGGGAGATGGCACAGCGAACCTCTGCCCTTGCCCTCCACCCCCCACACAGCTGCAACTTCCCCTTCCCCAGCCATGGTCCCAGCCACACCTGCAGTCCAGCTCCTTGCCCTGGTGGTAGAAAGTGACGCTGCTGATGTCTCCCCCTAGATCCCCCAGCCGAGGAGCTCCAGAGATGTTGACACAGAGGAGGAAGCCACATAGCACATCCCTGTTCATGTAGAGACAGTGAGACCCAAGTCTGACCTCAGACCCAATTACAGACCTCATGTCTGCCCTCTCCCCATCCCCCGATTTTTCAGTCTCCCATTAGGACTCAACATCCTGCCCCATCTCTGAAAAATCCCTGCCCAGCCCCAGAGCCCCAGCCTCTAAACTGGGATGGCCCAACCAGAAGCTTTGACAACTTACTGTTTATTGCACTGGACCCAGCCTGACCCCTTGCGCCCACAGTTGCCACGTTCTGTCCCCTCCACATTCAGCTTCTCATAGCAGAAGCGATCAGCAGCCGCTGTAGGGAGAAGAGGCCAGCGTCACCGTAACCACTCCAGAACCCACCTGAGACCTCAGGCCTGCTTCTCCAACAATGGCCTGACTCCAAGTCCAGCTGAGTCACTGAGATCCTGGGGAGCTGCATATCTTTTGGAGGGGTGTTCAGCCAGAGCCTGCCCCCCTCTAGCCTCTCAATTCCAGTATCCAGATACCTTCTCCCATCTCCAAAGACTCACCATGGCCCCAAAGGGCCTGGCACTGCCGGTCCCGGGTTTTGCAGCGACCTCCGTAGCAGCGGCCCTAAGGGACAATCAGGAGACAAGGGACAGAGACACTGAGGACAAGACAGGACACTGGACTGAGCCAGAGACCCAGACAGGGCAGAGCTTCCATCCCTTCATACCTGTTCGTGATCACAGTAGTAACCGTCCAGCTTGTGCAGGTTAGGTGGACACTGTGGAAAGAGGCACTGGACTGAATAGAGCTGCCCCAGGACTGGGAGCTAAGTTCGGCTCCAGGGAAGAATAAAGGCCTGCCAGGTAGGGGCTCTGGCCCAGGGTCCCTCCATATCAAAGACAAGAGCAGAGAACTCAGATCACATGGCTTAGCAGGTCCCAAAGCCTCTCCAGTCTCCATCAGTTTTCTGCACCTACTTCACAGGCCTGGGAGTACTCGATGACTGGCATGTAATAAGGATTTAGACATTAAATAATATTATTATCCACTGATATCCCTAGTACACACCAGGCATCTAGCCAGACTATAAATACTGGTCGAATGATTGGAAGAGCAAAGCCAGGAGGCATGAAAAACTCATATCTCAGACGAGAAACAGCCTGATCAGCGGTGGCGACGCCAGCAGCCGAGAGAAGGGCTGGGGAGGGAGATAGTGGCCGCCTCGCTCGGGGGTCCGCAGGGCAGCCGGGACGGACGGACCTGGCTCGAGTCCCCGGTGCAGGTCTCCGCGATGTCGCACTCGTTCACAGCCTCTCGACAGGACACACCCCGCGGCTCGTACTAGAGAAGGCATGCATTGCGGGGTTCAAGCAAGAACCACGCACTTCCGCGTCTTCCCGCCTCCTCGGCCCCACCCTCTCCTCGGCTCCGCCCCGGACCTCTCCCTACCCACTCGCACCGTCCCCAGGTCCGCTCACGGTTCCGCCCACCCCACCACTTATCATCAGGTGCTCCGCCCCACTCCCGGTAGCCCCGCCTTCAATAGAACGTAGGCTGCCGCACACTCCACCCCTCTCCTTTCCCATTGGCGCTTTCTTCGCGTTAAGCTCCGCCGCCCCTACGGCCCCACCTCCCTAAGTCCCACCCTCTACATGTACTCTGCCCAGTACCTCCCGGTCCCGCCGCCTTTCCGCCCCTGCGGCGGGTACCGCTCACCTTGCAGCGGCGACAGCAGAGACCGTCGCTACACATGGCGTCGTGAGTCAGAGTGCATTTCTTGCAACAGTTCCCTCCCGCGCGGCTGCACTCCTGAGGGACACCGAAGGCGAGCCCTGACCCTCCCCACCCAGACCCTCCCTCGCCCACCCCCGCGTCCCCCGCCTCCCACCTGGCGCCCGCACCCGTCTCGCACCTGCACCGAGCCGCAGTCGCACTCCTCCCCCGCCTCCACGAAGCCGTTCCCGCACTCAGGCGGGTCCAGGAGCTGCGGGGATGGGGTGTCGTGTCGCGAGTCTGGCCAGGACCCTGCCCAAGCCCCGCTCCCACGTTCCTCGCCCTGCGGCTGGTATTATACCTTGAGGGGCTTGTTGAAGAGGCAGCTCCCGCCGCCCTCCTGAAGAAACTGGTTGTACTCGTCGATGCTGCAGCGCGAGAACTTGCGGGGCAGGTAGAACCTGGGTAGGGGTGAGGGGACCGTGCTGCCGAGTGCCCGCCGGCGCACCCTCTCGCCCCTTCTCAAGATTGGGATGGGGTGCACCGGAGGACTCGGTCACTGTCTCGAGGAGGCTGAAGATCTATGTGCTTGGACACTGCACGAAAATCCTCCCGCCTGCCCATCAAAGGGCAGTGGGCAGGGGATGCCGCTCCAGTTGACTCCCCGAAACTTCAGGACTCCGAGAGAGTCCGAGGGAGGTTTGTGAGCCGAGGAGGGGAGGGGCCTCCAAACGAGGCTTTGGCGGCGCCCAGTGGGCGACTGTGAGTATTGCAGCCTGGACAATTCTGGCGTCCGGCTAGGGAATGCATGTCTCCCTGTACAGTGTCCACAGACAACTGCGTTTCTTGGAATTCTGAGTGGTCCCGAGAGCAGGGTCTCTTGAGGCAGCCAGGTCCAGAATGTCACCCAATGCTCACCCTGCGGCTCCCTTTGCCCAAGAACTCACCCAGTGTCCTCCATGATGCAACCCAGCCAGTTGTCCGGACATTTGCAGTCCCCTGCAAGTTGAGCCAGGTGAATGTAAGGGAGGGTAAAAGACGGTCCCCCTTGTGTGGACACCTCTTCACTTCTAGAATGTGGGTCTGGGCTGGGGGTGAGGGTCTTCACTGATACCTGCCGAGCTCCGGTGTTTATTCCACATCATGCCCAGGTTCTGCCCCAGCGTCTGGGCCAAGGTCACCGCCATGGCCCCCATGTTGTCATACTTGGGGTGAAGAAGATGGAACCCAAAGATGTCTACATCCCTCCAAAAGGCACAATGTTCATGCCCTTCGCAGCCCCCTCCCTCCAACCCCCCACCCCAGCCACACCCCCACCCAGCTTACCTCGTTCACACCCCCTCCCCTAGACAGCGAGCAGATGCCCCCCACGTAGGCAGCCCCGCTGCTGGTGCTCTGGAAAGTTCTGCCCCTGGAAGAGAGAGGGTTGCCAGGAGAACTGGCTAGCCTGTTCTCCCTGGTGGCTAGCCTGGGCTGTGAGGGGAGACAGGTGAGCCCCCATACCAGAGCCCCTCCATGGGGAGGTGATGAGCAGTGCCCTCCATGTCAGCCTGTGTGACTCAGGCAAGCCCTTTCCCCTTTTGGGTTCATTTGCCCATAAGCCAAATGAAAGATTTCTAATAGGTCATCTCTAATTGCAAGGACCTTTTATCAGATTTTTCTCCCGTACCAGGGCATTGGGTCCCTGAGAAAGGGATGCTGGGACCATTTGAAAGGGGGAGCAGGGTGAAGGGGAGGTAATGGGCAGAGGAAGGTCACAGGGTAGGGAAAAGGGGCCTCAGCCTAAGAGGCAGGGGTAGATGACCAGCCACTGTTGCAAGGGCAGGTACAAGGGGATCCCAGTCACCTCGCCCTGCAAGAGCACCTGGCCCAGAGCCATGTTCAGTAACTCTGTGATCTGCAATGATCAACAGAAGCTGGCAGGGTCCATGGAGTGGGGGACTCACGAGAAGAGGTGGGTGGCATCACTGGCCTCAGGCAGGCCCTCCCGCCTGTAGACCATGAGCCTGGCCAGGGTCTCCAGGAGGTCATCCTGAACCTGGATCTTGTCCCCATCTGCCCACGTTTCCATGGCAACCAGCACGATGCGGGTATTGAGCTGCTCCTTGTACATCTGTGCCAAGAAGGGAGAAGATGAGGAGGGGGTTGGAGGTCAATCTGTCCGTGCAGGAAGCTGGGGTCAGAGGCTGCCTATGCCGTCGAGCGCTCACCCCAAGGACATGTGCTTTAGTGTGGGGTGTGGGAGGAGAGGGGAAGGCAGGGAGGGCTGCTCACCACATCTGCCAGGTTCACCACGGACTTGGCAAAGTTGCTGGTGAGGACCACCGACTGCCGCATCTGCCCGAACTGGGAAAGAAGAGGGTGGGCAGAGGGCTGGGCTGCTTCCAGACCCTCCTCCCAAAGTCACCGCCCCCTCTGCCTGGGAACTTACCAGCTGGTGGTCATTGATCACAATCAGCTCCACGTACTTGGTCTCACTGTGCACTGTAGGGTGGCCCCGGCGGACCTAGGGGGAGGGTGGGCACTTGGAATCAGTTCCCTCCACGTCTGGTCAAGCTGCAGACAGACTCTAGAGCCGCTGGGCTCCAGCCAGGAACAGTACCAGCTCTCCACTGGCGGGGGCCCCATCCAGCCTTGATATGGGACAGGCAGCCTCGGTTTGCCCAGGACGGGGATGTGTGCAGACACTAGCCTTAGGGAGTGGGGTGGGGGGCTTCCTCCCAGGGGTGTTCTCTGACCTCCAACCACATCAGTCAGAGCCCTCCTTTGCCCCAGCTACAGATGGGGATATCCTGTCTGGACCACTGCCCGAGGTCTCTGCAGTGGGAGGTCTGTGCGGGCCCCCGTACCTGCCTTTTCCTTCTCAGCCTTGGCCTGTTCGGAGGAGCAGGATGGTCCGGGGCAGCAAACAGGCAGCCTGGGGGGAGGGTGCCGGTGAGGGGGGCACAGCCGGCCCCCTCCCTAGCCCTGCTTTCCCTCCCTTACCTGGCTCCCTGCATCCGAGGGGGGCTGGGAGAAGAGGGGTCCGGTAAATGAGGTGGGGAAGGGGTCCCTGCAATGAGGGGAAATGAGTTCTTGGGGGGGCTGGCCAGGTCTGCTCTGAACCGCATTGTGGGGGGACATCTCCTGCCCTTCCCCCCACCCCACCCCAGGGTGACCCAGCACTGGCCGGAGCTCCCATGTCGGATCTGGTCTCCCAGATGCTCAGATTCCAGGGTCAAGACCTGGGGGTGCCCTGAGAGATAGGGGCAAAGGACACTGGAGCCTGGTGGGAGGTTACTTGGAGGACAGAGGGGACATTGGAGCTGGGGGGCATAGGAGGAGGGAACCAGAGCTGGGGTCGCTGCAAAGGGCAGTGAGGCTGAGGTTACCAAGGTGGAGGAGGGTGGGGGGGGAAGGAGGCAGCCGCAGCCACTGAGATGACAGCCACTGGGACGACGAGTGGGGAGGGGCTCACCTGGGCGTTTTCCCAAGGCCCGGCCATCTCTCGGGGCTCCACGATGTAGGTGAAGTTCCCATCAGAGAAGACCCCACTGCAGTGAGAGAAACGCAGCTCCCCACCGTCCCCACCGGCCCCAGGCCTGGAGGCTCCTCCCACCACCCAGCCCCTCCCCACACTCACTGCAGCCCCTGGCAGGTGGAGAGGGCAGCAAAGGAGTGGGGGTTCCCTCGGAGCTTCCCCTGGTAGTAGCAGTGGTCTCCAGCACCCTAGGGGAGCAGAGAGCGTGATGGCATGCCCCCTTCCCAGCATGAAGGCAGGAGGATGCGTGAGGGCTACTGAAGCTGCCCGTGTGGTGTGAAGGTGGCTGGAAATCTGGGGACCTGGAGTCTGGCTCTGCTCTGGCTGTGCTCCTAATTGGCTGTTTCACCCTGGACAAGTTCCTAGCCCTCTCTGGGCCTCCCTTACCTCATCTACAACATGAGGACCCTGGAGCACATCAGTGCCTCTTAACCATGAACTGGGGCTGGTACAGGGGTCACAGACTTCTTTGAGAAGACTAAATGACATTCACATAGCACCTACTGTGTGCCAGGCAGTGTTCTAAGTGCTTACCATGGATCAGCTTGCTTAATCAGATGAAAGCTATGGGCTCACTCCCGACACACACACACCATTTCACATATAGTGTGTTCACAGATGCCACAGCCTCCATGGACCACCCTGGTCACGTGGTCTGCGGTCTGTGAGGGACTGAGCAGCGTGTGTCCTCCCTGCTCGGCTCGTGGGTCAGACGGGACTGACACCCCCTCGCCTCTGCTTCCTGCAGAATTACTTGTGCTCCAGTTACTGAACAAGCTGGAGGGGGAGGGCCGAGGCTATTTATAGACACTCATTTATCTTTGCTCACACACCCCTGGGCCTTCGGGCCTGGGACCCTGGGGTCCCAGGGAGCCAGGAATTCCTGGAGCCTTGGTGCTGAGCAAGATTCCGGCCATGGAGCACTAGGGGGTCCTGAAATGTCTCCAGGCTGGCAGACAGGCTGGCTGGGGCTCTGTCCCCTGGAGTTGGGCAAGGGGAGCTCAGAGCTCCACACCATTTGACAGGCTGCCCGGACTCTGATCCTGGAGGGGCCAGGCCAATCTCCAGTGCAGAGTATACCCCCAAGCCCACCTCCACCGACCACCTTCCCCATCATTCCACCTCCCTGACCCCTTCCAAAGGCACTCACAGTGCTGTGCTGGGTCAGCCCCTCCCGGCTGAAGTGGCGCTCCACGTATTGTGAAGAGAGAAGGTGACTGGAACAGAGTGGGCAGGAGGAAGAGGGGGTCAAGGTGGGGCTGGGTCCTGCTTGGGACCCAACCCCTCTCAGATCCAGGCCCCCTGCCCCAGCTCAGCCCCCAGCCCCCACAGCCACACAAGCCCAGGCCATGCCTTGCCCACCCGCGGAGTGCTCAGCCCCTGGACTCCAGGCCACACTCACTGGTTCAACTCCAGATCCAGAGTGAAGTTGGAGTTGAAGGCTGGGATGACGAAGCTCACCTGGGCCAGATGGACAGGCTGGGAGAAAGGAGGGAAGGCAGAAGGGGAGTCGACCTGGGGAGGCCTGGAGGTGGGAACTGAGGGGCCAGGGAAACCCGGGTACAGGGAGCAGCCCTGGGGAGGGGATGGCCCAGCCCCGGCAGCTGTGGGGACCACTGATTTGGAGGGAAGATGCTTTCCTCCAAGCTCATCTTCCTCCAAGACCCTGTTCCTTTCCTGAGGTGGAGGGGCAGGTGTGGGCATCCTTAGGCACTGACCTCCCTGCTCTCTGGGTGCCAGCCCATGCTCTCTGGTGTAGGTGCCTCCCTGGAGCCAGTCTACAGGAGCAGCAGGGAAGGACCAAGGCAGCTCAGCCTGCCCACTGCCTCACACCAGACCCTCCCTGCTGTTGGCAGGGCCACCCCCACTCCCAGGTAGACTAAAGGGAGACCCCTAGAAGTACCATGGGAAAGAGGCAAACAGGAGATGGGGTGCAGTGTGACCCCTGGGCCCCACTGAAGCAGGTCCCTCAGCTCCTCCCTATGTCCCCTCCCTACATTGGCCCCAGCCTCCATTTATGGAGGAGGCTTTGTACGCTCCAGACAGGGTTAGAATTGATCGAAGGGCCACTGGAAGCTGGGGTGATGGGCAAATACCAGTCTGTCTGGAGGAAAGAACTTGGCTCCTCTACCCTCAAGTCCATTGCCCTCTGCCTCGCCCAAAGCAGCTCATCTTTAATATTTCAATCCCATGGTTAATTTTTAAACACGGAAGTTTTCCCGATAAATTTTTCAGAGGGGCCTTTGCCGTGGGGCTGGGAGGCTCCAGGTTGTCATGGCAACGTACCAGGCCTGAGCAAGATGGCTGCCCTCCCAGGCCTGGGCGCCCAGCTACTGTGGGGGGTGGGGGCTCCAGAGCTGAAGCTAGTGAGCCTGGAAGGAAAGCGACCCTGAGATAAGAAGGGGCAGGAGAGTCTGGGCTGAGTGGGAGTCGGCCTTCTCAGCTCCCATGCCCACCGCAAGCCTTAGGTCTTACAAGAGATCTGGAAGCAGGAGAAGGGCCTAAGCAAGGCTGGAGCCTTCTTCTCATGCCCGTCCATTCAAGAAGGGTAAAATCCAGATCCCCAGATGAGGGGCCCACCACCAAGCTGTACAGATGTGAGGAAGTTTGTTGGCTGTCTTTTTTTGTGGGGGGAGTAGGTTACAAGAAGGAGGGGAGCCCCAGTGTCACAAAACCCTGTAGCCTGGAGCGAGGCGGCTTCCTGGTCAACTGCCTAGACTTCTACTCTTCATGAGCCTTTGGCATGTGCCAGGCACTGTTCTAAATACTTTACGTGTGTGCGTGCTCAGTCGTTAAGTCATGTCCAACTCTTTGCAGCCCCATAGACTGTAGCCCGCCAGTCTCCTGTTCATGGAATCTTCCAGGCAAGAACACTGGAGTGGGTTGTCATTTCCTCCTCCAGGGATCTCCCCAACCCAGGGATCAAACCTGCACCCCCTGCATCTCCTGGATTGGCAGATGGATTCTTTACCCCTTCATCACCTGGGGAGCCTAAACTACTTTAAGAATCATCATATTCGATCTTCTCAACAAACAACCCAATGGAATAGATGCTACTGTTATCCTCATCTGACATATGGGGAAACTGAGGCACAGAGAGGCTAACTAACTTGCCCATGGTCATAAGACTAAGAAGTGGTAGAGCTGGGACTCAAGCCTCAGGAATCAGCTTCTGGGGCCTTTTTACCTGGAAGGTGAGGTAAGGTAGAAGTGGCCCAGTGTCCATGAGAGGCCCTGGGAATCAGGGTGAGAGTGCAGAAGGGCCAGAGCCTGGGTCGGGAGCCCTCTGAGCCCCAAGGACACGGACTCACCCCATCCCAGGTTGACTGAAGCTCCAAGCCTCATCCTGAGCCCCTAGAGCATCGATTAGACTTGAAATAGAAAGTCAAGGACAAGGAGTCACTGCTTCTTCCTCCTCACCTTGGCCTGGATCACCTCTGCTTTCCCCTGTCCCTGGGCCCCGACCAGCTCTGTCCCCAGTACCCTACCTCCTTGGTCTGGCCCATCCCTGCCCTCCCTCTCCCCTTGGGGGACTTAAACCCTCTCTGCCTTCCCCACCCATTCCTGTCTGGACCACTCTTTTCTCTCCTGCCTTTAGGTCTGTTTCTACTTGTTCATTCTGGCCCAGGGACAAGCCTCTGTCCCTGCTCCTATGCTGGCCACCCAGGCGAGCAACCTGTCCAGGCCCCTTGCCTTGATTCCACTCTCGGAAGCTGGTGGCCTCAAGGATAATCCAGCAAATTCTCTGAGTTCAGACTTTTTCCCCTGAAAATGGTAAGAGGAGCCTAGATGCAAGCCTGTGAGGTTGGCTTGTGTGGCAGAGGCTGTCTGGGCTCAGAGGATTCTGGAAGGGGCGACCCTGGTGCTTGCAGAATCTCCCCCACTTAAGAAGTCGGTGAGTTAACCCACCAGGCTCCCCTCTCTCTGTGCGGACCAAGCTGACCACCCCCTCTGGAGACAGCCACATCAGTGGGGGAGCAGACCCCAGGTCCTCTCTGTCCTCAGCCCATCTGCAGCCTGCCAAGGCCTTGGCTCCCTCCCCACCTGGCAGGGCCTAACTGGGGGCTGGGCGCCTCCCCAGCAGCTTGTGTCTTGTGTCCCAGCAGGACACAGGGCTCAGGCCAGGAGGGGACCTGGGGCAGTGCAGGGCTGCTGTGGGGGCTGGGAGGCAGGCCCAGGAGAAAGGGGAGGGAAAGTGCATAGTTGTACAGGTCTGCCTGACCTGGCCCGATGTGGGGGACACGATGGGGACACCCTTTGTTTGCAGGAAGGGAAAGATCAGGCAAACCCACCTCAGTCCCCAGGACCTCTGTACCCCAGGTGGCTGGAAGGGGGCTTCTGCTGGCACCAGAGTCCTAACCCCCCCAGCCCACCCTCAGTTAAGATTTCAGCTCATGTTCTATTAACCCAATTGCTCCTAGCATGGCTGGGCTCCTGCCCCAGCCTGGCCCATCCCCGACCTCTCCTGTGATCCCTCAGTCCCTCCCTTGGGAGCCTCTAGTGTCCCTGACTGCCGTCCTCCTCCCCTGCACCCAGCTGCTGGTGACAGCCGACCAGGCCTCCACCCTGTGCCCTGAACTTGCCTCTTGCTCCCCGGCCACTGGCTCCCACATGCTCAGGCTCATTTGATCTCAACCCGCCCGGGCCGTCTGGTGCTCATTTTATAAGTGCCAGGGAGGGATACTTGGAGGTGACTGGCCCAGGGCCACACTGGGGAGGTACTGGGTCAAGGCTCACCCTCAGGCTGGTGTTCCTGTTGCTCACGGCCTCTGTGACCACCTGGCTGCGGTGACCTTGCCCACCCCGAGGTTTCCCTGTTGCCAGTTGGTCCACTCTCCAGGAATCCGCTTGCCCACCACCAGATAGAATGCAGAGGTCAGGAGGTAAAGACCCTGCTGAAGTTCTAGAATGACAATACAGGTACCAGGGCTCCTCTCTACACCTATGGGGAGGTGTAGAATCTTGGGGAGGAGTCTTGGAGAGTCCTGGGGGGGGAGGAGGTTAAAGGCCTTTCTGGTTCCCAAATGCCCCAAAATTCGAACATCCAGGTGCTACTCCTCACGCAGCAACCTGAACTCCTCCCTCTGAACCTCCATCTCTTCCAGGACCTTCTCTTCCTCACCCTCATCTGTGACCACAAGCCTCCACCCACCCAGCCGACAGGGCTCTGAAGTGAAGTGAAAGTGGCTCGGTCGTGTCTGACTCTTTCTGACCCATGGACTATACAGTCCATGGAATTCTCCAGGCCAGAATACTGGAGTGGGTAGCCTTTCCCTTATCCAGGGTATCTTCCCAACCCCGGGATTGAACCCAGGTCTCCCACATTGCAGGTGATTTCTTTACCAGATGAGCCACAAGGGAAGCCCAAGCATACTGGAGTGGGTAGCCTATCTCTTCCCTAGCAGATCTTCTGACAGGGCTCTGCTCCCCTCTATTCCTGGACCCTCGGGCACACTGATTTCTTTGGTCACTGGTTCAACTTTTCACAGGGGTGGCACGTAGGCCCCCGGGGCTGCAGATGCACCCGCCCTTTTTCCTGCCCAGGAGCCCCTACACTTATGTTGTAGGAAAGGCATCAGAAAGAATGAGTGAGCTGCTTACCCTCTCTGAGCCTCAGTCTCCCCATTGGTAAAATGATGTTGTCATGAGGACTAAAGGAAAGCCCTCTTTAACATGTTATTCTCACAAAGGTTGTGCTTAGTCGCTCAGTCATGTCCTACTCTTTACGACTCCATGGACTGCAGCCCTCCAGGCTCCTCTGTCCATGGGGTTCTCCAGGCAAGAATACTGGAGTAGATAGCTATTCCCTTCTCCAGAGGATCTTCCCAATCCAGGGATAGAACCCAGGTCTCCCGCATTGCAGGTGGATTCTTTACCGTCTGAGCCACCTCACAAGGGTTAGTAATAATAAATGAAGAAAGAAGTGTCAATGTTCCAGCGGAACTGAGCTTTGAGGAATTGGATAAACCATGTGGGCTGGTGGTAGCAGATGGGGAGGAGCCAGAGAGGCAGGAGCCCCGACCTGGGAGAAATCCCCCCCGCCATTCCCTGCCCTGGTCACTCAAGATGCAATGAGGCTCCACTTTTCAGCAGGACCATGGGAGTCCTGGGGAGTGAGCACAGTTGGGCCAATTTCTGATAATGGAATTTGACCTAAATGCTTGAAGACAGAGTCACTTCCTTATAGGGTCATTAGTCTCTCTGGGGACAGTCTGGGCAGCTGGGTCCCTCTAGACAATCAGGAGGGTGCTTAGGTGAGGCCAAGTCCACAGGTTAGTCTGGCTGGAGAGGACTCAAGACGCCTGCCATGTTGCCCCCCCACCCCGCAAACCTGCCTGGAGTCTGACAGGTAACCCTAAACACCCTAGCTCCTGTTTCTGGCACCCAGCGCTCCTGCCACACCTGGCCCGGGAGGGAGGGCAGGCCTGACAGATGTTGAACATCTGCTCTTGCCGGGTCCCAGGACACCTGACACCCATCATCTCCTCTAATCCTCCCAGCAGTCTGGCAAAGCAGGGACCACTGTTACCCCCATCTCATGGGTGGGGAAGGTAGGGTTCAGGCTTGCCCAGGTCACTCAGTCAGAAGCAGGGGAGCCAGGACCCACAGAAGCTGTCCTGCCTCAAGCCACAGGTGTAGCCTTTCAAAGGGAAACTGAGCTTCCTGAATGAATTCTCTCTGCCCAACCTCAAGGCAGGGCTGGTTCATGGCCCTCCCTGGAGCAAGCTGGACTCAGCGCAGATCCCAGCCCTGGCTTCCAGCCACCAGTCTCCTCCAGGAACCCCCTCCTGCCTCTGACCCCAGGGCAGAGCTGTGACCTTGGCCGCAGAAACCACAGCACAGCCTTGGCCCAGGGCAGGTGCTAGGGCTCCAGGCACAGCCTATGGCTCCCTGCCCATGACTGCCATCTTGCAAGGGCAGGGGAACTAAGGCTTGCTTAATTGCCCCCCAACCCTCTTCAGCAAGACAGCATGAACACCGCAGCACACACCCTTGGTCAAGGGCTTCCAGGTGGGAACTAATGGTCGGGACAGCCCTCACAGGAGCACAACCCAGTGACTGAGGTCCCCTCCTCCAGCTGACTCACGGCCCTGGGACCCTTCACCCCTCTGTTCACTAACTCACATCTTGCCCTCTGTTTTGTTCTGAAGGAGGCTGGGTTTTTCCAGGGGGAGGCACAGCCCACATAGCAGCTTGATCCCTTCAGAACACATATAGCCTCCAATTCATTCAGCCCACTGACCCAGGTACCCCTGTGCAGTGAACAACCAGCTCGACTGTACACTGTAGCCCAGCTCACCCTTCCACCTCACTCCCAGCTGCAGCCTCCCGCTGATCACAAGTTTCTGCACTTCCAGAAGCTCCCCCACCTCTTGGCCCTAGGCCCAGCCTGCTTGCAAACTGGACAGAAGTGAGGTGTTGAAGAGAGCTGTGGCAAAGAGGGCAGAGGCCCCTGGCCCCCTCTTTGCTGTACCCCTGAGTGAGAGGCCAGCACGCACTGGCTAAGAGGGCTGCCCTGGAAATCGGTCTGACCATGCTACTTAAGTGCTGTGTGACCTGGAGTACTCCCTCTCGGTGCCTGTTTCCTCATCTGTGAAATGGGAATAATAATATCCTCACCTCCTGGAACTGGGTTGAGGATGTAATAAATTAATAAGACACAAAGGCAGAACAGTGTCTGTCCCACCAAGGGCCCAGTAAATTTAAGCTTTAATTTCTCTAGCTTCTAATTCCTTCCTGGCCAGCTTCCCTCTCCCTGGCCAGCTTCCCTCTCCCTGGTCCCCACTCACAAAAGTCAGGACTTTCCCCATCACCACCTCCTGGAAGTGGGTGGGTCTGAGATGAATGTTCTCATCATCTTGATTTGAGGGATCCAGAAGCTAGGCCTCAGAAAGGTGCAGTGGCCAGCCCAAGGCTGGAGCAGGTGAGCACCCCGGATCCCCCATCCCACCCTGCCAGCCAGCATGTGTCTCCCAACTCGCCATGTGATCCATAGCAGATGGAGATCTTGCTGCTGCTCCAACAACTTGCTTTGCTTGAGGTCCCAGATGGGTGCAAGAACGTTGGACAAAACCACACAGTGGCAGGGGTTGGGGGGCACTTCCTTTGGGACACCGGGCTCAGGGCTGCGCAGGCTCCACCAAGAGCCCCTGAGGTTCTGAGGCCAAAATTGCTCCAAGGAGAAATGCCCAGCGGGAGCGGGAGGCATTCCGGTGAGGAGGGAATATTCCAGAAATCTCATCTTGTCTCCCTTGGTCCTCCTCCACCTTGTGCTGGGTAGGGTTGGAAAGTGCCGCCTGTGCCTAAATCCAGAGAGTGCAGAACGGCACCATGGGAAGAGCCCTGGTCTTGGAGAAAATCACTCCACTGATAAAGGTCTCATTGACTGGGACTTCCCTGGTATCCAGTGGCCAAGACTCTGTGCTCCTAAAGCTCTGGGTTCAATCCCTGGTCAGGGAACTGGATCCCACATGCCAGCTCTAAGAGTTCTCATGCTGCAACTAAGACCTGGTGTAGCCAGATTTATATATCGATATATAGATATATCGATATATAGATATATAGATATATCGATATATAGATATATTTAAAGATCTCATTGACTTTGGGCAAGTTACTTAACATCTCTGAGCCACAGTTTGCGTATCTGCAACATGGGTAGACAAAAGTTACCCGCCTTACAGAGTTGTGAGAAGTCCACCTCAGGGGAAACAAGTACCCACAAGGCAGGGCAATGAGTCAGTCTCCTGGGGAGGCTGAGGTGAGCTCCAAGGGAAGGGAGGGAGATCCCCACTGGAGGTGACTGTGACCACTGCCCCACAGATCCACAGAACCCTCCACTCCTGCCCTCCAGACACCCTGTTTGGCTTATTCAGACTTGGTCAGGCACACATGCCAGCCACTCACCCAGCAGAGCAATACCCAAAGAGATTCCCCCATCCTCTGTGCATCCCGTACAGTCTAGTTGCGCCCATCCTGACCTCCCCTCTGTCACAGGCACCACCATACCTCAGAATCCTGCCTGTGACTCTCTCTTCAGGAAGGACTAAGCTGAAGGAGCACCCACTTTTCATTCCTCCCTGGCCCCCCAGCTTTCCCTCATCCCTGTCCTCTGATCCCACTGTGGCAACAGCCCCTCCTACAATCTGGACATCCCCTATGATACCAATCAGGAGACCCAGAAGCCTGCAACAGAAGTCAGCTCCCAGCCATGGTTCACAAGCAGGGGGCCACCAGGGGAGAAAGCTGGACTGAGGACCAAACCCAGCCAGGATGACCCCATCCCTGGCCCTGGGACCATCCCTACTGCCCATCTACCACCTGCCAGGGAGCCTGGGCAGCCTCCATCCCCTTACCCTCCCTTCTAGCCCACCTTCTTCTCCCCCTCCCCTCTGCCCCTCTCCCAGGCCTCCCCGCTCAGGACCATTAAACACCCCCTCCCCTGCTCTCTCAGGCACTGCCCTGAGTGATGGTCCATCTATTATGCATGCTGCCTTCCTGCTCCATTCCATTTCCCGACTAGCTCCCCTGCACCCCCACGGCCCCCTCCACCCCCCCTAAGGGCTTTTAACCAAGTACATTAGGCAGGGCCAGATGCCAGTCTGACAGATGTCCATAATGCTAGCCTCCGTTTCCCTCCTTCCTCTCTCTGCCCAGCTCGATTCACCTCCCACCACTCCCAGCTGCCAAAACTTCCCAGACCTTGGTGGTACCCTTCCTCTGAGTCTCTCTACTCCTCCTGTTTCTGCCAGGCCTCACCATCCCGCCCTCACCGCCCCTGTTGGCCTGGCTAACTTTCAGCTTCAAGCTCCTAGAGAGCCGAGGCGTGCTGAATGAATATTCCATCTGGGTGATTATTATTCACATGATATTAATTAATTATTAATTGCAATTAATCTCCTTCATTTCTAACCTTCCTCAGGGAGGCAGGAGGGGCCTGGCAGCTGAAAGGGACAGGGGGTGAGTGGAGTTGGCATTTGTGAGTGAGCCTGGGGCCTCGAACATTTTCCCAAGGCCCCACCCACAGTAAGAATGGGGAGGAGAACAGTGGTTCTATCAGTGCACAGGGGGAAACTGAGGCAGAAGTAAGCACTACGTTGGTCCCTCCAAAAGCCCATTGACAGTGGCTGTGGCAGAAACCCAGGAGCCCCAACAGCTGACTTCCTCCTGCCTCTCACTGCCCTCCCCAAGCTCCATGTGGTGTAGCATCGCTTCTTTGGACAGGAGAGGGGGCTGGTGGAAGGCTGACCAAGGCTGGACTGAGCCCGGGGCCTTCTGGGTCCTCTGAAGGCAGGGAATCCCCACCCTGACGGGAGGGGGCCTGGAGAGGGGCAGGCAGGTGCTCCCACTAGTGGGTTCTAGCACCCTCTGGGTAGCCCATTGCACGGAAGGGGAGGCGCCCAAGCCCAGGCTGCCCCGTGGTCGCCCCTGGGCTCTAAGGCCTGCTTCAGCCCCCTGGCCTCACCGCCCGCCCCACTCACCGGGCCGCCCGGAGGCTCCTGGCGGACCCTGGTATCCAACTGCTGCTTTCGGACCTCTCCCCCG